>NC_136268.1:116300460-116607938 GCF_964187855.1 Myxine glutinosa | reverse complement strand
AATAATGAAGTTGAAAAATTAACGTTCCGAAATACGCTAATTACGCTAACAGAAGCGCTGGAGGGAGCACTGCGCTCCCTCCCTTAGATTCCCTCCCTCTTCTGCTAGCGCTAATTACGCGTAACACACTAATTTTAAAACCCGAAGTTTTTTTAATTTTAAGGTGTGCTGTAGTCAGAAGCGCTAGAAGCGCTGCGCTCCCTCCCTTCGAATCCCTCTCTCTTCTGCTCGTGCTAATAATACGCTAATTTTAAAACCCGAAATTTTTTAAATGTTTATGTCTCCGTGACATTCCTGGGACCATCCCGAGTCGAACAGTACTTTCCGCTCGCAAATCCGTCCACGGGTTCTCGAGATCTTAGAGATCATAGATACATAGATCAGGACCAACTCTACTTTATATATATAGATAGACGGCAGACTCTTGGTTTTTAGAAGCTAATTAGCTGCATTATGATCGGATGTCATAACGCCTAACGGCGGCATAATTTTTTTGTTTCAAGCCAAATAAACATGAAAACAATAAGAAAATGACAAAACAATAACTTTAATAAAACACTCAACGGGATCTGTCCCAAAAATTGTGCGGGAAAGGACGTGATAAAAGCGAAAAATAAATGTCAGAGGGGTGATTCGAACCCCGGACTCTGAAAAGATAAGGCGTCATGCTAACAGCTCGACCACTTCGACCCGTCATTTCCGGAAAGCTATTTGTGAGAGTGACTTGAAACGAAAGATTATTTTACGCGCTGCTGAAAGGTATTTATGCGTTATTATTTATTCGCTAGCAAGTGATTATAAATGTTTATGTCTCCGTGACATTCCTGGGACCATCCCGAGTCGAACAGTACTTTCCGCTCGCAAATCCGTCCACGGGTTCTCGAGATCTTAGAGATTGTAGACCCGAAGTTTTTTTAATTTTAAGGTGTGCTGTAGTCAGAAGCGCTAGAAGCGCTGCGC
Organism: Myxine glutinosa; assembly: GCF_964187855.1. Taxonomy (NCBI): domain Eukaryota; kingdom Metazoa; phylum Chordata; class Myxini; order Myxiniformes; family Myxinidae; genus Myxine; species Myxine glutinosa. The sequence goes on along the minus strand of NC_136268.1, from coordinate 116,606,978 downwards.
TCCCTCCCTTCGAATCCCTCTCTCTTCTGCTAGTGCTAATAATACGCTAATTTTAAAACCCGAAATTTTTTAAATGTTTATGTCTCCGTGACATTCCTGGGACCATCCCGAGTCGAACAGTACTTTCCGCTCGCAAATCCGTCCACGGGTTCTCGAGATCTTAGAGATCGTAGATACATCAGGATACAGACACAGAGGCCAACTCTACTTTATATATATAGATAACCTTCCTTTTAGGCACACAGATAGAGGCGTTTTAGGAAACGGACACACGACGCATCACGCACAAAGGGCGCAGGTTTGGTGCGGCGTACTCGATGGATACAAAATGACTTAAAATTGCAAGTTGCCCCTACTCCACGTATTTACGGATACAAAATGACTTAAAATTGCAAGTTGTCCCTACTCCTCGTATATACTATTATACTAATCGGATTTCTCAACCCTGATCCATACGAAGCCTCCAGGGTTTTAATTTTTGCCGACAAATAGCGATGTGGCAACTTGCACGAGACAGAGCAATTCAATTTCCTTAAATTTAGAATCTATCTTTTTGTGCGCTAGCCCCCAGCTGGATTTGAATCTTCCACCTCTTACATCCCATCCCGATCCTCACCAAAAGACCATCACCACAACAAACAAAGGATCTTAAGTTTCCCAGCTAATTCGATTCATCTTCAAATAGTTGATATGAAAAGTGGGAGGGGTGTCCAGCTTCCAATAATGTGATTTTCAATGTTTCCAAGTTGGCAATCTTGTTTCTCATGAAGGGAAGCACAAATTGCATGGTGCCTGGAGGAGCAAGGTGCAACTGTTTGGAGAAAAAATATATTTAAAAAACCAAAAAAGAAAAAGAAAAACGTACACAAACTATCTTTTGCTTTTAGCAAATCTATTTTACCGCACAATAAACTCTTTCATCAATCACGTCACGCATTCCCACAAATCTAGCATATTGTATTAACTCATCGTTTCCACGAGCGAGTCCACAAAAAAATACCATATTTTGCTTTAGGTGAGCTGCTTCAGCAAATGAACGGGGTGGCCAAGATAGAAAAGATGTACGTGCAGGTACTGGACAAAAAATGGAAACACCAACGTAAAGTCACTTAATAGGTTGTTGAGCCACCAAATGCCGCCAGTAGAGCATCATGTCATAGAGTCCACCAGAGTCTGGAATTCTGCAGGAGGGGTGCGGCACCATTCTTCCACGTGAAAGTCAATCAACTCACACCTGTTTGATGGAGGTGGAAAACACTGTCTCAGGCGTTGTTCCAGAATATCCCATAAATACTCGATTGGGTTAAGATCTGGTGACTGAAATGGCCTTGACATATGTATAACATCAGTGTCGTGCTCAGCAAACCATTTGGTGACCACACGCGCTCTGTGGACAGGGCATTGGAGTGTTTCCTCTTGCAGACATAATTATAGGCAACCAGGCCTGTGCAGCATTTTTATACATGACCTTAAGCATGCTGGGATGCTGTTTGCTTAATTAACACATTGGTCACACCTGTGTGGAAGCTGTTGCTTGGTGTCCCTCATTTACCTAGGCATTTCCAATATTTTTGTCCACGACCTGTACATTAGCCTCTGAGCAGTTTACGCTGCTTTTGAATCCTGGGCCAGCTACAACCTTTAATCCTGGTGTCTTGCAGGCAAGGGAAGGGGCATCAATGTGTATGTGCCATCCATCTGCAGGACGTTAAACGGGGTGTCCCATTTGCCAGTAACAGTTGATGGTCGTTGAAGATCCCAGGGTGCCATTCACAAAGAGTAGGCGAGCTACCACCAGCATGCTGAACAAATTTCTGTCATAACCTAGATGGTGTTAAATCAGCAGCACAGCTGTGCCCAAAGCGCTTGATACTCGTCGCAATCATGTTCTGCATACGAAAAAGCAGTAGCAAATGAATTATTGCCTACAAATTGAGAAAAATTCAGATCTGCAACCTCCACCATTTGCCTAGCAACAACATATTTCAGAATTAAGCTTCTTTGCCAATGTGTACATTAAATCCCAAATGTGTACATCATATACTTTGAGCACTTAGACATACTCTACTCATTGCTATCCACTATACACCATGTGTTTGTAGCATGTTGGATTAGCCCATGGCACGATTGATGTCAGGTATGTTATTTTTTTGCTTTATGTGCATGTGTAAACTAATCCATGAACCTCCTGTCAATGTGCAACAAATCCAACGGGAAATAAACAAATCATGTGAAAAACAAACCCTCCCATCTCCTTTCTGAACAATGGTCTCAAAGAAGTTCAATCACTCGAACTCTTGGGTCTCTCCTTCAGTCATAATCTTTCTTGAGCAAACCAAATTTCAAAGTTGTCTGCCAAAGCCAGTGGCTGACTGGGCAGTGGGCATCCTCCATCATGCTAAGGCACACCTTAGCTGGACGCACGCAGTCCACCACCACCCCCTCATAGTGAAGCTGCCTAAATCGAGAAACCATGCTCATCTCCACTCATTTAAACCTCTCTTGTCCTGCCCGTGGAACCACTTTCCTTGATCCAATTCTTCCCCCCAGGTCTTCAAGACAACGGTTCACCACAATCTCAGTTCATCCCCCATCCAAAGCCATGATCTTTCCTCCATCCATAAAACACCCGTCACCCTTCAGAATTTTGCTTCTATATCCATCTTGTCCACCACTTGCGTTCTCCCTTACCCATCGCTACCTGCACCCTTGTTTGTCCATCTCCATCCACCTTCTCCCTCCCTGGTGTTGGCTTAGCGGTTAGGGTGCCGGCTTAGGATCCGAGGATCCTGGGGTCATATCCCGGTCGATCGCTGAATTAACGCCAGGGGGGTTGACTCAGCCTGTCATCCTTCCGAGGTCGGCAAATTGAGTACCAGCTTGCTGGGATGAATGATCCCAGTGTGTACCCCGGTTTAGAATAGGTACACTGTATCCCTGCGCATCATAAGAGGCGACCAAGGGTTGGCGTCAGGACGGGCATCCGGCCATAAAAACATTGCCTCAAACAGGGAACCATGATTGTCATGGGGCCCGCAAGGCTAACCCCCGCTCTTGCAGGGAAAATGGCCTTAAAACGATCATTCATTCATTCATTCATCTACCTTCTCCCTCCACCCTGCTATTGACGTTTCCCCTTTTATGTTCCATGTCGAAGCTCTTCCACAAAAAAAGACCATGTACAAAAAAAAAAGCTGGGGTGGTGGCGGAGACTGTTATTTAAATTAAAGTTAAAGACTGCATTTATGTTTATTTAAATTATACAATGGACAACAAAATGGAAATGTTTCATGACATTTGTTATGTTATATCACCTTTATCTATCAATATTGTTGAAATGAAGATCAAATAGCTGTATGTTGAAATATGTTGAAAAAGTCAAAACTTTACATGGGGTGTACTTACTTTTTCACGTGACTGTATATGAACACCAAATTTAAGACCACCAAATATATACATTACATAGCCAAAAGTATGCGGACACCCCTTCTAATTAGTGGATTTGGATGTTTCAGCCACACCCATAGCTGACAGGTATATATAATCAAGCACACAGCCATGCAATCTCCATAGACAAACATTGGCAGTAGAATGGGCCGTACTGAAGAGCTCAGTGACTTTGAACGTGGCACCATCATAGGATGCAACCTTTCCAACAAGTCAGTTCGTCAAATTTTTGCCCTTTTTTATTGCTCCCCCTGTCAGCTGTAAGTGCTGTTATTGTGAAGTGGAAACGTCTACAAGCAACAACAGCTCAGCCACGAAGTAGTAGGCCACACAAGCTCACAGAATGCGACCGCCGAGTGCTGAAGCGCACAGCGCATAAATATCGTCTGTCCTAAGTTGCAACACTCACTACCGAGTTCCAAACTGCCTCTGGAAGCAACGTCAGCACAACATCTGTTCATCGGGAGCTTCATGAAATGGGTTTCCTTGGCTGAGCAGTTGCACACAAGCCTAAGATCACCATGCGCAATGCCAAGCGTTGGCTGGAGTGGTGTAAAGCTCACTGCCATTGGACTCTGAAGCAGTGGAAACGCATTCTCTGGAGTGATGAATCACGCTTCACCATCTGGCAGTCCGACAGACAAACCTGGATTTGGCGGATGCCAGGAGAACGTGACCTGCCCGAATGCAGAGTGTCAACTGTAAAGTTTGGTGGAGGAGGAATAATGGTCTGGGCTGTTTTTCATTTTTTGGGCTGGGCCCCTGAGTTCCAGTGAAAGGAAATCTGAACCAGTATTATGGTCCAGTGAAATATTAACTGACCTTTGACATGTACTTGACTTTACTTACCTTGAGCCAAGGTGAAATGATAAATGTCATTTTAACCATGTGATGTGATCAAGCAAAATACCACCATGTCTATAATATTGATTTTTGAATTCAAGTTCCCAATGCTTTTCTTTATACTGTTCATTCATCATGCTCATTTGCTCATGTTGGTTGGGTTTTTAGCCATTGTTAGTATTTTTAACATTTAATTTGTTGCCTAAAAACACAAAATTGATTTTGGCAGATGTCCAAATCACTTTGCTTGACCGTATCACATGGTTAAAATGACATTTGACATTTCACCTTGGGTCAAGGTAAGTAAAGTCAAGTACATGTCAAAGGTCAGTTAATATCAAGAACATGTCAACAGAAAACAATAAGCAACATATTTTTAAAGTTTAGGATCCAGCAGAACACATTTGAGATGGTAACTAATGATTGGCATTCAATAATAATGCAAAGTGATGGGATTTACGTGTATGGTGAAGACTATATGTTAATTATGCATATTTTTTTCTCTAATTAGGTCATTTGCTTATTAATTTGCATATTGCAAACATCTGAGAGGGCAAATGACAAAACAAATGTCATAATCAATGTTCCTTGTGAAATTTGCCACATTTTGGTACCAAGGTCGATATACTTTGAATGAAGTATGGTCACTGTAATGACGTTTGAACTTTGACCTTGAGTCAAGGTCACTAAATATTGTTGTGGATATGAGGATTGTGTATTTTTGTTTTTATTGCTTTATTCTGGACCCTCCTGCCTCCAGTCTGTGTATAAAGGTCAAAGGTCGTTCCGTAGTTATTACATAAGCACTCACGTTAGCCAATCATAGATTTCCTCCTTGTTGACAGTTATTTCCTTATTCTGTGTAGTAGGGTAAGGCCTTGTCTTCCATTAATTGACACTCCATTGCACCGAATTCAAATAAATATATCCCCTTTTATTTTCATTCCCAAAGCCCCATTCCCAAAGCCTCGATTGCCAACTGCATTCGCCGCCATTGCCATGTGCTCCGGCTCGGAGAAGAAGGGCGTGTCTCCACCTCATCATAGAGGGGGGGAGTGAGCCAGCCCCGAACAACCAACCAAGCATGAGGGGTTTGGTTTGAGAGGGCGGAGGAAGAGCGATCGGGGAGGTTCGAAAAGGTTCAAGGGTGGGGCTATATATAACCCATGGGAGACGCCCCCACCTCAGATGAGTTCTGAGTTCTGCAAAGAGACGAGCTTGAGAGAGAAGTGTGTGAGGAGGGAAGAGAAGCGAGAAGGAAGCCGCTGAGACAAGTGCGACAGAAGCGCGGGGGAAGCCTTTAACACAAGTGCGCGAGAGAAGCGCGGGGGAAGCCTCTGAGAGAAATGCACGACGTCGCTCTGCTCGCTCCGAGCCTGACGAGGCCCGGCTTGCTGTGCGCCCTGCCAAGCCTTACAGCTTGTGGTCCGAGCTGAACCTTCCTCCCGGTCCAGCCAATCGTTCCTGCCTCCATTCCCCATTCGTGTGAGTCCGTCTTCATTTGTTCTGTCCTGGGTTAAGTAAAACTGCATAGGTAAGCTAAGTTTCACTGTGTCCTTCTGGTCCGTCCTTCTGTAAATTATTTTATTATCCTTCCTTCTCCTTGGTTACTTTTGGTTGTAAATAGAAATAAATTATATTCGTATTCCCTACTTTTGTCTCCTTCTTCTTCTTCACATCCGTGTCGCCTTTGTCTTTTCCCTATTGAATATCTGTGGCGCGATTTTGGCCAACGTTCAGGAATCGGGTTAGTCGGGGTAACTGTTCGGGCGCGGCGGCCATCCGCTCGGCAAATCCAGTAACATCCTAGCCGCGTCCGTAACAATTGGTAGTCAGGAGTTGGGATTCGAACCTGGGACTAAATTTATTTAGCCCAAATTTTGGACACAATTGTACAATTGACCGTAACAATTGGTGCCAGGAGCGAGAACGGACCTGAAGCGCTTAGTGTGCTCAAATTACGAGTGGGCCGAAATTTGTTTTATAAAAACTTAAATTTGAAAATCGTGCCATGGACAATCAAGGCGATCGGATGCAGGTGGGGGCAATAGAAGAGGGGTTAGAGGTAACCCAGGACCGGAGGGAAGAAATGGTGGAGGAAAACAATGAGGAGGTGGTTGAGGAGGTATCGGGCGCGCAAAATGGCGCCCTCGCGCACGTGGTTGTGGGTGCACAAAATGGCGGCTTCCCATACGTGACGGCGATAGCCGGGCCCCCTGTGCAAGACTGGGTGAGCATTAAACTATTGCGAATCCAGATGAATGCAAAAATGGACGCCATGATAGACGAAACAAGGTGTGATCGGGGAAAATTGGAGGGAATAAATGACCGGGCCAAATAAGTAAATGAGGGACTGGCGAGGGACAAGGCCAGGTATGAGGCAAAGTGGGTGGAAGGGGACAAAGACCGCAGGTTGAGCGAAAAGGTCCCAAGGGTGCACGACGAGGTAACGCGGGTCGAGGAGCACTGGTTGAGTGAAGTGGAGAAAAGCGCGGGTAAAATGACGGGTATAGAGATCGCGACCCGGGGTATGGGGCAGCCGGCGACTGCTGAGGTAGAAGAGGGAATTTTAATAAAGCCAACGGTCGTCGAGGTGAATAAAGAAAATGTGCTGGGAATTAAAATTGAAGAGACGACGGAGGTAGCCCGGGAATTGCAGGGAGAAATGGATTATGCTCAAAGTCCCTGCTCACATCACGATGCTGTGCTTAACCCAAATGGAAGTTTGCAGGTGCGCGTGGAGAAAAGGATCCCCCAGGTGAGTCGTGCTGTGTATTGTGCGGGGCGATTTAGTGGAAGGATGTTTGGCGACAACAGGATTGTCGCGCGATTGGGATCGATATGGCACCCGGGCGTTGGTGAAGGGTCCCGTGTGAGTAAAAATGGCACGCGTGTGAGGAAAAAGTGTGCGTCAAAGAGTGAGAGTGTTATAAAGTGTGGGAGTGATACCGAGTGCGAGCGAGAATGCACGTCGGGGTGTACGGAGTGTGACACAGGGAAGAGAAGCGAGAAGGAAGCCTTTAACACAAGTGCGCGAGAGAAGCGCGGGGGAAGCCTTGAGAGAAGTGCACGACGTCGCCCTGCTCGCTCCGAGCCTGACGAGGCCCGGCTTGCTGTGCGCCCTGCCAAGCCTTCCAGCTTGTGGTCCGAGCTGAACCTTCCCCCCGGTCCAGCCAATCGTTCCTGCCTCCATTCCCCATTCGTGTGAGTCCATCTTCGTTTGTTCTGTCATGGGTTAAGTAAAACTGCATAGGTAAGCTAAGTTTCACTGTGTCCTTCTGGTCCGTCCTTCTGGAAATTATTTTAATATCCTTCCTTCTCCTTGGTTACTTTTGGTTGTAAATAGAAATAAATTATATTCGTATTCCCTACTTTTGTCTCCTTCTTCTTCTTCACATCCGTGTCACCTTTGTCTTTTCCCTATTGAATATCTGTGGTGCGATTTTGGCCAACGTTCAGGAATCGGGTTAGTCGGGGTAACTGTTCGGGCGCGGCGGCCATCCGCTCGGCAAATCCAGTAACATCCTAGCCGCGTCCGTAACAATTGGTGTCAGTAGTGGGATTGGACCTGAAGCGCTTAGTGTGCTCAAATTACGAGTGGGCCGAAATTTGTTTTATAAAAACTTAAATTTGAAAATCGTGCCATGGACAATCAAGGCGATCGGATGCAGGTGGGGGCAATAGAAGAGGGGTTAGGGGTAACCCAGGACCGGAGGAAAGAAATGGTGGAGGAAAACAATGAGGAGGTGGTTGAGGAGGTATCAGGCGCGCAAAATGGCGCCCTCGCGCACGTGGTTGTGGGTGCACAAAATGGCGGCTTCCCATACGTGACGGCGATAGCCGGGCCCCCTGTGCAAGACTGGGTGAGCATTAAACTATTGCTAATCCAGATGAATGCAAAAATGGACGCCATGATAGACGAAACAAGGTGTGATCGGGGAAAATTGGAGGGAATAAATGACCGGGCCAAAGAAGTAAATGAGGGACTGGCGAGGGACAAGGCCAGGTATGAGGCAAAGCGGGTGGAAGGGGACAAAGACCGCAGGTTGAGCGAAAAGGTCCCAAGGGTGCACGATGAGGTAACGCGGGTCGAGGAGCACTGGTTGAGTGAAGTGGAGAAAAGCGCGGGTAAAATGACGGGTATAGAGATCGCGACCTGGGGTATGGGGCAGCCGGCGACCGCTGAGGTAGAAGAGGGAATTTTAATAAAGCCAACGGTCGTCGAGGTGAATAAAGAAAAAACGCTGCGAATTAAAATTGAAGAGACGACGGAGGTAGCCCGGGAATTGCAGGGAGAAATGGATTATGCTCAAAGTCCCTGCTCACATCACGATGCTGTGCTTAACCCAAATGGAAGTTTGCAGGTGCGCGTGGAGAAAAGGATCCCCCAGGTGAGTCGTGCTGTGTATTGTGCGGGGCGATTTAGTGGAAGGATGTTTGGTGACAACAGGATTATCGCGCGATTGGGATCGATATGGCACTCGGGTGTTGGTGAAGGGTCCCGTGTGAGTAAAAATGGCACGCGTGTGAGGAAAAAGTGTGCGTCAAAGAGCGTGTTATAAAGTTTGGGAGTGATACCGAGTGTGAGCGAGAATGCACGTCGGGGTGTACGGAGTGTGACACAGGGAGTGAGAGCGATACGGAGTGTACGTGCGAGGGTGAGTGTGACACGGAGAGTAAGGTGGTGGTGGAACGTGTGCGAGGAAGCACACCTGAGTTGGTTGTGGCGCGGGTGTGGGAGAGCCCATCTGAGCGCGTTAGTGGGTGGATGCAAGAGTGCACGCCCATGGTGAGTGGTTCGGAGTACGTACCGAGGGAGAGTGCGCAAGACGTTGCGCGAGGTGTGTTAAGGGAGTGTGCGAACGGTGAGTGTGCGTGAGAGGTGTGGTGTGTAACAGGGAGTGCGTTGGTGGAATGGACAGAGTGTGTGGAATGTACGGACGGCGTTGGAACGCCGGGTTTTGTGAGTGTCAAAAGGGTCATGTGTGCATGTGGGCATGCGAGTAAAGCATCGACGTTGAACGGGGCAGCGTTTAGGGCGACGGAAAGCCGATACGAGCACTCGGGGCGCGGTGCTCTTTGTTGGATGCCAGGCCCGGCGCGGATCGATGCTGCGTCGCTTCTCTTCGAAGCGTCGTTGCCGATTCGGGCTTGGCCCCGCCCCGCACGGTCGAGTCCGGGCCTTGTCGGGCGAGGCGACCGGTCCGGTTCAAGGGCGAGTGGGAGGAAGCGGAACGGTGCCCCCTGGCGGGGGCGGGGTTCCGACCGGGCGAGCCTCAGTCATTGGGCCCGGGACCGCAAAGTACCGCGCCGAGATGGTGCGTGGAATCTCGGCCCGACCAAACCACCTCCCTTGAACCGAAAGCCGGACGGATCCAACTGCAGGTGACCAAACCACCCAAATTCATTGCTCGGCTTTACGAAGCCGAGTTTAATGATGTCATGACGCACCGAGGCTAGGATATAGCGGACTGTGATGATGGTGATAGTGTTTTTGATCCAAAATTTAGAAAAGTGAATAGAATTGGCAGTTAATTGGCAAATTTTTGATTGGTTGCAATTGGTTGAGCCAAATTGATAGTAGAAGATACCCGATGTGGTGGGATGGCAACTCGGCCATCTCTCATGGCGGGGGCAAAGGAGCACTAGTTATGGGGGTTGGCAGTGAAAACTAGCCCGGCAGGGTTAGGATATTGTGTGTAGGGACCTAGAGAAGATGACCTTAGGTAACGTTAAGATTAGGTAGTGACAATGATACCTGTAGTGGGGACGCAGGTAGATTACTTTGGATGATAATGACGTGGTATGTGCTTAGTTTAAAGGGAAGACGGGGAGCACTAAGTTAGCAGGGCAACAGGTAGATTAGATGATGCCGTGTGTGTGGTTAAAAGGTGTGATTGCACAGGTGTGCAACTGAACAGGTGTATGGAGCAGTGTATGAGTGAGTGATTGTGATGTGTATTGTGCTGACCAAATGGTCCAGGAAGGAAGGAGGGTGCAGGTGGCACCAGGTGTGATTGCACAGGTGTGCAACTACAGGTGAATGCAGAACAGGTGTATGGAATAAATGGTCTGGAGTATATGGAGTATTGGAATGGATGGTCGTGGAGTGAGTATGGTGGAAACTGTGGAGTGGATTGGATGGTGCGAAGGGGTGAATGGGGGGAGGATGTACCCCATCACGAATACCCGGGGAGGGTAGTGTAAGTCTTAGGTAGAGGGTACAGGTAAATTGTGGTTGGATATTGGCATCTGTGGTGCGGGTAGTTGCACAGGAGTGTAGTGATGGGTGCATTAGTGTTGTGGAAATGGCTGGGCGTGTAGCCTGTTAGTGTGTGTAGTTGGTTGGGCACTCCACCACTGTGAGGATGTCGGCCAGGTGAGGCCGCAGGTGGGCTCTGGGAGCCGGTAGAGTTGTTGTGGATGGGGCCCGAGGATCCGGAGGACGGACCCGGGTAGCCCAGTGCCAGAGGGCACCGAGGGGTGACAGAGCCAGGAGGGGCCTTCCCCAGTTAGATAGGTTAGGGTGAGGAGCTAGGTAAGCTCGGGTGGCAACTGCAGTGGTGGAGGTGTGCAGGTGGGTAGACCTGCTGGGAGAGCTACACGACCCAGCCAGGAAATTGTGCAAGGGCACAGGGAGATGAATCGGGGGAGTGAGACCCCAAATTGATGAAGCACCACAGTTTGGTCAATGGGAATTGGTTTTTAGAACCCATAGTGTAAGTTGGCCAATGGATTGGCAGGGAAAGACCCCGGGTAGTGTAAAGTGTGTTAATGTCATTTAGAAAGTAGTTAGGATGAAAATCTCCTTGCACCATCTACATCCACTCACCTGAGGTGACAAGACTCCACACCATGCCATGTTTTTAATATTTTATTGTGCAAATGTTTGGAATGTGAGACGCATCATGACGTGGGTGTGACATTGTGCTGGTGTTCCATCTCTCCCTCCTTATGAGGATTGATGATGAATTGGTGATGGCAAATTTGGTTAGAGGGATTGTGGGAACGAATTTGGTGTAGGGGAAATATGGGGAAGACGAGACATTAGCGACGAATTTGTAAATGTGTAGATTGTTGTAAATATGGGGTACGGGCAAGGGTAGAGTAGGTGACAGGGGGGGGTGACGTACGGTAGGGATGAGCTTTTCTCCGCTCCGTCTCAATACGCACCTCGCCTTGCATTGCCTTTATTGATGTGTACCCTTGTGACCTTACCCCTCGCTCATCTGTCTTTTCCCCCCTTGTCTCCCACATGAGGACTGTGCGCCACTGGGCGCCGAGGGGAGCATGCGTGAGTCCGCCATTGGGCACCCGAACCTCTCGCAACCACAGCTGTCTGCATCGATGCACCACCTTATGGACCACATGTCTGTGGCTGAACACCACTGATGGACGCCATGGGTTGGGGCATGGCCCCTCTGCTGGAACCGGCCATGAAGGCCCGAGATCTTGCTGGCGGACCTTGGTCACAGGGCACCTATGCCCCACAGGTGAACCACACTAGTCGGCCCTGTGGGCCATAAATAAATAAAAATGGACACGTTGGGTGCATTTTATTATTGCAAATAGGCCGCCAGCAAAGAAGATGACAACACCTGGAAGATAGCATTAGCCAGCAGAGGGAGCCAAAGAGCAAGAGACCACCAGCAGGGTTTGTCGGTTTATTTTTTATTGAACAGTGATGACTGTGCACCGATTGGTGCTTGAGGGTGTTTTGGTGCGTTTTGGGTGCTTCCTGGTGCATCAATGCAGGGTAGACTGTCTCCCTCCCCCAAAAGAACGATCACAGGTCCTGGGTTACGTTTTGTAAATAAAGTAGAGTCATTGTAAATAATGCGCCCCCACCGTAAATTTATAGTTTGAAGACCATTCCGCAATTCGGTTAGTTGTGGGCGTGAATCTGTTAGGCAGGGTGCAATGGAGTAGCGGGACATATTTATTTATGTTTTAAAACTGTCACACTCAGGGTCAGGTTAAATGTAGAGGGAACCACACCTATGTGCCACACTAAAAGTAAGGGTAAGATGCCCGGGACGTGCCTAAGAGGAGGAGGGTGCAGTGTTGTGGAAATTAGGATTGTGTTTTTTTGTTTTTATTGCTTTATTCTGGACCCTCCTGCCTCCAGTCTGTGTATAAAGGTCAAAGGTCGTTCCGTAGTTATTTCATAAGCACTCACGTTAGCCAATCATAGATTTCCCCCTTGTTGACAGTTATTTCCTTATTCTGTGTAGTAGGGTAAGGCCTTGTCTTCCATTAATTGACACTCCATTGCACCGAATTCAAATAAATAGATCCCCTTTTATTTTCTTTCCCAAAGCCCCATTCCCAAAGCCTCGATTGCCAACTGCATTCGCCGCCATTGCCATGTGCTCCGGCTCGGAGAAGAAGGGCGTGTCTCCACCTCGTCATAGAGGGGAGGAGTGAGCCAGCCCCAAACAACCAACCAAGCACGAGGGGTTTGGTTTGAGAGGGCGGAGGAAGAGCGATCGGGGAGGTTCAAAAAGGTTCAAGCGTGGGGCTATATATAACCCATGGGAGACGCCCCCACCTCAGATGAGTTCTGAGTTCTGCAAAGAGACGACCTTGAGAGAGAAGTGCGCGAGGAGGGAAGAGAAGCGAGAAGGAAGCCGCTGAGACAAGTGCGACAGAAGCACGGGGGAAGCCTTTAACACAAGTGCGCAAGAGAAGGGCGGGGGAAGCCTCTGAGAGAAGTGCACGACGTCGCCCTGCTCGCTCCGAGCCTGACGAGGCCTGGCTTGCTGTGCGCCCTGCCAAGCCTTCCAGCTTGTGGTCCGAGCTGAACCTTCCTCCCGGTCCAGCCAATCGTTCCTGCCTCCATTCCCCATTCGTGTGAGACCGTCTTCGTTTGTTCTGTCCTGGGTTAAGTAAAACTGCATAGGTAAGCTAAGTTTCACTGTGTCCTTCTGGTCCGTCCTTCTGTAAATTATTTTATTATCCTTCCTTCTCCTTGGTTACTTTTGGTTGTAAATAGAAATAAATTATATTCGTATTCCCTACTTTTGTCTCCTTCTTCTTCTTCACATCCGTGTCACCTTTGTCTTTTCCCTATTGAATATCTGTGGCGCGATTTTGGCCAACGTTCAGGAATCGGGTTAGTCGGGGTAACTGTTCGGGCGCGGCGGCCACCCGCTCGGCAAATCCAGTAACATCCTAGCCGTGTCCGTAACAATATCAACAGAAAAAAATGGCGACATCATTTTTCCGATTAGTAGGACACAGTAAAATACATTTCTAGTGGTTGCCCAAAATTAACATGAACTGCACATGAACTTGAAATTGAGTACATGGGCCCCCCACTATGAGCTTGTGCACCATAACATAACTGCACCATAACATAACTCAAAAAGCACCATAACTGTCAATATTTCATGCCATTATCTCTCAAAATCTTTGAGACAGGCATGTGGTCTTCTCATGCTATTGTATCGCACAGGACTTGTAACTCTTTCATCCTTTCATTACCTCCACCACCGAAGGTGGATGGAGTTTATGTTTTCACTCCAATCTGTCTGTTTGTTTACTTGGCAAAATTGTTTTTTTTTCACAGGTATGTTGATCACTCTGATGTATGTGTGTGTGTGTGTGTGTGTGTGTGTGTGTGTGTGTGTGTGTGTGTGTGTGTGTGTGTGTGTGTGTGTGTGTGTCACCGCTATAGGTGACAGTTTGGACATTAGAAATACAGTTTGATCCAGAAGTAGGTGGTGTGGTCGTGCTGGTTGGTAGATGTGGTTTATTTAAGGTAAGATGTGCATGATTTAATGATATTATCATATTTATGAAGTGTGTAAGGAAAGTTATAAATATATGATAATACTTTAAATCCTATTGCGAGTAAAGTTGGAATAAGTGATGTTGCATTGATGGGTTGACTGACTGCCTGGACGCAACTGAGGTTGTGGATCTACTGATGTACCATCTATTGATGTGGATCCATGATCGAGGTTGTGGATCCGCCGTTTGGAGAGGTCCTAGGCTGAAAGGATCGAAACCTCGAGGAAGAACGGTGCTCAGCTGATGATCCGTGCAGTCGGGAAACTAGTCAATTGCTTACAGGTTAAGGTTCTTACTTTCGGGAGAGGAACTATGTTTTGAGGTTTACAATTAAAATAAAGTTGAATATGGGATGTTGTGAAATCAACATCATTTACAGTAATCCTTTAAATTATTTATATTTAAGTTTAGGAACAACCAATACTGTACAATTAATTAAACGTATTTTAAAATAAGAATTGAAAATCATAAGAGATAGAATTATGAGAAACAAAAATAAAAAAATAAAAAACAAGATGTGTGTGTGTGTGTGTGTGTGTGTGTGTGTGTGTGTGTGTGTGTGTGTGTGTGTGTGTGTGTGTGTGTGTGTGTGTGTGTGTGTGTGTGTGTGTCTGTGAATAAGAGAGAGATAGAATTGTGAGGAACAGAAATGAAAAAACGAGATGTGTGTGTGTGTGTGTGTTTGCTTGTGTGTGTGTTTGTTTGTGTGTGTGTGTGTGTGTGTGTGTGTGTGTGTGTGTGTGTGTGTGTGTGTGTGTGTGTGTGTGTTTGCTTGTGTGTGTGTTTGTCTGTCCGCTCACTTATACTTGCGCACAGGTCACAATTTTAAACCGATCTTCACGAAACTTCACCAAATGGTAGCGCTCGTGCTCCGACAAAATCCTATACATTTTTGAGGTCAACAGGTCAAGGTCAAAAGGTCAACATAGGCCAAAGGTCAACCTCTATTCAAATTTCTAAAATCCTCAATTTTCATCTGATTGACTTCAAATTTCAATAGGATTTACAGATCAGCAAACTGAATTCAACCACCAACTATTTTGGAGATCAACATAGACAAAAAGGTCAAAATAGGCCAAAAGGTCAACAACCTTTTCGAATTTTTAAAATCCTCACTTTTCATCCGATTGACTTGCAATTTGAATAGGATTAACATATCAGCAAACTGAATTCAAACACCAACTATTTTTGAGAAAAGCATCGGCCAAAAAGTCAACATAGGCCAAGGTCAATAACCATTTCAAATTTCTAAAATCCTCAATTTTCATCCGATTGACTTGGAATTTGAATGGGATTTTCATGTCAGCCAACTGAATTCAACCACCACAGTAGAGGAAAAATGTTGTTCCTGGACCACCCTCATTTCTCCATTCACTTACATGTAAATTTTCCTCTCACCCTCACTTTTCTTCATTTCCCCTTAACACCTCTATTCCTGCCCCCCTTGGTCTTATGGACGTTTTAACCCCAAAACAGTTGGAGACCACTCAAACAACGATCCTACAAATATTTGTTTATGCGTAGGAAATAATTTAATTCTCCTACAACTCTCATCACCATCTAATATATTAACAAAGAAGATGTTTGAGTTTGGTTCTTTATCAAGATATTTTAACTGAGCTAAGATAAAATGGTAAACCTCCCTCAATGTTCTTGTTTGAGCGCCTCCAGTGCCACACACTTTTTGGTAGGCTCTGCCCACTTTTTGGTAAGCCCCGCCCACTTTTTGTCGAGCTCTGCCCACTTTTTGCTAAGCTCCACCCACTTTTTGGTAAGATCTGCCCACTTTTTGGTAAGCCCCGCCCAATTTTACTAAGCCCCGCCCACTTTTGTTAAACCCTATCCACTTTTGTTAAACCCTGCCCACTTTTGCTAAACCCCACCCACTTTGTTAAGTCCCACGCACTATATAAACTCTCCAGCATTGTATCATTTTCAGTTGAGACATTACATCATTTCCAGTTAAGACATGCCCAGGTTTGCCCAGGGAATTTCCACAGGAAATGACACACACCCAGCCCTTCTTATAAAAGGCACCAACCACACAGCCTTTTTAAAACACGCTTTCTGCTTCTCTTGAGAATGGACTACTGTGCCGAAATGGAATGGGATAACTTTGCTATTCCTTGGAGTCCTACCACCTGTGTAGAGCTCAACCTTCAGATTGATGAACTGGACTCGAACCTCTTATCAATGGAGGTAAGTTTGTTTATTTATTAATTTATTTATTTAATTGTTTAATTTAAAAAAAAAAATTTTTTTTAGATGAGACTCGTGTAAGAATTAACAAAGTTTATTTTAATATTCATAGAGCTTGATTTATACAAATAAAAATATTGTATTAAATTAATACATTGTTATTTTCTCTCACAGGAAATTGTATCTGAGATACTAAAATAAAATTCTGCTTTTAACACAACTTGGGATGAAGTTATTTTTTGTTTGAAGACATTTTGAACAACCAAGACCCACAGAACGAGTTCTACCTTGATGACCCAGCCAAAGAGTTGTACCTTGGAGACTCACTAAATTGGGGAAAAACATATGATGAGGTCTGCCTCGATGGCTCTAACTGTGGAGCCTACCATGGAGACTCACTAAATTTGGGAAAAACATATGAGTTCTGCCAAGTTGGTTTTAATACCTACCTTGGAGACACACTAAATTTGGGAAAAACATATTATGAGTTCTGCCTAGATGGTTTTAATACCGACCTTGGAGACTCACTAAATTTAATAAAATCAGGAATAGAGTTTTACCTTGGAGACTTTAAAAACTGGTTTAATTTTGGAGACTCTACCTGTGTGGAGCTCAACCTTCACCTTGATAAACTCGATTCAAATCTCTCATCAATGAAGGTAATATTTTCTTTTAATATATACATATAATAATTGTGTATTCAATGTAAAAAATAATTAATTAATACGTTGTTATTTTCTCTCACAGGAAATTGTATCTGAGGTACAAAATGAAAATACCACTTTTACCACAACCTGGGGTGAAATGATTGATTTGTTTGAAGCCATTTTGAGCAAACATGACCAACAGAACGAGTTCTACCTTGATAATCCAATGAAAGAGTTTTACCTTGGAGGCTCTTTGGATTCTAAAGCAATGAACAATGTTCTTTGTTTAATGACGCTTGATTTAAGCAATATCAAGAAAGTTCGAGGAAGAAAATGCTGGAAAATTCTTTCTTCCCATTTCTACTTCTTCAAACTTAAAAGCCTTGAAAGACAGAATTGGAGGAAGAGGGGAAAAAAACCAATGAAATACGTATTTTAAAAAAGAAAAGAAAAAAAGGATTATGTTAGGATTAGGATTTTGAATGTGAGGGTTAGGGTTGACGTTGGGTTGGGTTGAGTTTGGGTTAGGGATGGGGTTGGGTTAGGGATGGGGTTGGGTTAGGGTTGGGATTTTGAATGTGAGGGTTAGGGATGGGTTGGGTTAGGAATGGGGTTGGGTTAGGGTGGGATTTTGAATGCGAGGGTTAGGGATGGGGTTGGGTTGGGGTTTGGATTTTGAATGTGAGGGTTAGGGTTAGGTTAGGGATGGGGTTAGGTTAGGGTTAGGGTTGGGTTAGGCTTAGGCTTAGGGTTAGGGTTAGGGTTAGGGTTAGGGTTAGGGTTAGGGTTGTTAGGGTTAGGGTTAGGGTTAGGGTTAGGGTTAGGGTTGGGTTAGGGATGGGGTGGGGTTGGGTTGGGGATGGGGTTGGGTTGGGGATGGGTTGGGTTAGGGATGGGGTTGGGTGTGGGTTGGGTTAGGGTTGGGATTTTGAATGTGAGGGTTAGGGATGGGTTGGGTTAGGGATGGGTTGGGTTAGGGATGGGGTTGGGTTAGGGATGGTGTTGGGTTTGGGATGGGGTTGGGTTGGGGACGGAATTTTGAATGTGAGGGTTGGGGATGGGTTGGGTTAGGGATGGGTTTGGGTTCGGGATGGGGTTGGGTTACGGATGGGGTTTGGTTAGGGATGGGATTTTGAATGTGAGGGTTGGGGATAGGTTGGGTTAGGGATGGGGTTGGGTTAGGGATGGGGTTGGGTTGGGGATGGGTTAGGTAAGGGAATGTTTAGGGTTGGGTTGGGGTTGGGATTTTGAATGTAAGCGTTAGAGATGGGGTTGGGTTAGGGTTGGGATTTTGAATGTGAGGGTTAGGGATGGGTTGGGTTAGGGATGGGTTGGGTTAGGGATGGGGTTGGGTTAGGGATGGGGTTGGGTTTGGGATGGGGTTGGGTTGGGGACGGAATTTTGAATGTGAGGGTTGGGGATGGGTTGGGTTAGGGATGGGTTTGGGTTCGGGATGGGGTTGGGTTACGGATGGGGTTGGGTTAGGGATGGGATTTTGAATGTGAGGGTTGGGGATAGGTTGGGTTAGGGATGGGGTTGGGTTGGGTTGGGGATGGGTTGGGTTAGGGATGGGGTTGGGTTAGGGTTGGGTTAGGGTTGGGATTTTGAATGTGAGGGTTAGGGATGGGTTGGGTTGGGGTTTGTATATTATTATGTCCCACTCACACACACACACAAAGGTTAAGCCCCAACTGAAAAGTTGAGGGATTCTGTGTTTGTGGTTCACCGATCTCAAGAACGTATCCCCATTACACACACACACACACAAAAGTTGAGCCCCAACTGATAAGTTGAGGGATTCTGTGTTTGGGGTTCACAGATATTAAGAACGTATCCCCATTACATTTTATTATTTATTTATTATTTTTAATACCACACCCTGGTGTATTGTTTTCAAGGGTATTATCTGCTTACTTGTGTTTTTTGTAATTCTTGAGTAAAATGAACCCAAGATTTCTTCTCCATTTAAATCATATAATTTGGAGGTCCAAGGGACTGTATCCATTACATCAACGATTTTAACTAATTCATTAGTCCATTTTTTTGTGTAACCTTTCTCAAAATGGCTTTTCCATCTGTATATTCTTACAATATCACCAACTTTGAACTTGGGTTTTCTCAAATTAATCTCCTTTTCATATTCTAATTTTGTAAATATTTCCGATGGTTTTGATTTTGTTGATGAATGAACTGTATTATTGTAATTATCTACAATATCCTGAATTAAATATACCCATTGTTGAGAACCGAGTTGTGTAAATTTTTTTTATGGTCTCTCTTTCAAAGTACGATTAAAACGCTCAATAACAACTGCCTTTCCTTCATTAAAGTGCTGTATAATTTAATACCCTCCCCCTTAAGAAATTTCATAAATATTTTGTTATAGAACTCTGTTCCCTCGTCAGTCCATAACTTCTTTGGTTTTCTTTTGCTTTCACTAAATATTCCACTGAAAGCTAACATAAAAGTATTACCCCTTTTGTTTTTCAAAGGAACAACCCAAGCATATCTACTCCTCAAATCAATAATGGTTAAAGCATACCTATATCCCCTATCATTATTCAATTCAATTAAATCAGCAGACCAGATGTGGTCGGTGTCTTTTGAATAAACTTTCCTTCTTTAGTGGGGCGGTTTACCTAGGATATTCAAACCTATTGTGCATTTTTTTGATAAAAGCACCAATTTTGGCACAGAGGTAGACCAATATATTATGAACAAAGTTGGATGTGGAGCCATCGCCCAACTGCCCCCTGGCGGCCGTGGCGGCCATTTTCCAAAATGGCCGCCATGTGGGACAGCGGACTCCTTCCTGCGGGCATCCCATGTCAGTCGAACCAGGAGGGCTCATCAAGTGACAGCAGCAGCCCTCTTCACCCTGCAGCAGCACGCCTACAACCACTACATTGACCAGCTGGGTGACACATGCAACGAGCAGCTGGAGTTCGATGATTGGTGCCAGCAAAAAGCGGAGACCTGCCCCCAGTTCGACTACTGGGCAACTGTCCTGCAACTGGAGGTGGCGGTCCTGGTGTACGTGCGCTCTCTGCGTCAAGCGTCATTTGCGATGTACCTAGATGCCCTGCCAGAACTAGCAGTGTGGTTCCATGCCCTGGATCACACCAACTACGCGCGCTGGATTCCTGTGCATCTGCGAGACATGGTGGAACTGCCGACGACACACCCTGAAATAGCCCAGGAATTCCGAGCTGGGAACTTCACCGTCCAGAAGACGAACAGGTCGTTCTCCGCCATCCCCGTCGATCAGGCCCACGAGCAGAACAATGCTGCCATCAAAGGAGACGGAGGTGCAGTGGGCCTGACTGACAACCCCAGCGCTCTACGACGGTGGATGGTGGCAGGACCAGAGGTTGCCACGCTCATCGAACAGTTCCACGATGAAACTGACCCGGGGAACAGACCACAAGACACAAGGCACCATGACCAGTCAGCAAGTGTGCAGACTGCTTTCCTGAAAGATGTACAGTCGATGGTCAACGTGATGGAAGACTTCGGGAATCCATTTGAAGAGGAGAGTCAAGATCTGCTGGTACTCGACACCAAGGAGATCGCGCCACCTGGAGCTGTAGACGCCCTCCGTCATGCACACGAAGTGGGTCAGCTGCAGTTTGACAACTTCGTCAGAGAATGCCTGGTGGAGAGAACGAAACCCATAGGAGATGCCATCCACAGAAACAAGCTGAAAATCTTTGGTCAGCCTGCTTCAAAACCTCCGGGAAAGGGCAAGCAGCAGATGAAATCCCTCAAGAATGACGTGGACCTGTTCTCTCGTCTGTATATCGGGTGCCAGAACCGGGATGGGAATATAGAGGAATTCTTCCAACATGAAAACCAAGCCTGCCCCCCTGCACTATCAGCTGGCGGTGGCATCCAGCTGGGTGTCAAGAGTGATCTTCTCGCTTGTCTAGTAGACCTCAGTCAGCCGAAGTCTGAGGTTCCTCCAACCAGCTGCATTGTGCTAGATGGAGCGGTCATCATCCAGATGCTGAAGCCAGCTACAGCAAAAAGCTTCAACGAGTATGCATAGCAGGTCTTTGTGCCCTACATACTCTCAAAACTCCATCAAGCCACGCGACTGGACCTGGTATGGGACCGCTACAATACAGACTCATTGAAGGGTACAGCAAGAGCCAAGCGCGGAAAAGGGGTGAGAAGACGGGTGGTGGGTGGTGCAACGATCCCTGGGAACTGGGCCAGCTTCCTCAGATTCGACGAGAACAAGAATGAGCTGTTCAGCTTCCTCTCTGGCGTCCTCCACGACTCATTCCAGCTTGCAGACAAGGAGCTGGTCATCACTGAAGGAGATGATGTCTTGAGCAAGCCACCGCTCCTAGATACTGCAGCCCTGGCTCCTTGCAACCACGAAGAAGCCGACAGCCGCATGATGTTGCATGCCGCCCACGCTGCTCACAATGGCCACAAGAAGATCCTCATCCGCACAGTTGACACTGATGTTGTTGTCCTGGCAGTGGCTCTGGCATGCACCCTGGAGGAGGAAGCCGAAGTGTGGGTGTCCTTCGGCACGGGCAAGGCTTTCCGGTTCTTGGCAGCCCATGAGATGGGCTCTGGGCCCTGAGAAAGCACAGGCACTACCGATGTTTCATGCTTTGACGGGCTGTGACACGGTCTCCTGCTTCGCCGGACATGGCAAGAGGACAGCATGGGCAGTGTGGACAGCTCTACCTCAGCAGACCCAGACACTCACTGACCTCTCCACTGCACCGGATCATATTGATGAAGATGCCATGCACACCATCGAGAGGTTCGTCATCCTGCTTTACGACAGAACAAGCACCGCAACCGATATCGACAAGGCATGCCGCAAACTGTTTGCAAAGAAGAGCAATGTCCAGCTGATCCCACCGACAAGTGCAGCCCTGATGCAGCACGTCCGACGAGCAATATACCAGGGCGGACATGTCTGGGGTCAGGCCCTGGTTCCTGCACCAACATTGCCATCACCAACCGACTGGGGTTGGATCAAGACCAGCGACATGTATGAACCTCTCTGGACAACGCTCCCCGAGGCATCCAAGGTCTGCCGGGAGCTTGTCTCCTGCAAATGCCAGAGGGGCTGCATCAAGAGATGCAAGTGCAAGAAGGCCAGTCTGGAATGCACACCACTGTGTGCTTGCGACGGGGAGTGCTCTCAGAACTGAACTCGCAAACTTAAGATGAAGATTCTGAACTGTTCCAGACAGTACACAGGTACTGTAAAACAGTGAACATATCTGCATATTGCATTTAGCAGATTATATGTTAATTAACATGATAATTAAATGTAGTAGTGTCCCTTGACCACAGAAGTATAACATTTGACTTGCCCAGGATTGATCTGATGAGAGCAAGCCACCATAATTATCACTATCTGGTTCTGTTATTGTTGTTGTATTATCGATGTAATTAGCATAATTGTGTTAATAATTTTGTTAATTGGCATGGGCAGTGTCCATGAATAGCTATTGACAGACAGAGGAAGAAGGTCAGATAACATTTCCACAACTTAAATGAATCTAGCCTATTCACAAGGAATGTCAGCATTTGATGCCTGATCATGGGTTTCCTTGTCGCCATTTCATCTGCAATTAGCCTAAATATGTTAATTAATATCAGCAGCATCTCCCAAAATGTGACTAAGAGCTATCTGGCATGTCTTGATTCAAAACATTCAATAAACATTCACTAAAACCTTCAGCAGCAAACTTTATCTAACTTCTGTGTGTCTTTTGGGTGTCTGCTGGCGGCCATTTTGGAAAATGGCCGCCACGGCCGCCAGGGGGCAGTTGGGCGATGGCTCCACATCCAAATTTGTTCATAATATATTGGTCTACCTCTGTGCCAAAATTGGTGCTTTTATCAAAAAAATGCACAATAGGTTAGCTTACCCGCTGTACTACATTTAAACTTTGTGATTATAGGTTTATGTTCGCCAAAAGTTATGTTAGCCAAAAGCTCCTCAGTCTTGTTGACATCATTCGAGCCGAATAGTTTTTTGAGGGTGAATAACCACAACCAAGTTTCAATTTAGCACTTATCATTTTTTTCACAATAAACCTATCAACTTTCTCTCTCAACGTAGGATTTCGTATCAAAGACAAATTATACAACATTTCTCTGTCTGCTTCATGTTTTTCATCCAATGTAGTGGTATTCCCATAAGCAATATCATGCCTCATCCACACTTCATCAACCATATTTATAGGTTTAGACCAAGGTTCAGGATTGTCAGCCTCATCTAATCTTTTATCCAAGTTTGTTCCTGGACCACAGAAAGAATATCCAGGTAGATGTAGTTCCCCAGGAATTCCAGTTGTTGTAAATTTACTTCCTGACAGAAACTTTGTATGTCTCCTCCACTTTTAGGAGAGATGAATTGGCACTTTTTAGAGCCATACACTTTACATATTCCTTTTTGATAAACTCTATTCTTTTTAGCTTTAACATGAGATATTTTTAGATTTAGTTTTCTTTTTCCATTTGAGACAATAACACATTTATTTATGAGAAAAAAATCCTACACAGTGCCAAAACGTTTTTGGTTTTCAACATATATATACATTTGTATCTTGATTTTTAAAACATAAAGAATCCTTAGGAATGCCTTCACTCTCTCCTACATTTATTTACAAATAAAACTAACTAAAATCAATAACCCCAACATCATCAACTATACGACCTTTCTCTTCTTCATGTATATCTTATCCCTGAACTCATCTCAGCAAATTTTAAAACCAATATCTTCCCAGGAGTCATTAATTCTGTATTTCCCTCTTCGGTGCGTTGTTATTGATTTATTTGCCGTAATACATTCAATCTTTTATTAATCCCACTGATTTCCATCTTTTTATATTTTTCCTCCCTCTCTCTTTCCTCTCTCTCCTCCTTCTCCCTTTTCTCTCTTTCCTCCCTCTCCTCCTTCTCCGTTTTCTCCCTTTCCTCCTTCTCCTTTTTCTCCCTTTCCTCCTTCTCCTTTTTCTCCCTTTCCTCCTTCTCCTTTTTCTCCCTTTCCTCCTTCTCCTTTTTCTCCCTTTCCTCCTTCTCCTTTTTCTCCCGTTCCTCCTTCTCCTTTTTCTCCCTTTCCTCCTTCTCCTTTTTCTCCCTTTCCTCCTTCTCCTTTTTCTCCCTTTCCTCCTTCTCCTTTTTCTCCCTTTCCTCCTTCTCCTTTTTCTCCCTTTCTTCCTTCTCCTTTTTCTCCCTTTCCTCCTTCTCCTTTTTCTCCCTTTCCTCCTTCTCCTTTTTCTCCCTTTCCTCCTTCTCCTTTTTCTCCCTTTCCTCCCTCTCCTTTTTCTCTCTTTTCTCTCTTTCCTCCCTCTCTTCTTCAACTCCTTCCTCATCCCTTGCTACCCTTGAGTTTCAGTCCCAAAGAAAATTATACATATATTCATCTGGATTTTGAGATATTCTTGTATCTATAATTATTTTTCTCATAATAGGATACCAATAAGATTTGTTGATGATTTCTAAAAGAGTTTTATATGTCATAACTTTGAGGAGTTCATTTTTATTTTATATTTTAATGAAGTCTCTATTTGTGGGTTTAGCAATATCAGTATAAGGCCAGTTTTTAATTACAAAATTTCCATGTATATGTTCCAATTCATAAGGTATGTAAAACCGAGCACCCTTTTCTTGTAGGTATCCCTGAATACAAAAATTATAATTCTCTTGTAGTCTTCTTCCTGCCATTTATGTATCAGAAATATATGTGAGATTAATATTATGACAGGTAATACAACCCCATCTTCCCACTACCAAATCGGTTTGTATTCCTTGGATTTCTATCTTTATATCATTACCTTCCTTCTGTGTCATATAAACTATTGTTTTGCTGTCATATGATTTTCTATTCTTAAAATCATGTATTTGTTGTTTGCTAATTGTACTTCCACATAACTCCTTATCCTCACCAAGCGGATAATATTCTTCTTTACGAGACTGTTTAAAACAGGGGTGGGGAACCTTTTTCCTGTCAAGGGCCATTTCGATTTTTAGAACATCCTTCGAGGGCCATGCTAAATTATTGAATACATATATCGGACTCACCTAATGCGATGGCTGGAACTGTTTCTCTTTGGCGAGGCGTTTGGTGTCAGGTGGTAGTGATGATGATGCTACTCGCAGCTGGTTTTGCAGGTTTGGGTCAGTCAGTCTTGAGCAGAACCGAGTCTTTGCAAGAGTCAGTTTTGAAAAGAACTGCTCACAGCTGTAGGTCGTCCCAAACAGTGATGCAAACTTCAGTGCATGTCTCCTCAGAATGGGAAAATCCTCAGCACGTACATACAGTTTGTAGAACTCGAGCAAAGGGAGGTTGTTGTACCTAGCTTTGAGCTCGTCATTGCTTTGCAGCTCAATGATTTCGTGTTGTAGGTTGTCAGGCACATCAGCTGGTTCCACATTAAACGGCGTGGCAAATATGTTCAGTTCCCTTTGTTTACTTTTCATGTCCTGGAACCTCTCTCCAAATGCCTGGAGGAGTTTTGCACACTCAGCAGCATATTCAGATGTCACAGCAGGCTTTTGTTCTTGCAGAGTGGGAAAGTGGATAGTGTTTCCCCTTTCTAGTTGCACTTGCCACAGCTTTAGTTTAGCTTCAAATGATTTCACATGTGATTGCAGAGAGCTGAGAAGCTGGTTGGGACCTTGGAGCTTGACGTTCAGCTCTGACAGGTACTTGGTAATGTCCACCATGAAGCCCAAATCACACAGCCACTTGCTATCACTGAGTTCCATGACAGGTTTCCCCTTCATCTCCATGAACTGTTTCACTTATTCTCTCAGTGCGTAAAACCGTGTGAGCATATTTCCGCGACTCAGCCACCGCACCTCACAGTGGTAAACCAGATCTCCGTACTCTGACTCTAGTTCACTCAGTAGCTCCTTGAACTGACGGCTGTTCAGCCCTCTGCTTTTGATGACGTTTATGGTGGAAACGAGAGTTGTCATCACATTGTTGAGCTTCAGGGACTGTGCACACAGATTCTCTTGGTGTATGATACAGTGGCATACAACTAACTCACTTGGATCGAGACTGAGACGACTCATTTCTTTTTTGAACAATGCAGTCAATCCCTTTTGCGCGCCAACCATGGCTGGGGCTCCATCCGTGGCCAGGCCACTTAACTTGTCAAACTGCAGTTCGAATTTGTTCATAGCCAAAACAACTTGCTCAAACAAATCCTCACCTTTGGTGGTGCCATGCATGGCTTGCAAGGACAGCAACTCCTCCCTCGTATCAAACTCAGCTGTAATCCCCTGCACAAAAATGGCTAGTTGGGCGGTGTTTGTTATGTCCGTTGTCTCATCGCAGGCCAGAAAGAAAAACTGGAAATCTCTTGCGGTGTCCTTCAGTGTTTTCTCAATGTCTTGAGCCATGTCAGTAATCCGATCTGAGACAGTTCTTCGAGACAAACTGACACTTTGGAACAATTTTACTTTGTCCGGTGCGAGCAGCTCCGCAGCAGCAACAAGGCACTCCTTCACAAATTCTCCTTCTGAATGCGGCATCAGCTTCTTAGCGATTAGCTCACTCACCACAAAACTAGCATGCGTAGTGTTGTCTCAGTCAGATTGTGGTCTTATGAAGACTGCTTGTTGAGCACCAAAACTCCGCCGAAGAACGTTAACTTTATCCAAGCGCATTTGTCCTTTCAACTTGTCCAGTTTAGCATGTTTCGAGCTGTAATGACGCTCGAGGTTGGCCTTTTTCATCACCGAGAGCGCTTCCCGACAAACTAGGCATACTGGCTTGCCTTTTACTTCCACAAAGAAATAATCGTTTGCCCATTTCTCTTGGAAAGCACGACATTCCGCATCTACCTTTCTTTTCTTGTTAGTCGCCATGTTTGCATATGCTGAATGAAATGATGACATGAGATCACACGATCACTTGACTGTCCGGAAGGTCGCATATCACAGTTACGACTGTCCGGAACTCACTTGACTGTCCGGAAGGTCGCATATCGCAGTTACGATTAATCGCAAATTAGTTTTAATTTGATGGCAATTATTCTGTTAGCGCCAACATATTTTGCCAACGTCAAATAAATGAATAAGTTCTCAAATGTGCCGTCCGAGGCAGCGTCTGCTCGCCACGTTCAGCATTCGTTGACTGTTACAACACGTGAAAGCTCGCTCCTCTCTGATTGGTTGAATCGTTTTTGGCCATAACTTGGTTACCCTTTGTCCGATTAATTTAAAACCTTGAAAAGGAGAGATTACTGGAATTATAGATAGATGAATTGCCTCGCGGGCCGGATCAAACAATCTCGCGGGCCGTATACGGCCCGGAGGCCGGAGGTTCCCCACCCCAGGTTTAAAATCATGTAGGTCTTCCAAGTTTATTGAAAAAAAACAATTATACCCTAAATCCGGCATATCATACCCCCACTTATCTATTCGCATATTAACTATATCTCCTTCTTTATAAAATTCAATTGTAAGCAGATAGTTAAATTTAATGAGGAAAGGTGTATGGTCTGTATAACCAGGTGTTGTGGTTGTAAATTTTACTTGTTTTACAAAACGTGCTTTTTTCTTTTGAAATATGTATTGCAATAAATCACTTAATCTCACCAAGTCATTCACGTCAATAGGACCCGGATAATTGATTAATTTATAAGTATTCTTCATATTAATATTTTTACTTATACTATATTTTTGTCGTTCAGCCTGTGCCTTTGTATAATAATTTGACAAATCAATATCCTGAGGGGATTCTCCAAAGATAGAACCATCTTTTCCAACATAAGTCATTTATATTAGATTTAAAATGACATCATAAAAATGTTCATTATTGTTGAGTGGAAATAATACATGCAAACATAATTGACCACAACATTTAGAATTAATTTCTTGAACTTGAAATGTTTGATAAACAACATTCTGTAAGAATTGTATTACTTCAACAGGTGGTGGTATTGTGGAAGTACAGATAAATATATAAGTCATATTTGTTAGGGTCGGCGAGTTATGCAGGTAGTTAAATTGTACTGCAATATAAAGGATTCTCAAATCATGCAGGGAGGGTGTACGGGGAGCTCGGAGCAAGCGGTCGACCATCTGTGGAATAACCTTGTGACCTCTAAGAATGCGAGAAGTGGTGGAGTGTTGACTTGGCTCGGATTGTGGATAAGAGTTAATTGTTTCAGATGGAATGGGTCAGAAAGGAGTGACCTTTATCGGTTGGAACAATGGCCGCCTCTCCGATGGACATCCAGAGTCGGGCTGCATGATGAAGAACAGATGTCCGAATGGCGCCGGGGAGGCTGGCGTTAAGTGACTTCGGAATTCCACTGAAGCGAGATCAAAGCAGATAAGGTCTACTTAAGAAAAATGCTCCGAGGCTGTCGGGGCAGAAGGAAGAAGGGAGATGGCACGACGACGCATCATGTTTTTATTTGTAAAGTATAACTGTATTTTTGTGTATATATTCTTTGCAAGGTTAGTAATAAATCTCTATTTAAACTGAGTGAGTTTCATGGAATCTGATTGAGTTTTTGGCTAAGAGAGGTGTGGAAGTGTAACTCAGCGTAACTTATTAATTGGCACTGGTAACTTATTAATTAACCTGGTAACAAAGCAGATATATTTTACATGCAAACTCTGTGAAAGACGAGTTTGTAAATGAGTCAGGAATGCGCCCGAACATGATAATCTTTTGTCCACCTGGTCACAGCCCCTGGCTGAAGCACCCCCCTATCGTTTGGTAAACGGAACTCACAACAGGAGGGGAGCGAGCTGATACCAGGACTTGGTACATGCATGACCTCGGGGCATTAGCGGAGAGGGGATTAAAATCCAGTTTGTCCATATAAACGGGAGCAAACGTGGAGTCGAGAGAAGCTGCTGCGAGGAGCTCTGACCAACGGGAGTGTCGGAGGAACATCAGCCGAACGAGAAGGACATTGGAAAAGAGTTAACCTGATCCATTATATTATGCGGTATTATTTGGTAAATGGAATGAAGTGAATAACCAGTTAATAAACCAGACCTTTTGTAAACCTGTGTCCGGTCATTGGAGTCCTGTGAGTCTCTCAGCTACAAATTCTCCAACAATCTGGAGGCACCGCTGGAATTTCGAGTGGACGTCGTCAAGGGTCAAGGTGAGCATGACCTCTTGGGGATCTGTCCATTATGAAATATGAATTCTGAAGATGGAGGATTTGGTGTGTGGGACTGGCGATTGTCCATAGGAAATACAAGGATGAAACGTGTTAAACGACTGTAGCAATTTATTCGTGTTTTTTTTTTCTCTAAATGATTTCTGTAAATACGTAATTTTTGCGCTGGTCATTAAGGGTCTTACTGTGACCTGAGAGCAAACGGAGCAAGCGTGCACCTTGCGACCGTTTGCTTCCAGGACGTGTAAGGCCGGTACACTCGTTTACCCACCCGTACACGTATAAAGTACTTCTTTTTTTTTGCACTTGTTCAAAGCACTCGACTTGCTCGACGAGCGAGCGACTTGCTCGGCGCTCGGCGAGCGACAGGGAACCGGGAAAGAGAATTATATTTATATATATATATATTTTTTACCTCATTCCAATTTATGGTATTGCGACAAAAAGGCTTATATCTTTGGAAACGACTGGTCGGATTTAGACAAATTAAAACTCGTTCGATCAACAAATAAATTCATGACAGACAATCCCACCTCATGCCGGTCCAGAATTACTGTGAAAGATGGCGATTGGATAAAAATTGCATACCAACACTCCCTCACTGTCCCTCATTGTCCCTCATGTCCATTCCGGCACCCTGTCTCTTCCTCCCGTTTTTTTTCCCTCCCTTTACTTCCCATTGGCGGACGTTTTGCGAGAAGCAAAGCGTTTTGCAGGACGCTTCCAGGAAACAAAACCAGTGCTGTTGTTTTTTTTTGACGAAATTTGCCAGATAAATAGCATGGGTGAAACAAAACCAGTGCTGTTGTTTTTTGACGAAATTTGCCAGATAAATAGCATGGGTGAAACAAAACCAGTGCTGTTGTTTTTTTTGACGAAATTTGCCAGATAAATAGCATGGGTGAAACAAAACCAGTGCTGTTGTTTTTTGACGAAATTTGCCAGATAAATAGCATGGGTGAAACAAAACCAGTGCTGTTGTTTTTTTTGACGAAATTTGCCAGATAAATAGCATGGGTGAAACAAAACCAGTGCTGTTGTTTTTTTTGACGAAATTTGCCAGATAAATAGCATGGGTGAAACAAAACCAGTGCTGTTGTTTTTTTTGACGAAATTTGCCAGATAAATAGCATGGGTGAAACAAAACCAGTGCTGTTGTTTTTTTTGACGAAATTTGCCAGATAAATAGCATGGGTGAAACAAAACCAGTGCTGTTGTTTTTTTGACGAAATTTGCCAGATAAATAGCATGGGTGAAACAAAACCAGTGCTGTTGTTTTTTGTTTTTTTTGACGAAATTTGCCAGATAAATAGCATGGGTGAAACAAAACCAGTGCTGTTGTTTTTTTTTGACGAAATTTGCCAGATAAATAGCATGGGTGACACGGAACCAGTGCTGTTGTTTTTTTAACGAAAAATAATTCTGTATTATTTAGTTAACCAGTTTGTGTGAAACCCCAACCTAAATATAAAAATTGATCTGCTTGGTGTTAGTTTAAGGGCTGTTCCAAATTTATCCTGATTATGAGAGATAATTACAGGAAATGGTGTTTGTGAGTAACAACCACCCTCTGGTCGAGGCTCATAGAAGGGGTGATGCTTACTGATTCGGCACGCTTACAATAGGTGTTAATGGTGGAATGTCAGAGGTTTTGGTGTGGGTTAATGTTCACACTGTTTTGGAAAATAATGCTCGATGCAACATGATCCTAAAAAAAGAACCCAGCCCTACATCGAAAGATCAGGAAGGGAAGGAATGGAAAATTTGTCAAGGTTTGAAATTAATCGGACAAGTGGGTCCCAAGGTATGGTCACCGTACTCGCAAGCCGTTTGCTTTGGCTCTGCGAATGGACCAAACCATTTGATGTAAATAGAGGGGGGGTTCTGTGGTCGTTCGTTTTGGCTTTGCGAATGGACCAAACCATTTCATGTAAATAGGAGGGGGGTTCTGTGGTCGTTACTGCCACGTGGTTTCAAAGTTTTTGTTGTTGCTTGCACGCATGTTTTTTTTTTTGCAAGCACGTACGGGCAAGCACGTACGTGCGGGCACGCCCTAGTATATATAAATAGAGGTAATATTGAGTTATGGAATTAATTGCTTTCAACAATGCAAAGGGTGACAAGATATGGGATTTTAATGGGATTATAATGGGATTGCATTGTGATTCATTGGGATTATCCATTGGGATAATCCACAACGTTTCACTTTCGTTGTTGCAACGTTTTGCTCCAACGTTTTGTGAACATTTAAATGTTGGGTTTTGCTGACGTTTCCACAACGTCGCCACAACGTTTCACTTTCGTTGTTGCAACGTTTTGCTCCAACGTTTTGTGAACATTTAAATGTTGGGTTTTGCTGACGTTTCCACAACGTCGCCACAACGTTTCACTTTCGTTGTTGCAACGTTTTGCTCCAACGTTTTGTGAACATTTAAATGTTGGGTTTTGCTGACGTTTCCACAACGTCGCCACAACGTTTCACTTTCGTTGTTGCAACGTTTTGCTCCAACGTTTTGTGAACATTTAAATGGTGGGTTGTGCCAACGTTTCCACAACGTCGCTACAACGTTTCACTTTCGTTGTTGCAACGTTTTGCTCCAACGTTTTGTGAACATTTAAATGTTGGGTTGTGCTAACGTTTCCACAACGTCGCTACAACGTTTCACTTTCGTTGTTGCAACGTTTTGCTCCAACGTTTTGTGAACATTTAAATGTTGGGTTTTGCTGACGTTTCCACAATGTCGCTACAACGTTTCACTTTCGTTGTTGCAACGTGTTGCTTCAACGTTTTGGGGACACTCAAATGTTAAATAAACCGGATAAGAATTCACGAGTTATTTAATTATGAGCGATTATAGAAGTACTTATTTAATTAATTACATTTCTTATTACATTACAGTAATTACATTACAGTAATTACCTGAGGTAATTACAGTAATTACAGTTCCGGTAATTACAGTAATTACAGTAATCATTACAGTAATTGCAGTAATCTTATTACAGTAATTACATTACATTAACTCAGGCACCTTTTGAGTAAGGAAGCTGATATTTGGACATGACACTGACCAAGTGATGTGGCTGTCAAGGAAATATTGATTTATTGATTAATCATTTAATAAATTAACTCGTTGATTTATAAATGACTTATTTAATTAAAAGTCCTCAGAAATACATCTTCGGATGAAATACTTACAGATTGGTTATGCTATGAGCCAATTGATTAAGGAAAATATTTTGTGATGGCCATATTGGCAATTTCGTGGCCATATTCGTGGCAACTCAGTTAGTGCCACTGCACCTTTAAAATGCATCCCTGCGTTCATTTTTCGATCGATTGAGTTGAAATTTTGAACAATCGGATCTGGACTGTCGTTGTTAACGACTCTAGCACGCACCCGTCCAATCAGGATGGAGCGGTATGGTCCCCGGATCATCACTGCCCGCAGTTTTTAATTAATTTTACTTTTTCTCTTGGTCATATAATTTTGAAGACATGCATGTCATGATAGAGGAAATGTTTGTTCTGTTGAACGGAATAAATGTTGTTTATTTGTGTGGGGGTGTATTTTTGTGTATTTTGGATATATTTTTCACGACTAATTCCAGTTAACATCCTGCAAAATTTGCTCGTTTGCTGGCCGAGTCGAAATTGCGTTGAGTTTCTATGGCATGCGCCATTAAAAGCGCTGTGTAATGGTTGAGCTCCCTTTATTTCGTTTTGGTCATGCGGATGAGCAAACAAAGTGACAAATGCTGCGGCTGGAGCAGTAAAAGCGATGTTTTTTTTAAAATGGAAACGATGTAATGAGTAATTAAAAGTGGGAGGGGGCAACACCACGCATACCTCTTTTAAGGTGTGTATAAACCCTGGAATAAACGTGGGAGGGGGCAACACCACGCATACCTCTTTTAAGGTGTGTATAAACCCTGGAATATTTCAGCAATCAATACAATGCTGAAACTATGTAAGTTAAGTTAATGAGTAATTTAATGAGTAACTTAATGAGTAATTTAATGAGTAACTTAATGAGTAATTTAATGAGTAACTTAATGAGCAATTTAATAAGTAACTTAATGAGCAATTTAATAAGTAACTTAATGAGTTAAGTTAATGAGTAATTTAATGAGTAATTTAATGAGTAATTTAATGAGTAACTTAATGAGTAATTTAATGAGTAACTTAATGAGTAATTTAATGAGTAACTTAATGAGCAATTTAATAAGTAACTTAATGAGCAATTTAATAAGTAACTTAATGAGCAATTTAATAAGTAATTTAATGAGTAATTTAATGAGTAATTTAATAAGGAATTTAATGAGGAATTTAATGAGGAATTAAAAGTGGGAGGGGGCAACACCACGCATACCTCTTTTAAGGTGTGCATAAACCCTGGAATATGTCAGCAATCAATACGATGCTGAAATGATGTAATTTACTGTGTAAGATGGTCGACCTTAGGTTTTGTTTGGGTTTTGTTGTTTATTTTTGTGGGTGTGTATTTTTGTGTATTTTTGATATATTTTCACGACTAATTCCAGTTAACATCCTGCAAATTTGCTCGTTTTCTGGCCGAGTCGAAATTGCGTTGAGGTCCTATGGCATGCGCCATTAAAAGCGCTGTGTAATGGTTGAGCTCCCTTTATTTCGTTTTGGTCATGCGGACGAGCAGACAAAATGACGAATGCTGCGGCTGGAGCAGTGAAAGCGATTTTTGAATTGTTCAATGATTATTCGATATTGTTATGACTTATTGTCAATAGGTATACTAAGTGGCCATGAGGTAGCCTGTTGCTATGTACAGTTTTATTCTATTGTTGATTATACCACATAGCTGTGGTGATAAAGGAAATGTTCGTTTTAAATAGATGATTATGATAGGACCATGACTATAAAATCATGATGATTATTATGAATGATATCATAGGGTTCAAATGCAGAATGATTGCATGAACTTGGGAAAGAACTTTCAAGCCCTATGGGATAAATTGGGTGGTACAAGCGATGGAGTTTCAAAATTTAGCATGATGGAAGGAATTTTACAGTCTTATTTCAGGAGTTTTACGAAATTTATATTGCCAAGAGATTTGGGTACTATTAAAAGAAAAATGATGAGATATTTTTCCAAAAGAACTTTAATATCTGCCATCCATTTTGGCTGTCTCACGAATGAAGGATGAGTTGCCTTTAGTGGTTGCAAAGAAAATTTGTGGAGACCAGGCAAAATGGGGAAATATGTCAGATATGACCCTAGGACAGGACGGTGATTCATCAATTAACATGAGGTACGAACCAGAGGTGACGACCGATGAGATTCGATCTCAGTCAATGGATGGACCTGTCCTGACATCATTGGGGAAAGGGCTTATGCAAGGAGTCATCCAAAATGATTAATTTGATTTATTGATGAATATTGATGAATTAATTGAAATTGAATAATTGATTGAATTGTTAATTGATTGAATCTAATTGACTGAATTTAATTGAATAAATTTAACTGAATAAATTGAACTGAATAAATTGAATTGAATATATTGATTGTTTGATTGATGAAAATGCGGTCTCAAGAAAGAAGCTTTGATATCTTTGCGAGATATTAACAATGTGGAGACAACCTGGGAAAATTGAGCAAGGTGGTGAGTTTATATACAGATATATATGTGCGGTTACCATTGTGTGATTTCCCCGTCAACAGAGCGGACACCTGAGGATTCACCCATTTCATACTGACCCTCCGGCTCATCTGCAAATACTGATCTGTGAGATTGGATTGTGCAAAAGCCACAGCTGAGGGAGATTCTCTGGAAATCACCGTGTGAACAGGTGGAGAGACCCTTCCTGGAGGTACGAGTGAAGCATTAGAGGAACAAACTACAACACATCCAACGCTACTTTGATAAAAGGCAGAATGGGAAATGGAGCCTGCAAGAATACACAAGGACAACCAGAGATTCCACAAAAAGGTACTTGTACACATCATATGTACGACCGTTATGGTGCAGAAGCTATAAGGCAGGTCGAGAATTGGTATTTGTGGACAAAGGGACATGATGAGGAGTTTCCAAGAGATGGTACATTTGAGCGAAGTCGATTGGAAAGATTGGAACAAAGATTGAAAGCCAGGAAGAGACAGAATCTAACGGTAGACTGGCTTGCATTCCATCTTTGGGATGGTGAATCCAGACAACGGGAACAGCAAGAACGGATAACGGATCTAGAACTTAAAATAAAAAGGATACAGGATACAGTGGAGGAGACAAATGCACAACTGCCCTCGAAATTAGGAATGAAAGGGACAGTTGTCCCATCTGATTTCCAGTTGTCTCCCCAAAAAGGACGGTACAGAGAATTTTTTCGTGTTTCAGGAGACAACGAGAGATTGCAGTGGCAACTCAGGGATGTAGAGATGCAGCCCAGCAATACAAATGCACAGGTGCACAGATCAGACAACGACAGAAACCGGTGTTTCAAGTGTGGACGGATGGGACATTGGAAAAGAGGATGTCCGTATACCAAAAGTAAGACAAGTTAATAGGGTAAACCAAGATCAAGGGTACCAGTGCTGACCGATACCTCAGACAATGATTAGGCCTTCATTGCTGCAAATCCCAAATGATGATTGGCCTCAACAGATTCGATTACTGGACAAACATGAATAACTGTCGATGATTCTTGGGTCTGAAAAGTTTTCGGAGCAAGAATTATTCATTTTTTCTTTTGCTTGTAAGCAAATTAGTAATTAATTGATCACATGCCGAAATTGGATCTTTTATGTTGGGCACACAATTTTAAATTTACAAAGTTGGAACAATTGCTTTGCAAATTTTTGAAACCAAGGGACAAGGGTCACATGATGATCAGGTGGGAATGTCGGACTAGTGTTCCGCATGATTGATAGGTCAGTGGTCGACTGACATGCAAATGGGTGTGTAGTCAAATTTGGATAAATTATGGTGGGAACTGAAAGGGTAATTTCAATGTGACATCATAGGGGTTTTCTAAGAATAGACTTTTAGTTTATTTGTGTATAAGCATTTTAATTTGATTGACAAATTTTATGAAATTGAAATAAAATTGACACCCATCTGATCTGTAAATAATGGTTCCAACGCAAACAAATATGCATAATGCATGTGTGTGTGTGTTTTTGTGTATCAATCTTACAAGATTGTTGACACCGACAGTGTGCCTTGTCTGAAAATAGATAGTTCCAATGTGGGAGTACACAATGTGGGAGTACAAAAAATGTGGGAGTACAAATTAGCCAAATTTGGGAGAGGTCTTACACTGACTTCCCAGAGTACTCTGCTCACGGATTTTTATATATATAAACTTGAATTTTATCAGCATATAAATTGTGCTGTATGTATGGATGTGTTTTAGGCATAGATGATATGGGAAAATAGTAAAGAAAATTTTTGCTGGTTTGAACTATTGTGGGTTTTCAGTTCTGGAGTTTAAACAAAGTCACTGGTTAACAGATGAGAAAGGATAGTAAATAAATTATTCGCTGCTGGGCAAATTAAGTACGATATTACTAAGACTTATGAGAGCTATTGTTCCGCCTTACAGCAGTGGAAAATTATTGGAAAAAAATTAGATCCAACATAATGAATCTATAAAAGAATGTGATAGGGATAATATCCTCAATTTGTACTAATTATTTGATTGTGGGTAAAGGAATTAAGTTATCGTAGTGGATTGTTAACAGCAGCCTGAAAATGTCCTGAGAGTGTGCATCCATGTAATCAGAAATCCCAGATTTGTTTTTTACAAACAACATTTTGGTAGAGGTCTTGTGTGGAACACTTCCTTGGTAGATAAAAAACGGTACTGCATGCTGGCAGCCACTTTTGCGGCCAGTTAGGCCAAACAAATTGAGAGGAAATTGTAGTTAAATACGTAAGTTACACATGGCTATTTGAAAAAAAAAAAAAGGAAATTTGTTGAGATGGGAAACATTTTTCGAAGGTTTATTAAGGTGTTATAATATGACATGTGGCAAGGCAAACTATTGGATGGGAAAATTAGATCTGGCTATAGAATAAATTCATTGACCCCTTGAAGTTAATTCTTCGAATCATTGTTTCACTGGCATTTTTTGTTCAAATTGGAAATAGTTTGGTAGAGCTTTGGTTAAAACCTTTGGTGGCGGTATCTTGGAACGAAATGATAAACCATAGGAGATTGATAAGAATAGAAAAAATATGGACCCAAAATAGAAAGTTGGATTCATGCCCCTCATTGCAAACAAGCACATGGGGCTAAGGTGGACGATCCCACAGAAAATGGGGCTGCACCTAGCAGCCCAGCAGAACATTCAGTGGTAGATAAATGATAGTCGTGATTTACAGTCATTTGAATTACATTTTAACACCCCTTGCATTGATAAACATTACATTTTCAACATGTGATATTCCTACTTGGGATAGTGACATTTATTTGCCTACATGACATACAATTACCTGCTGATATTAATACAACATGAGTGAAAAATGTATCACAACTACACTCATGATCAGGGGATTGAGTTCAACCCCGGGAGATAGGGGGATCAGGGCAAGACAAATAATCTGATTATGTTACATATTAAGGGATTTTCTTTATTTACCTTTTAGGAAGCTTGTTAGTTTGGTATATAATGTTGAATGTCATCGACATATAACTATGTCATAGGTATGAATATATACAAGGAGTAGCAGACTTGTTTGTTGGTTTAGTAGTTATATTGGCAATTGTTTTAGTGGTGGCTTGCTTGAAAGCCTTAGTGACGGTGTGTTTGAATAAGGTAACCAACAACACGATGATAACGCATGAAGTGACAAATGAGGAAAGAAATGTGGAACCAGAAAAGGAAGACTTTTATGGCGACATAAACAGTAGAATTAAGATAATGGCATAACGACAATGTTATGAGTTGTGTCAATTACAATATCAGTGAACTCATATCACCACGAGTGACACACTGTTAGGGAAAAAGAGGGAAAAGAAAAAGTGGAGAGGAATTATGGTAATAATACATTATGCTTAATTTGTTGGTTTGGGAAAATTGTTGTTGGGAATTAGATATTCCCGTTTGTGATTGTAATCATATACAATGCTATTCTTAGTTTAGTAATAAAATACATACCTGATTGAATATTATTTGTGTGACGCATATAAATGAATATAACGTTTGTGTTAAGGAAAAACAACAAATTGTTGAATGTGAAACTGTCGGAAGATATACATGATTATGCTGATTTCATGGTAAGATGTACCCTATCTGATCCAGTGTGTGCGGAAAGCAGATTCAGATGTGACTGAGCATAAGGATAAGACGAGATCACATTTTGGAGGGATTGCTAACGGAATTGGGAAGAAGTTCGAGAAAGAAAGAAAATTTGTGGCTAAAAAATGAAGTTAACCGTGGCATACACCCTCTTTCTCAAAGAATGATGAAGACATTCTCCCATGTAACTAGGAGATGAATGCTTACCTTCACCAAGGAAATTTATGTGACCATTTGCCTGGATCACACTGCAACATATGAAAGAAAGGCGATCACTTACTCTTGTTCGAAGGCTTCGAACATTCACCACATCAGAAGTTGCAGGACAACGACATTTTACCTGCAACCTCTGTGAAATGCGGGGACATATGTTATTACTTCACCAACGTCCGGGGAACCAGCATGGAGCTGCAAAAACGGCTGTGCCCTTGTCACAACAGCTGTGCACGATTCTGCTGGTTGCTCCTGGTAAGGACCATGAATGACCTGAACACCATGGTCCCAACATCATTGTGGATGCATCCGGCATCCCTGTTCCACATCTTGCTGGCCAATCAACGTCACACCAATACTTGCTGCCCACTCACAATGAGGGAGGAGGCAAGTCGACCACAACTGGGTGAAGGCCGTGTTCAGGAATTACTATGGTTTACAGCAAAAAGTGGCAAGAATGCTACAAGGAGAGCAGGGTCAGTCTATGACTCCGCAATGTTACCACAACAGCGAAATCCTACACGAAGTAGTGCAGGAGCTATGAAGACATTAGGAGAAAATGTTTCATACCAGGATTCAAACACAAGTGATCAGCCCTTCCTTTCAAACAAAGTCAACATTTGTGTGGAGGCAAACGTTTTTTGCCAGATGGTGCAGATGCTTTACAAAACTTGAAAATGAAGTGAAATTGTTGTATCTTGGTGATGGTGAAGTGTTGTTTTGAAAATATATTTGTGATGCAAATGCAATAGATTGAACGATATGGAAGGAGTCAATGACCAACGAAATGTTTTGTGATTCTTGCAGGATGACGGTGTATGCCCAAGGGAATTTGATTACCAAAGTGATTGATTATTTACTTATACTTGTAATGATGTTTACTTGTAGTGATTGATTATATTTACTTATACTTGTAATGATGTTTACTTGTAGTGATTGATTATTTACTTATACTTGTAATGATGTTTACTTGTAGTGATTGATTGTTTACTTATATTGATGTTTAGATTAATGGTTAATATAAACAAAAAACAAAAAGATGAGGGAATTGTGGAAGTGTAACTCAGCGTAACTTATTAATTGGCACTGGTAACTTATTAATTAACCTGGTAACAAAGCAGATATATTTTACATGCAAACTCTGTGAAAGACGAGTTTGTAAATGAGTCAGGAATGCGCCCGAACATGATAATCTTTTGTCCACCTGGTCACAGCCCCTGGCTGAAGCACCCCCCTATCGTTTGGTAAACGGAACTCACAACAGGAGGGGAGCGAGCTGATACCAGGACTTGGTACATGCATGACCTCGGGGCATTAGCGGAGAGGGGATTAAAATCCAGTTTGTCCATATAAACGGGAGCAAACGTGGAGTCGAGAGAAGCTGCTGCGAGGAGCTCTGACCAACGGGAGTGTCGGAGGAACATCAGCCGAACGAGAAGGACATTGGAAAAGAGTTAACCTGATCCATTATATTATGCGGTATTATTTGGTAAATGGAATGAAGTGAATAACCAGTTAATAAACCAGACCTTTTGTAAACCTGTGTCCGGTCATTGGAGTCCTGTGAGTCTCTCAGCTACAAATTCTCCAACAGAGGTGTCCACAGATGTCACAACAATCTGGTGGCCCGTACGTGATTGCAACGCTGGAGGAGATTAGCATCGGTCCGGACACGTCCACATGAATTTTCAAGGTATGATAAATTTGTCTGTCTATACGATGCTCATGTTGAAAAGTGTCTGCAAAACTGAACCTGGTGTGACTGAATTTGGATGCAATGAACACATATTCTAGATCACATATGAACACATATCTGGAGCGATTATTTTCGATTTATGCGATTTTCTTTGCGATCATCCGACGTTTTTTTACGATTTTTTGTAAATACGTAAAGGGCTTTGGCGCGGGTTGTTTTGACACAAGCGTCTGCATTTTGCGCACGTTCGTGGAGGAACAGCGAAATAAGACTGCGTGAGTCAAAACCGTGCGTGATTGCCATGGGTCTCGCACGATTGATATGCGGTCTTGTACGAACACAGAACTAATGAAATTCTCGAATGATTCGTTGGATTTTGTTTAAAGATTAAGACACACACGCCCAGGGCACATGCTGAATCATCGCTCCGCGGTTCATTTGCCGCGGACGGGACATTTCGTGAGCGAATGCCGAAAGGGCCGATTGACATATCGTCATATCTCTGGCAGAGTTAAACATAATCCATGTTTGGCTAGACTGATAAATATGGTGGGAATCGTTGTTGTTCGCGAAGGCA
This sequence comes from Myxine glutinosa, assembly GCF_964187855.1. Taxonomy (NCBI): domain Eukaryota; kingdom Metazoa; phylum Chordata; class Myxini; order Myxiniformes; family Myxinidae; genus Myxine; species Myxine glutinosa. The sequence continues at coordinate 116,566,149 of NC_136268.1, read as the reverse complement.
TCGATATACGAACCTAGTCGGTGTTTGACAACCATGATGGAGTATTAAACGATCTGTTTTTTTTTGATCGTTTAATATTTTTATATATTAATTTATATAATATAATTTATATAATATATTAAATTTATATATTTATACACTGAACAGCAATAGAAACGTCACTTCATAAAAATAATTCCTGAACATTTCCCATAGAAATATCAATGCATTTTGTTTAGATATCTCATTATTTACATTAGTCTGTATCTAAATTTAATCCTAACTACCAACAGTGGTGCACACGTGGATAAAAACAGGTCACCAAAACACAGGCAAAAAAACGACCATGGCACAAAGTCATGCATGATTCCCATGGAAATGAAAATGCACGTGCGTCTCCTTGTGACTTTCCCGATAAAAGACACTCCAAAACGTGTGTTCATCATTCGTGTTTCGATGCCAGCGCCATGCCCAGACTTACGAGGATTCAGAGAGACCAGGCTATTGGAAGATTGCATGCTGGACAGACTGCACGAATGGTTGCCAATGCTTTCCATGTCAACGTGAGAACCATCTACAGGTTACAGGAACGAAACCAGGCCACCAACAGCACCGATGACCGCCCACGCAGTGGCAGACCGAGGGTAACAACACCACGACAGGATCGACAGATTGTGCGTCATCACATCCAAGATCGCTTTACCAGGGCTACAGAAACTGCAAGACAAACAGTTGGAACCCACTAGAGACACATGAGTGGTGATAAAGTCTGTCGACGTTTGAAGAACAGGGATGTCCGTTGTCACAGGCCATATCGTGGCCCCATTCTTAAAGTTTGACACTGCCATGACCGACTACAGTGGGCCACACAGCATCAAAATTACCAGCAGTGGAGAACCGTTCTTTTCTCAGACGAAAGCCGATACTGTGTTTCCACGGCAGATGGCAGAGTGAGAGTTTGGCGTAGACGTGGGGAACGCTACTCAGATGACTGTGTGATGGAAAGAGACTCGTGGGGTGGTCCAAACATCATGGTATGGGATGCTATTGCTCTCAATCACAAAGTCGGTCCTGTGGTGTTCCAGAATATTGGTCCAGGAAGAGGCAATGGTGTCACAGCTGCTCGCTACATCGATCAAGTCCTCAGACCTCACGTTGTGCCACATTTTGGACGTCACGGAAATCATGTCTTCCAGCAGGACAACGCCCGTGCCCACACTGCCAGAGCAACAAGGGAATTCCTGCAACAGAATGGCATCCAAACCATGCACTGGCCTGCGCTCAGCCCCGATTTAAACCTGACAGAGCACTTGTGGGGCGAGGTTCAAAGAAGACTGAATGACGTTCGACCAAGGCCGACAACTGCAGCTCAACTCAATCAGGCGTTTCTCAGAGTGTGGGCCCAAGTGACAAATGCCTTCATCAACCGATTAATCCACTCCATGTACAGACGATGTATGACTGTCATCAATGCTCACGGGGGTCACACAAGATACTGATTTTGACCTCCCTTGTTCTCACCTGGTCTTGTGTTTTTCTTATTCAGAACATTTCACATTATTGTTTAAACTGTGGTGACCATACCTGTAATATTTCATGTTGATCCTAAATCTCAATTCGTGTTGATCATGACTTGAAAATAAAGACTCCAAAATATTGATTCTGACTGACGTTTCTTTTGCTGTTCAGTATATATTATATATTTTAAAAATATATTTTTTATTGCGGGAAAAATATATATTGTTACAGACGCGGTGGTGGATGTTAGTTTACCGAGCGGTTTGGTATGACCACGTCTGCACAGTTTACCCGATTCTGCTCGAACGTTGACTAGTCGCGCTACGCTAGGTCAATGAAGGAAAAGACACACGGCTGGGATTAAAATGACACGACACCAGGGATACGGTTCTCAAGACCTCCGGAGGAGATTATATTAAGGCGGAAGGTTAGATTACAACTACAAGAGGGACATCATAGAAAGACAGGCACTTAGACACACTTATATTAACCCCAACAGACGACAGATAAACGGGACAAGGCTGACTCACACGGGGATTGATGGCAAGGAAAGGCGGGTAGCGATGGCTCCAGGTGCACCTGGGCTCAGGGCAGAATCGACCCGGTCCGGTCCAGAGATGCGGGAGGTTTCACAGCGCTCGAGGTGGCGTCTTGTCGTCTCAAGCTGGGGGCGCATCTGATGTCACGTCCGGTACGTGGCCGCGTATATCCGGCGGGGAGTGACACGCCCTCGGCTCGTTAGCTCCGACCCAGATGGAATCGGCTCGTTGCTTCTCATTGGGTGCGTGCGGGGGGGGGTTACCGGCTCCACCCTTGACGAGGGGCTGACAGGGAGCCCCTTCGTGGTAACCCCGTGGAGCGCATGGTCATGGCGGCTAACCGAGCCGGTGTGAGGACGCACACTCCCCCCGCGCGCCGTTGTTGTAGTTGTTGTTGTAGCTGTAGTTGTTGTTGTTGCTGTAGTTGTTGTTGTTGTTGTTGTTTGGGGAAGAAGATGGGAGGAGGTAAGGGAAGGTCCTAAACTCACTACTGGTGCCATATAATCACATTCTGGTGCAACGAAGAGTCAGAATTAATGGAAACGAGTCCTTAACTGACATAGACTAAGAATAACTAGCAAGATGTCCGAAAGTTGTCTACGTGAGATGCGGTGGACCTGGGCACGACATTTAATGGGGGAAAAAGGGGAAGGTCGGTTCTACAGAGTGTTGTTTACAGACAATGGGACTAGGGAATGGGGGATTGGGGATAGTTGGGGAGTATTGGGGAAATAGGGGAATATTTACAAGCGGATATGGAGGCCAAATTCCATATTCGCAACATTGCACCCTTCTCTACCCTCGGGGCGTCCCGACCCGATAAATTTTTACCTATTTTAGTGTGGCACTCAGATGTAGTTCCCTCTACTATTAACTCTACCCTGAGTGCGACAGTTTTACAGATATTCACAAATGAGTAAATATGTCCCCCTGCGACGTTGCACCCTTCTCCTCACAGAAACACACCCACAGGATAACCGAATCCGGAAAGAATCCTCAAACTAAACATACAGCCGGTAGGGAGCATTATTTACACAAGACTACACTGATATTTACACTACGATCCAGGACCTGTTTTTGGAGGAACACATGCAGATGTTATGCATAGAGAGAGCACGCATGCCAGCATCGATACACCAACCCACGAGTGCTCTGTGGCCTACGGCCTTTAATAACGTGCAGAGCACCCTTTCCCAGCACGAAAAGCACCACCCCATCACACAGTGAGCACCATCCGGTGCACCAATAAAGTGTTTATGAATCATTGTGTGGTGTCGCAGCCGGCCGATGTTCTGCCGCTGGTCTTGCCTTCGTGTGGTGCACTTGGCCTTCTTACTTCTTTCAAAAATAAAGAAAGGCACCAACCGCGTCCATTTCTCTATTGTGGCCGTCAGGGGGCCAACTGTTAGTGGTTCACCTTGTATGGCATAGGTGCCACGTTGACCCATAGGTCCATCCACGGGTGGTGCTTGGCCACAAAAGAACTGCGGTCCATTGTGGGTGGCCACAAACATTGCGGTCCATATGGTGTATCGATCCAGGCAGCAAGCAGCGAAAGTGCAGGCCCACAACTGCGGATCCAGCACCTCTCTCTCCTCTCTCTCTACCCCAAAGCCAGATCCTCGGAGGTGGGAGACAAAAGAAGAAGGCAAGTGAGTAAGGTGGTAAGGGCGCAAAAGTGCACGCAATGTAAGATGATGCACACTGGGGGCACATGGGAACCAGGTGAGACAGGTACGTTCCTATCGTACGCCCCCCCCCCCCCACCAGGTAACCTACATGGCCCCTCCCTTACCCCTTACTGTATCCACAAAACACAACACTACCCATAAACATCTACTTTACAAATCAACAAACATCCCTACTGTCTTCCCCGTTCCTCCCATATACCAAATTCGCCTTCTCTCCCTCCTAACCAATCAAATTTGCCATTTTCAACTCAACATCATAATTTGCCATCTCCAACTCAACATCATAATTTGCCATTACCAATTCATCATCAGTCCCTCCTAGGGAGGGAGAGATGGAATCACCCCAATGTCTCATCCACGTCGTGATGCGTCTCACAAATCCAACAGCAGTCCTTGCTTCCTGCACACAGAACAAAGAAAACACAGGTGTGGAGTCATCATCATCACCACAGGTAAGTGGCTGCGTATGGTGCGACAGGTTCATCAATCCTAACTATTTCCTAAATGACTTTAACAACTTTACACTACCCGGGGTCTTTCTCCGGCCAACCCATTGGCCCTCTTACACTATGGGTTCTAAAAACCAATTCCCATTGGCCAACTGTGGTGCTTTTCAATTTGGGGTCTCACTCCCCCGATTCATCTCCCGGTGCCCTCGCACAATTTCTGGGCTGTGGCGTGTACCTCTCCCAGCGGGTCTACCCACCTGCACACCTCCACCACTGCAGTTGCCTCCGAGCTTACCTGCTCCTTACCCTAACCTAACTACCTGGGGAAGGCCCTCTGGCGCTCTCCCCACTCGGTGCCCTCTCTGGCACTGGGCTACCCGGGTCCGTCCTCCGGATCCTCGGGCCCCATCCACAACTCTACCGGCTCCCAGAGCCCACCTGCGGCCTCACCTGGCCGACATCCTCACAGTGGTGGAGTGCCCAACCAACTACACGCACTAACAGGCTACACGCCCAGCCATTTCCACAACACTAATGCACCCATCCACAACACCATTCTGCATCCGCACCACAAATGCCAATATCCAACCACAATTTACCTATACCCTCTACCTAACACTTACACTACCCGCCCCGGGTACTCGTGAAAGGGGTCCACTCTTCCCCCATCCACACCTTCGCACCATGCACACCACTCCGTACCACTTACTCCAACTCTCTCCACACACCTGTGCTCTCACACCTGGTGCCACCTGCACCCTTCTCTCCCCAAGCGCATTCGCGCTGATCCACAACACTCATTACTCACACACTGTTCCACACACCTGTCCAGTTGCACACCTGTGCAATCACACCTGTTCAATTCTCACACACACACGGCATCATCTCAGCTAACTACTCCCTTCTGAAACTTGCGCTTCCCAGTCGTCCCTTTAAACTATTGCGCTCCCTCGTCATTATCATCCTTACTAATCTACCTGCGTCCCCACTACAGGTATCAGTCACTAACTAAACTTAACGTCACCTAATGTCATCTTCGCTAGATCCCTACAATATAACCTAACCCACCCGGGCTAGTTTTCACTGCCATACACCCCATAAGCTATTGCTCCTTTGCCCCCACCATGGGAAGGGTGGCAGGGATGCCACCCTTACCCACCGGGCCTATCGCTCACTACCAATTTTGCACATCAAATTTCGACAAATCAAAAATTTGCCAATCCTACTCATCATCTGCCAATCACTACTGCCAATCCCTTGCCAATCATCAAATTTTGTTTTTCTCTAATTTTGGGTCCAAAACACTAACCTCATCACCCAGTCTACTCACTAATGCCTCTCGGTGCGCCAATTCCTGTCCAAAGCCCGGCTTCGTAAAGCCAAGCCATGAATGCGGGTTGTTCTGCGCCAGCGGCTGGATGCGTCCGGCACTCGGTGCAGGGACGGGGGCTTACCCGAGCCGAGATCCCACGCACCATCTCGGCGTGGAGCCATCCAATGTCCCGATCTCGACCTGCCGGACTGCCTCAACAAAAAGTGGTCGCCATGACGACTCTTTCTATCGGGCCGCCCGCTCCGCCTAGTGGAGCACGGACGCGACCGTTCAAAGCGAGGCCCAGCACGCACCGAGGGCCCGATTCGGCTATAAGTCGTTCTAAACTCTACCCCGTCTAACGTCGATGCTTCACCTGGACGCTTACACCCCGCAGCCCGTTCCTTGCTCACACATCCAGCCGTTCCCATGCTCCTCGTACCTTTCCTTACACCCCCAGGTACCCTCATTCCACTCACAGCCTTGGTCACACACCTGACCACCGAACACTTTGGCACACATTCGTCACTCGCACACCTTACCAACACACCTCTTCGCACCCCCTCCTCTGTCACCTCCTCTGTGACAATCACAGGTGTGCTCTCATTCGCACACCCTACCACGTGCCTCACCACCAATTCCAGCGTGCATTCCCACTCGCGCTCTACCATTCCAGGTGTGCATCCTTCCATCCCAGGTGTACATCCTCGCTCACCTGTCACAACCAACTCACTCTCCTTGTCACTCTCACTACTCTCACCTCCATTCTTGACAGCGCACTCACCCTTACTCTTGACAGCGCACTCTTTCCCCATGCACCTGTCCGTTACACACCTTTCTCGCGCACACTCTCCCGTTACACCCTCTGTAACACTCACCACAGGTGTGCATTCTTCCTTGCCCTTGACAGCGCACTCTTTCCCCATGCACCTGTCCGTCACACACCTTTCTCGCGCACACTCCTGCGCACACTCTCCCGTCACACCCTCTGTAACACTTACCACACCGCGCTTCCATGTGCCCCCTCGCACACGCGCTACGACCGACTCACTCTCGCCAGCACCCTCACTCCTTGGCACGCACTTTTTCCTCACACACCCCAGAGTCGGACTTACTCGCACACCTCCTCTTTCGCACACCAGACCTGTCGCACACTTCACCCACGGCCTCTCACGAACACCCGGGTCCATCTCGACCCCCAATCTTCTTAAATCACCTGGCGCATCATACGCACGACCATATTGGTCACCACTTACACCGGGTCCTCTTCCTCTTCGCTTCTCCTCCATCACCTGCGAATCCCTCATCCGGTTAATGAGCACATCATCACGATCCAAACACAGACTTTGGACCAATTCTTTTATCTCCTCTTTTATCTCTTTCTTATCCTCTCTCCGTCGCTTCTTAATTTCGCTCACCCCTTCTTCCACTTCTTCTAATTTCTGCTTCACCTCTTTTATTCCCCGGTACGTCTCCTCAAGCTCGTCCTCCAAGGCTACCTTGACCGTTTCCATGTGCGTCCTCACCTGCCGGTCCGTCGTCTCCATTACCTCTATCACCTCGTCCAGCCTCGTTGTCAGTCCCTCACGTACCATCTGACATTCCCTCTTCGTCGCTATCAAGTCGTCTTTTAGTTCTTTCTGTGTCGCTTTCAACCCTCCTAATACCGCAGTGTTCCTTTGAACCTGCTCCGTTACTTCTTTTTGTCCCTCCGTCAGCTGTTCCACCTCCTGCGTCAGGTCCTCTATGCCCCCTTGTAACTTTACAGTCCCCTTTCTCACCTCCTTCTCCATGTGCTCCTTACAGTGCCTCACCTCCTCGCGCACTCCTCCGACCTCCTCACTCACTCCTCTTCTGATCTCCTCTCCCATCACTTGCATCTCCTGCCCAGATGCCACCCTCATCTGCTCCATCTCCTCCCTGTGAGCATCCAGTTTGGTTTCTACCCCCATTCTGACCCCCTCTATCTGCTGCCCCATTTGTTTAACTTCCCTTTCCGCTTGGTCCCTCATGTCCCTCAATTTGCCTTCCATACTGTTTTCTAACCCCTCTAACCCATTTTTCACTCCCTCTATCTGATTCTCCTGGGCAGCCATTCTATTTTCTACCCCCATTAACCCCTCCTGTATTTCCCCTAATCTATTGTCTAATTTCCCAAATTTCTCGTCTAATCCCTTAAAATTATTGTCTAATCCCCTAAAATTATTGTCTAATCCCTCACCAGTACCCCTCGCTTCGTCCCTCATTAACCCCATTTGGCCCTCTAATCGCTCACTATCAACCCTCATTTGCTCATTCTGAGCCTCCATCCGGTTCCCCATTTGTCCCATACTGCTTTTCAAACCTCTAATTTGGTCTCCCAATTGCTCACCCATTTGTTCCATAAGGGCCCTCATTTGCAACATAAAAAGGTTCGGATCCACCAGGGGCGCTGCCACGGTCGCGGGCGTGGACGCCGTGGCCACCTCGTGCGTGACAACGCTATTTTGCGACCCTGCCGCCCTCACTGCTTCGCTCTCCTCGCGTCCCTCAATTTGGTCCTGGACCGACCCTGCCTCACTCTCCCCTACCGGACCCCAGCTGTCTTGGTCTGCCATAGCGCGACTTTCAAAATTCGGGTTTTTATTTCCGTATAACAAAATCAAATTTCGCCGTTATAATTTCGCGCGGGAAACGCGCTCCGAATCGATTCTACTACAAATTTGGGCCTAATAAATTTAGTCCCGGGTTCGAATCCCACTCCTGACACCAATTGTTACAGACGCGGTGGTGGATGTTAGTTTACCGAGCGGTTTGGTATGACCACGTCTGCACAGTTTACCCGATTCTGCTCGAACGTTGACTAGTCGCGCTACGCTAGGTCAATGAAGGAAAAGACACACGGCTGGGATTAAAATGACACGACACCAGGGATACGGTTCTCAAGACCTCCGGAGGAGATTATATTAAGGCGGAAGGTTAGATTACAACTACAAGAGGGACATCATAGAAAGACAGGCACTTAGACACACTTATATTAACCCCAACAGACGACAGATAAACGGGACAAGGCTGACTCACATGGGGATTGATGGCAAGGAAAGGCGGGTAGCGATGGCTCCAGGTGCACCTGGGCTCAGGGCAGAATCGACCCGGTCCGGTCCAGAGATGCGGGAGGTTTCACAGCGCTCGAGGTGGCGTCTTGTCGTCTCAAGCTGGGGGCGCATCTGACGTCACGTCCGGTACGTGGCCGCGTATATCCGGCGGGGAGTGACACGCCCTCGGCTCGTTAGCTCCGCCCCAGATGGAATCGGCTCGTTGCTTCTCATTGGGTGCATGCGGGGGGGGTTACCGGCTCCACCCTTGACGAGGGGCTGACAGGGAGCCCCTTCGTGGTAACCCCGTGGAGCGCATGGTCATGGCGGCTAACCGAGCCGGTGTGAGGACGCACACTCCCCCCGCGCGCCGTTGTTGTAGTTGTTGTTGTAGCTGTAGTTGTTGTTGTTGCTGTAGTTGTTGTTGTTGTTGTTGTTTGGGGAAGAAGATGGGAGGAGGTAAGGGAAGGTCCTAAACTCACTACTGGTGCCATATAATCACATTCTGGTGCAACGAAGAGTCAGAATTAATGGAAACGAGTCCTTAACTGACATAGACTAAGAATAACTAGCAAGATGTCCGAAAGTTGTCTACGTGAGATGCGGTGGACCTGGGCACGACATTTAATGGGGGAAAAAGGGGAAGGTCGGTTCTACAGAGTGTTGTTTACAGACAATGGGACTAGGGAATGGGGGATTGGGGATAGTTGGGGAGTATTGGGGAAATAGGGGAATATTTACAAGCGGATATGGAGGCCAAATTCCATATTCGCAACAATATGTTCCGTATCTTTTCACCGATTGATAAACATGACAGGGCGATAAGATTCAACGTAGTGATCTTCCAGAAGACGTGTCAGTCTTCGGAAAAGACCAAAAGTGTGCGAAGAGACGTGGTCTCGCTGTTCACATATTAAGTACAGGATCAGAAATGTTTTTTTTTCAATGTACACTCTGTCTTTTCTGTCTTTCTCTCCCCTCTTTTTCTCTCCACTACCACGCCTCCACCCCCAATTCCTATCCATCCGCCCTTACCATTTTACCTTCCTCACTCTTCTCACACCTTCTCATCATCTCTCTTCCCATCCATCTCTCTCATCATCATCTCATCTTAATTGTATCAAGTGATGGGAGATAGGGAACTAACGGCAGAACAGTCTCGTGGCAAATATCCGGAAGTACAGTACATTCATGCGTTATGACATCTTCACGTTTTTTTTTTGCGATGCCAGTCCATTTGTGTGGATTTTGCCGTAAAACATAATAAACATTTATTATTTTTATAAGTAAATGACTCTATGAGATATATTTTAATGTTCTCTATTAAATGGGTATCAATTTAAGTCATAATTCTTTAATCACCACTAATGCCATGCGGTTTGAGCAAGGGAAAAGCTGAGGTGTTTTTGAATAATGCTCAAGCCTACGTTGGTTACCTGACAGGAGTAATTTTCCCTGTCAGTGGATTAAGGGGTCTTACTCCTATTGAGAGGAGTGGTCCCAATTGTATGACCATGCATTGTGGCCCTTCGGGGGCATGATGCATGCGTTTGAATGACGATGTGCTTCAGCCTTGGGGTTGAGGTGCATGTGTATTGTTATGGGGACAGCCTTGTTGACGTTGTGCCTTGGCCATGGGGTCAAGGTGCATGTCCAAGGCTGTTCAAATGTTTGACTTTTTACATTTTTTCATTGTAAAAAAGGCAGGCCTTCAAGTGGGCCCTAAACGCAATTTTCCCTGTCATTGGATCAAGGGGTCTCACTCCTATTGAGAGGAGTGGTGCAATGGTATGACCATGCATTGTGGCCCTTTGGGGTCAAGATGCATGTGTTTGAATGACCATGTGCTTCAGCCTTTGGGCTGAGATGCATGTGTACTGTTATTGGGACAGCCTTGATAGACGTTGTAGCTTGGCCGTGGGGTCAAGGTGCACGTCCAAGGCTGTTCAAATGCTTGATTTTTTTTAAACCTTTTTTCATCGTAAAAAAGGCAGGCCTCAGCGCTGGCCTCATAAGCGGTCCCTGTCAGTGGATCAAGAGGTCTAACTCCTATTTAGAGGAGTGGTCCAATGGTATGACCATGCATTGTGGCCCTTTGGGGTCAGGATGCATGTGTTTGAATGACCATGTGCTTCAGCCTTGGGGTTGAGGTGCATGTGTAATGTTATCGGGACATCCTTGATAGAGGCTGTGCCTTGGCCATGGGGTCAAGGTGCATGTCCAAGGCTGTTCAAATGTTTGATTTTTTTACCTTTTTTCATTGCAAAAAAGGCAGGCCTTGATGCTGGCCGAAAAGCATTTCCCTCTTCAGTGGATCAAGGGTTCTCACTCCTATTGAGAGGAGTGGTCCAATGGTATGACCATGCATTGTGGCCCTTCGGGGTCAGGATGCATGTGTTTGAATGACCATGTGCTTCAGCCTTTGGGTTGAGGCGCATGTGTAATTTTATTGGGACAGCCTTGATAGACGTTGTGCCTTGGCCATGGGGTCAAGGTGCATGTCCAAGGCTGTTCAAATGTTTGATTTTTTACCTTTTATCATCGTAAAAAAGGCAGGCCTTAGCTCTGGCCTCATGAGAGCCTTGTCAGTGGATCACGTGGACTCACTCCTATTGAGAGGAGTGGTCCAATGGTATGACCATGCGTTGTGGCCCTTCGTGGTCAGGATGCATGTGTTTGAATGACATGTGCTTCAGCCTTGGGGCTGAGGTGCATGTGTGATGTTATTGGGACAGCCTTGATAGACGGTGTGCCTTGGCCGTGGGGTCAAGGTGCACATCCAAGGCTGTTCAAATGTTTGATTTTTTTACATTTTTTCATTGTAAAAAAGGCCGGCCTTAGTGCTGGCCCAAAAGCACGCCTTGTCATTGGATCAAGTGGACTCACCCTATTGAGAGGAGTGGTCCAATGGTATGACCATGCATTGTGGCCCTTCGGGGTGAGGATGCATGTGTTTGAATGACCATGTGCTTCAACCTTGGGGTTGAGGTGCATGTGTAATGTTATTGGGACAGCCTTGATAGATGGTGTGCCTTGGCCATGGGGTCAAGGTGCATGTCCAAGGCTGTTCAAATGTTTGCTTTTTTACCTTTTTTCATTGTAAAAAAGGCAGGCCTTAGTGCTGGCCCAAAAGCATTGTATGACCATGCATTGTGGCCCTTCGGGGTCAGGATGCACGTGTTTAAATGACCATGTGCTTCAGCCTTTGGGTTGAGGTGCATGTGTAATGTTATTGAGGCAGCCTTGATAGATGGTGTGCCTTGGCCATGGGGTCAAGGTGCACGTTCAAGGCTGTTCAAATGTTTGATTTTTTACCTTTTTGTATTAAAAAAAATAGGCAGGCCTTAATGCTGGCCTCATAAGCATGGTATGACCATGCATTGTGCCCCCTTGGGGTCAGGATGTATGTGTTTTGAAAGCTTCCAGGTAGCAAATGCTTCCATGGAGCAAATAATCGCCAGTGTTGTTGTTGTTTTTTCCTCATCTTTTTCTTCTTCTTCTTCTTCTCCCAATCTACCTGTATTACCTGTCCTCCCCTCCCCCCTCCCTCCCGCCAGCTCCCCGCTCCCTCCCCCCCCCACCCCCCCCTCCCCTCGCCGCTCTTTGTGTAATATGACACTTTGATCTGTAAACATCCCTATATCTGAATCCCGATTAGGAAAATATACATTTTTTTTGAGGGTTTTATTCCAGCGGCCATGTTGGATGATAGTCAAATTTTACCCGATCGGCATAAAAATTGATGAGGGAATACCATTTTATGTACATGTAGAATTTTTATAATGCAGGGTGATTGAATGAAAATTGCATAATGCTCATTAGGTCACAGATGAAGTCCCATGATAGAATAGAACATGCTTTAAAGGTAAATTAGACTGGACTTTTAAAGAAGTAGCAAATGTTTCCCGGGATGCAAATGCAAATGTCTTTCTCCTGTCGAGGGTTTTTTCCCCTTCTTCGTCACTGAGTCTCTCTGTCTGTCTCCGCTCATTGCTACATTAATTCATTTTTAATTCGAGGTGATGTTTGTGAAATCATTATGTTATCACACCTGTCTTCTGTTATCAGTATTATCAGAGATCATCTCTCCTGTTCTCTTTTTTTTCTACTTCTTTGTTTGCTCCCTCTCTCCCTCTCAATCTTTCTGTCTCCCCCTATCTCTCTCTTCTTTTCTCACTTGAACTCACTTGGGTTGAGGCTCATATAAGAGCGAATGAAATGAAGTGTTGACCCAATAATGTTTTGAATCCATGCTTTAAAAATTTATTCAGATTCTGAACATGAAAATCTGAAATTGGAATGCTTTGTCTGAATGATTTGGTTTGAAACATGCTGATAAATAAATCTATGTGATGCATGTTAACTATGAATTCCTCCCTTGTTCAACATGGATTGGTGTTGGATGCAATTTATCCCTTTCATCATCCATTTTTCTCCTCCCCCCCCCCCCCCCACCTTCACCCCACCAAAAAGGCTGGTGGGTGGTTTGTGAACAATGTAGATGGTAGGGTGTGGTCCAGATTAGTGTTATACTGGTTTTTTGGGGGTTTTGTTGAACTGACTGAGGTAGGTCTTGCCTGGGTGGAAATATGTCCTGCAGGTAAACGTTATTGTTTTCCCTGAACCATCGGGCATGGCATGAGGTGGCATTGCCCCTTGCCATGAGATGTTATGTAGGTAATATTACCATTGACACAGCAATCAGGATTGTGGATTTTTGCCAGGATTTTTTCTCAGTGATTTTAAGATTGTTGTGTTAAAACAATTATGATGCCTACACCATGTCATCAATGACATGATTATGATTTTACACACTTGCACAGGTGATGTTGCACCTGTGATGGAAGTTTTCTGTCATTCGTATGAACGAATGAAGAGAAAATCAAAATTGTTCTGTGCAGACAGACAAGCATACGGGTTTAAATGTGATATCCTCTTTTTTGATGGAGGTAATAGGATGAGTGGGAAGCATATTTTCGCTCCTTGGAGGGCCCCCAAGAAGTGGCATTGTGTTTCCTACTTGTGAAATGAGGGGTCAGGCTGTATTGTGCGAAATGATGTTCTATTGAATTTGATTGGGATTTTTTTTTGGCTGATGTTTTTTGTTGTGGTGGGTTTGGAACAACACATTGTTGTTCCTTTGATAGAGCTTTTGATTTTCCATTCTCTTCCATGCTCCTTTGTAAGATTTGATAGGGAAATGGATTAGAGTGGACATCAGAAGTTGAAATGGAAAATAACTATAAACTTCAATAATAATCTGAGTATAATTGAATTAAATTGTCATTAATTTTTCATTGGTTAGACCTTTTGGCCGAACATTTTGAGTTGGTTTTCAAAATTGAAGTTGGACCAAATTGGAAAAGGGATTATCCATGTTGTCTTTTAATTGGTTTAAAAGTGAATTCTTAAAACGGGAGCATTGACATACTTAAGTTGAAATCAGAAGATTGTGATAATAAACTTGATTTTTTGGGGGAAATTTTTTTTTTGGACAGAGGAAGATGATTTGATTTTGATTTCATTTTTGATTTGATTTTCATTTGATTTTGATTTGATTTTTCATTTGATTTTTGAGTTCATTCGAAGATAGTTTGATTCAAAATGTGATAAAATCCGCATTGTGAAATCAATGTGGAATCAGAATATTTATGTTAATGTGAAGATACCTTGAAAAATGAGCAAGGTGGTAAGTTGAAAAAAAGGAAGGGTCCAAATATATGTGTAATACATATGTGCTTAACATCTGGTGATTCTTCAACAGGGAATGCAATTACCTGGCCTCTGCAAAGGTGTTTTGGCTTTGGTGACAAGGGACCGATACGTGGTTCCCCACCTATCGGTGGTCATTTACCTGTCAGATCAGTTTGGGGATCGGTTGGTAAAACGGTGGTACAAAAAGGAGGTGTTCCTGGACTCAGCTGCCATCATCAATTGACAGCTGGAGAGATTCTTCCTGGAGTCACCAATGAAGAACGACTGTCATACCAACTTTTATAAGATGCAACATACAGGTTGCGGTGTTTTAAGTGTGGAAATATGGGACACTGGAGACGATGTTGTCCATATTCATATAGGAGATTATTTCAAAGTGAAAAACCAATATCAAGGGTAACAGTGCTTACCCATACCTTCGACAACGATTAGGCCTTCATTGCTGTAGATCCCAAATGATGATTGGCCTCAAAAGATTAGATCACTAGACTAAAATGAGCAACTGTCGACGCTTCTTGTGGCTGAGCAGTCTTCGGAACAAGAATGATTCATTTTTTTCTTAGTAGCAATATAAGGCTGAAAAAAATATATTGCTGGTCTCTGGTCAGACCAAAGTTCCAGAATTGATGCGGCGATGCGGTTTTTTTTTTTTTTGAAAAGCATGGATTGCACATATAAAGGTGTTTTTTGTGTCCTCATGCCTTGCGGTCCTCCTCATCTGCCGTGGCGCCATCCAGAGAGAAATTAAAGACAGCCAATGGGACTGGTAGGCCTTTTTGTAAATAACGAACACAAGCTTGTTATTTTAAAATGTATTTATTTTGAAAATCATTAGGTTCTTCAAGCATATTATAGACTGCCATTTCGTTCTCGAGATCACCTCGCCGTTCTCTCAAACATTCCAATGCGTCGATCACGTCAACACTGCGCATGCGCAAGTGGTCTATCAGGCGATTGCTGAAGCATTTGAATGCTGAAAAAACTGCGCATGCGCAAATGACGACACCCCTGGACCAATCTTGGTGTACGGGACTACGGGATGACACTGCATGTGTATCAAAGCCGTGCATGCGCAGCTGGGCTAAACGGCGAACGTGGAAGCGCTTGAATCCATGCCGATGGTTTCCCACGATCTCTTCTCCCAGACCACCAGATTAGCACAGACACTTACAACTTCATGGCAAACGAGGTAGGATCCAGGCCTAACTAACGAGACCACCGCAGCTCTCTAGGCCTCTGGTTGCTTCACACGAACCAGACAAAGAACGTCTTCCTTTCAATAAATGACAATATCCAGCCGATTGGATTCATGATGGCACGGCACACAAAACTACTCATATCTTTGGAACCGCGGGTTGGATTTGGACAAACTAAACGGAGTTTTGTAGGGGAGAACCGTGCGCGAACGTCGCTATCAATGGCGACTCTCACAGACCCGTATTGCCCGAGATAGCGCGCCGGCCCTGTAACAACAGGTGCGCGCTGTTGTTGGTACCGTTGGAAATTTGAAAAAAAAAAATTTGTTGATGTGCAGGGTCAAAATCGATGCGCGCGCTGACCAGAGACCGGAAATATATTTTTCTCGGCCTAATAGTTAATTGATCAAATGCCAAAGATCCACTAAAGATTTTTGGTCTTGAGAAATGGTGCTGTGCTACTTTTTTTATGGAGATAATATGGAGATTTGTAACAGTATTGTTTATGTCAATTGTGTTTATACTTATTGGAAATGTGGTAGGTGGGCAACACCACAAGGTATACCTCTTCAAGGTATGTGGAAAGCTCTGGAACATTTCAGTAAAGGTGCCATGAATTTCCTTTTTTAAGGCCAAAGATCCACGAGAGACTTTCTTTATCTTTAGTAATGGTGCTGTGCTTTTTTTTCATGAAGATCCACTGCAATGGGGGTATAATATTGTATCATTATGTAAATTATGGTCGACCTTACTTGTATATTTGTATGTTTCACGATTGTACGTTGTTGGAGGTGACATTTTTGATGTCCTGTTTATAACCTTTCACTCCTGGAACAGATGAAATTGAGATTCCCATAATAAATAATGGTAGAAATCTTTTATCTTGCACCAATGGTAGCGAAGGAACGGGCAGAACGAAGAATGGTACATCCATGAACGATTTTATTAGCGGCTATGCGATTTTTTTTCGATAACAAGCGATTATTTCGAGTATACATGACGATTTTTAGGGGAATTTTGCGAACATTGAATTAAAAGATCCAGGATTAGAGTTAATTCTGGAAGTCTCATATTTGCCAATTATAAATGTGGGTTTAGGGAGCATTTTTGGCAAAACAATTTTTAATTTACAAAGTTGGAACAATTGCTTTGCAATTTTTTGGGGGGAACCAAGTGACAAGATTCACATGATTATCAGGTAGGAATTTCGGACTATTGTTTTGCATGATTGATAGGTCAGTGGTCGACTGACATGTAAATGGGTGTGTTGTCAAATTTGGATAAGTTAATGTGGGAAACAAAAGGGTGATTTCACTGTGGACATTATAGGGGTTTTCTAAGAATCATTTTTTTTGTCTGTTTGTGTATCTGCGTTTCTGAAATTGAAGGACACATTTTATGAAATTGACACCCATATTGATCTGCAAATAATGGTTCCAATGTAAACAAATGTACATCATGCATGAGTTTGTGTTTGTTTGTTTTTGTGTCAATCTCAAAAGATTGTTGAAACCGACAGTGTGCCTGTCTTGAAATAGATAATTTCATGTGGATGGGATCAAATATCCAGAAAATCCATAAAATAAAATAACAACATAATTTGATTATGAAGATTATCTATTTTGTCAAGGCAGATGGAATATAAAGATTTGATGTGCTGAGTTATAAGCAGCCATTAATTAATAGTAAAGGAATTGTGAGTAATCTTGGGATTCCATTTTTGATAGAATTTATATGAGAATAAAAGCTATTTATGGATATGAGCTTCATAAAAAAAAATGTGGGAGTACAAAATTAGCTAAATTTGTAAGAGATCTTACATGGATTTATCAGAATACTCTGCTCATGGCTTTTTGATATATATATATATATATATATATATATACTTGAATTTTATCCGCATATAAATTGTGCTGAATGTATAAATGTGTATTAGGCGTAGATGATATGGGAAAATAGTAAAGAAAATCTTGCTGAATTGAACTATTGTGAGTTTTTAAAACGGAATGCATTGTGAATCTTAAACCAAGGGGCAGACATGAACGCGCTGTTACATAGTTTAAACTCAGAACGCGATGTTACGTGTACCTACAACATATAATTTTAAAAAGGGGTTTGAATAAGTGGTGGTTGTACACGTGGGATTCATCAAATTAAGCTTTGGAGTTTAAACAAAGTCACTGGTTAACAGAAGGAGAATGGATAGTAAATAATGTTTAGATGCTGGGTAAATTGAGTGATATATTACAAAGACTCATAGGAGCTATTATTCTTCCTTACAGCAGTTGAAAGACAGATCCAAAATAATGAATCTATAAATGAATGTGATAGGGATAACATCCTCAATTTGTATACGTAATTTAATTGTGGGTAAAGGAATTAATTTATCGTAGTGGATTGTTAACAGCAGCCTGAAATGTCCTGAGAGTGTGCATCCATATAATCAGAAATCCCAGATTTTTAAAGTTTGGTAGAGGTCTTATGTGGAGGAATACTTTATTGGTAGATAAAAAAAGGTACTGCATGTTGGCAGCCACTTTTGCAGCCATTTAGGCCAAACAAATTGGGAGAAAATTGTAATTAAATACGTAATTTACACATGGGTATTTGTAAAGTAAAAAGGGAATTTATTGATTTGGGAGACATTTTTCGGAGGTTTATTAAAGTGTTACAATATGACATTTGGCAAGGAAAACTATTGGATGAAAAAATTAGATCTGTTTATCAAATGAATTTGTTGACCCGTTGAAGTTAATTCTTCGAATTGTTGTTTAACTAGCATTTTGAGTTCAAATTGGAAATAGTTTGGTAGAGCCTTGGTTAAAACCTTTGGTTACAGTGTTTTGGAACAAACTGGTAAACCATAGGAGGTTGATGAGAATAGAAACAAATATGGACCCAAAATAGAACGACTTTTTATGATGACATGAATGTGGAGATAAAAAGATTGAATTAAGTACTGTTGTAAATGAGTACAGTGGAGTTAAGATAATGGCATAACAAAAATGTTATGAATTGTGTCAGTTTTACAAGATCAGTGAACTCATATCACCACAAGTCACACACCATGAAAATTAAAGTAATGTAGGGTATCATTTGAAGATCACTTACTTGTAGTTAACACTATAGAATCAATTACTTATGTTTAAAAAAAAAATGAGGGAGGAACTATGATAATAATACATTATGCAGAGTTTGCTTGTTTGCAAAATTTGTTGGGAATTAGATATACCTGTTTGTGATTTTAATCATATACACTCATTATTAATGCATTTATTTCCTTTGAGTAGTGTTAAAATAACTGCATGAGTTTAATTTTTCAAACTATATTAACCTGAAAGCAACTTTAAATGCTATTCTTAGTTTAGTAGTGAAAATACATACCTGATTTGGATATTATTCGTGTAAGAAGAATAATAGAAATGAATATAACTTTTTGAATGTTTTGAGGAAAACAATAAATTGTCAAATGTGAAGCTGTTATAATATTGTTACGGACCGCGGATAAGATGTTGATTTGCCGAGCGGATGGCGCCGCGGCCCTAACAGTTACCCTGACTAACCCGATTCCTGAACGTTGGCCAAAATCGTGCCACAGATATTCAATGGGGAAAAGACTAAAGCGAAGGATGTGAAGAAGAAGAAAGACAAAGGGTAAGGAATACAAATATAATTTATTTACTATTTACAACCAAAAGAAACCAAGGAGAAGGAAGGATAATAAAATAAAGACAGAAGGAATCAAGGAGACACAGTGCAAATATTAGCTTATACAAGCTTACTTATACCCAGGGACAAGACAAAAGACAGACTACAAGCACACTTACACGGGGGATGATGACAGGAATGGCAGGAGGTGGATGGCTGGAGGGAGCGGAAGGTTCAGCTGGAACCGCAGCATGGTCGGGTCGGGGATGAGCAGCCGCCGCCCTTTCTCGATCGGCGCGTTTAGCAGCCGCCGTTCCTTCGCGGCCCCGCTCGAAACTGCCGTCAAGGCCCCGAAGCTGCTGTGGCTGAAGCTGCTGTGGCTGAAGCTGCTGCGTGCCGCTGCTCTTTCAGGGATCCTCCGCCTCATGCGCTGCGTGCTCTCCACCGGTTCATCTGCCTTCTCTCTCGTATCTCGTGGGGGCGTTGCGTGACGGGTTCTCTCCCTGACGCATCTGCTCGTGGGGATTCCTTACTCCACTCCGTAAGCAGTCCCTCACTCCTTCTTTTATTGCCCTCCCCGGAATCAAGCCGCGGGCTATGAGGGCACACCTACCGGTTCGCTCACCGCGGTGCTGATTGGTGGTTAAGGGCTCTCTGACTCCAACTTTTGATGACGATGAGGTGCCACGCCTTTCTTCCCCGAACAGAGCACATGCTTAATGGCGGCAATTGCAGACAACAGCCAAATGCAGTTGGCAATTGACGAAAGGGGGGCTGGAAGGGAATCTACCTTATTTCACTTGGTGCAATGGAGTATTTCAATTAATGGAAGACACAGCCTTACACTAATACACATAATAAGGATATAACTATTGAACAAGGGGGGGAAAATCTATGATTGGCTAACGTGTGGTGTTTATGAACTAATTACGGGACGCACTTTGACCTTTATACATAACTGGAGCAAGGAGGGTGATATTTTACAACAATTTACACAACAACAACAACAAAAAAAAATCATTCTCATATCCACAACAATATATACATGATTATGGTGATTTCATGTTAAGATGTACCCTATCTGATTCAGTGTGTGTGTGGAAAGCAGATTCAGATGTGGCTGAGTAAAGGATAAGACTAGATGACATCTCAAAAGGAGTGATAACGGCATTGGGAAGAAGTTCAAGAAATTAAATTTGTGGCTAAAAATGAAGTTAATCTTGGCATACACCCTCCTTCTCAAAGAATGATGAAGACATTTTCCTTTGTAAAATTGGAGACGGATGCTTACCTTCTCCAAGGAAAATTTATGTGACCATTTGCCTGGATCACACTGCAACATATGGAAGAAAGGCGATCACTTACTTTTGTTCGAATGCCTCGAACATTCATCAAGTCAGCAATTGCGGGACGACGATATCTTCCCTGCGACTTCTACTGGATGTGGTGACGTGTGTCATTACTCCACCAACATCCGGGGAGCCAGTGTGGAGCTGTAAGTGGACGGCTGTGCTTTTACTCCACAACAGCTGTGCACGATTCTGCTGGAGGCTCCTGGTATGGACAACTTGAACACCATGGTCCTAACATCATTGTGGATGCATCTGGCATCTCTGTTCCACGTCTTGCTGGTCAACCAACATCACATCAATACTTGCTGCCCACTCATGATGAGTGAGGAGGCAAGTCGACTACAACTGGACGAAGGCCTTGTTCAAATCTTCTATTAGTATAGGCATATTTGGAATTTCGTGTATTTTTTTTGTTAAAAGCAAAAACTCAATTGATTTTGTAAGAAGGTATCATAAGCTTTAAAAAAAATTAGGGTGGCATTTTTTCTGAACATTCTAAGACTATGAAATCCAAGATGGCGTCCAAAATGGCCGCCAAACACTAATAATGCGATATCTTCGCGAGTACATGTGATACAATTACAAATAAAGTGTCTAAATATATGTTTTCTAAGACCAGGAATCGAATGGAATCATCAAATTTATGTTATATGTATGATTTACATGCCAAATTCCAAAATGGCCACCGCGCACCCGCAATGTAAACTATACCTTCTCCCTTCGCATGTAATTACAAACAAAGTATCTATTTAAAGACATGTATTTTTCACAAAGAATACATAATTAACAAGCCAACAAACAGATCTAAATAAAATGAAATACTTGAATTACTGTTCAATCTCTTAAATCGTTTGAACAGGAAGATGCAAAAAGTCATACTGATTAAATGCCTGGCTTTCATTTAGTATTTTTAACAATGGATATCAAGTGAATTATAATTTTGTGAATGTCATAGAAAGTAACACCTCAATCATCACAGTCTTCATTTATCCCTGGTTGGACAGTTTTGTTGTTGCAGCTGAAAACCCAGCATCCACAAACTTCCGTACATGGGATATTGTTCTTGCGACAGCTGCACCTTCCTTCGCATCCACGTTTGCACCCACACTTTATGAGGTGCAATACTGCTTCAGGAGCTGGTGGATTCAAACAGCAAACTGGAGAGAAGTGACTTGAAACTGCATCAAATGTCCAACCAAATGCAGCTGGTGCTGGGAGGCATGGGTGAGTTTCACAAGCTTTTCTCCAAATCATGGATATGTAATGTGCCCGACGAATGTGTAAGTCCAGTGAACCAGAAGTTGGTGGTAGGTTTTCTCCTTCGGCTGCACGATTTGAGTAGAGGAACCAACGGAGCTCATTCACTTTTGTGTAGATTTTGGATCGATACAAAATACAGACAAAGCGTTCCAACTGAGAGCATACATCAGCGGGCAGATCAATGTCATCATTCCCGAGCATTGCTAGTGCCTCCAGGATCTCATCATCACAAGACATAAATGCCTTGAAGCACGAGTCTTCGGTTCTGCCAGCAAATCTACCAGACATATCGGAACCTGTCAGAGCATGAAAACCTAACAGTGCAGAAGCGCGCTTTGGTCCTAAGTTGTTGTATATGCTCCGCACAGAAATGTTCCTCTTCAGCCTGCCCTTTCCCGTAAGGAAGGTTGTAGACGTTGGTAAGTTTGGATACATGTAGACAAGCAACAAAAAGACGTCTGTGTCTGGGGAACTGACAACAAGTTCTGCTTCATTGAGAACAGTGTCTGCCTCTTCTTGGCTGTGAGTGAGGAGCGAGTCTGGGATATCAACATTGCCCTTGGTTTGTGTTGCTGAGGTCACCATAAGTTGTTTCAGTCTGTTGTTGGAGCTCTTGCTGTGACATACAACTTTGTCAGCCAAATACTCGGTCACTTGTCCTTTGGCGCGGATATCTGATAAGAAGTCCTTCAGGGAAATATGTTGGATTAAAGTGTTGTCCTTCACGTGGTAATATGTTGACTTTCCCTTGGTCCTCTTTGTCCTCATCTGTTCCTTGAGCGATGTTTTGATGTACCGGTCGAACACCAATCTGACCTCGTCATATTGTGCTGCCATGTTACAGATTATCTGGAGAAAGGCATCTGCAAAGTCTTGGCATGTTTTCATTTGTTCCGTTTTGATGACTGAATTTACCACAGCCATCCCATCAATAATGATCACTCGGTGTGCTGACGATTCGTCTGTTGGGTCAACATTTGTATGTTCCACTGCTGTGTCTGCCACCTGCAAGGGTACTTGGATTGCTTGGATTGCCTAATTTCTGTCAGCTTGAACATGTTGTGTGTTACTGTCCAGCTTCTCAAGATGATGAAGTATTGATGCCTTATCGTATGCCAGCAGGAGGGATCCATCTGAAGCAAATAGTGATCGAGGCACCACACCAAACTCATAAGTTCCGATGCATTCCTTGAGATTCAGCTCTGGTCAACTTCTTGAAATAACAATGAACCGTTGCAACAGTCCTCGCTCTTCTTTGATTTTGACCACCTTGTCTCCCATTCGGATTTCTGCCATTGCATTGGCACATTTGAAGGTACCCAGTTTCTTTTTGGTCATTTTGTCCCACACAGAAAGTTTTCCTTCCGTTAGGCATTCAGTGACGAAACCTTTAAACATCTGTTGCCCAATCTCATCACGCCGAAGGATGTCGTTGGTAGCAGTTTCATTCATAACTGCTTTGGTGAGCAGGTTGTAGATCTCACCCTCATCAGCGGATTCAAATGGGTTTCCATGCTCGTGAAATACTGCACTGAGTTTGACAGCATTTTGTATTATTCGGGTGAGCTTTCCCCCTGTGAGCTCATGGTGCTGTGTTCTCTTCGCCTTGCTGCCAGTGAAGTACTTTTTCTCAAATTCATGTTGTAAGTTTGAGACTTCAGGTGCAATAAGAAAGTACTTGTCCAGTGCTAAGCCGACGGTAAGGGGAGTCTCAGTGCGGTGTTTGAAAGTGACATCTTCATGTTTTGTTTCATAGGTGACCTGCCGATCAGACTTGTATGCACATACGAAATGTTGTGCCAGCACAGATGCACTTTGGTTCATAGATTCGGCCCTGCTGATTGTTTTAACATGATGTAAACCTTGGATAGCAAGCTTGCAGAGGAGTTGAAGCAAAGCAGGTGGTTCATAATTATCAAATGTTCCTTCGAATTTCCACGAGGTTACGCTTGCAATGTCTCTTCTCAGTATTTTAGATGCTTTCAGAAGGACTTTCACATCTTCTCTTAGGTCTTTTGTATCGGAGGCCAACGCACCAGCTAACAGGGTTTCCTTGGATTTTGTAGAAAGTACTTGCTCAGGTTTGGTTTTGTCTGGAGGCCTGGTGAAGTGCACATCAGCAATGTTGTCCAAAATCAGTTGCTTTAAGTATGGTTTGTATCGCGGATTGTCGGGTAAAGGGAACCCATTGGCTTCTAGCAAACCAACATATGATTGTTCAATGTCGTTCATATTCAAAGCTGAACTGTTAGATGGGTCATTGATTTCAGTTTCCACCATGTCGAGCATCTCCAGGTCAGACACTAACTGTGCAAAATGAACATGCTGTTTTGGAGGTCTGTTAGCTTTTTCTATGTCTCGTTTTGCATGGCCTAAGCACAGAAGGTGATACTTCATGTCCTCAGCAACTGCTGTAAGAAGATCAGATGAGCCTACAACATTGCTCAGTCTAACTTTCAAAAGTTTTCTGTCTGTTTGTTGACCAATGGCTTTGAGCTGAGCTCCCATGTTTTCAGTTGAGACATCGTGCAATTTGTCTGCTTTGTCTTCCTGACAAATGACACACATCTCCTTGTCGAAAGCCTGACTTCTGGTAGATCGCTGTGATGTGGAAGCACTTGTAGATGCAGCATCAGATTTTTTCGGTCGTCCTTTTGTCTTCTGTTTTATATAAGTGACGCTGCCTGTCGCTTGTCCTTTCTCATATCGGGTCTTGGCTCGTTCAATGCATGTTTTATGTGTGAGATCCTTATAACATGTCTTGTGTATGAAAAACCATTCTGTAACAGTTCATGGGCTGACAAACCTTTTATGCGATTCTTTAATGTAGAGAATTCTGTTTCCCCATATGAACATCGAACATCAGTTGTTGTAATTACTTTCTCTACTGAAGGCAAAGAAGGACGAAGCACATAGTTTGTATAATCTGTTTGCTTGCTGCTCAACTGGCAAATAAAGCATAGTTCAAAATCCACTGTTTTTGACTTTTTGTTAGATGAAGACTCTGCCATTTTGGTTAATCTAAGGTCTCTAAGCTATGTTATCCTGGGTGATGGTTGCTGTGGGTACTTGCAGCCTGCAAAAGAAGAAAAGAATATGTTAGTACACCATAAAATGGACAAGTGGAACCTTAACACTATAAAGCGAACAAACTGCTGCCGGTGACTGGATTCGAACATCAATTTTCCGGCCGCCATGTTGAAATAAAAAAGGCAGCCTCTGTCTGAAATTGTGCAAAATAAAAAGATTAGTAGTCAGGTGGAAGTTATTGTTATTATAGTCACCTCTATATACAAGTTCCAAGCAGTTCATGCTGAAAACAAAAATATTTAAACCACATTAAGTTAATTTTAGCGTCAAATTTAGGGCGTTTTGCTACGGTGGCGGCCATCTTGGATTTCAGGCCGTTAGAGTGTTCAGAAAAAATGCCACCCTAAATTTTTTTAAAGCTTATGATACCTTCTTACAAAATCAAGTGAGTTTTTGCTTTTAACAAAAAAAATACGCGAATTTTTTTTTTCATGACAAATATGCCTACAGTATATGGCTCACAGCAAGAGTGGCAATGATGCTACATGCAGAGCAGGGTCAGTTTATGACTCCACCCAACTATCACAACAGTGGAAAATCCAACGCGAAATAGTGTAGGTGCGATGAAGACATCAGAAGAAAATGTTTCATACTTGAATTTCAAACATAAGTGATCAGCCTCTTCTTTTCAAACAGAAAGTCAACATTTGTTTTGAAGCAAAATGTATTGCCAAATGTTGCAGATGCTTTATTATTTTTAAAATGGTGAATTGAAATTGTTGTGTCTTGGTAAAGGTGAAGTTTTGTTTGCAGAGATATTTGTGATGCAAATGAAATGAACTGAATTATCAATATGGAAAGAGTCAACGAACAAAGAAATGTTTTGTGATCAGATTCTTCTAGGATGACGGTGTATGCCTTAGGAAATTGAATTAACAAATTTGTAATTTGAATTTTTTGTCTTTTTTTTTTTTTTGGGGGGATACAGAGTCGAGGCTCGTGAAAGAACCAACATTCATCAAACAAACAAATCAAACAAACAAGCAAACAAAGTATATAAAAAGGGGAGCGGTCGACAAGATGGGGAGAGAAGGGGAGGAAGCACACAAACACAACATTTGAGAGCAGGGACATCGGGAGATGTGTGGGAGGGAGAGGGCCTGGGGGGAGGCAGGATAGGTAGAAAACGCAAGGACACCAAGGACTTCCAGGAAAGAAGTCGGCACCTCAAAAAAGTGGATTTGGGGTGAAATTAGCAGGGGTAGAAAAGATAAAGGTTTTGGATTAGGGTAGATAAGAGATGGTGGTGAACAGCCGTTTTAAAGACCTGGAGGGAGGAGTGGGATTGAAGAGAGTGAGGGAGTTTGTTCCAGAGGCAGGAGAAAAGAGGAATGAAGGAGTGAAGGTGAGCAGAGAGTCTTGATTTTGGCAGTTTAACCATAAGAGTGTTGCAGGGAGATCTTGTGTGACCTGTAGGAATATTTTGGGGACAGAGCCCAGAGAGAGCTGGGGGAGCAAGGCCGGAGAGGAGTCGGGAGAAGACGGAAAGACCACCAAACCTGCCTGCGGTGAGTAGGTGAAAGGCCCTCGGAGATAGCATCATCGCAGGAGATTCCAATGATTCTGGACGCTTTGGTTTCAACAGCGTGAAGACGAGCTAGGTGTGAGGCAGGAGCACCAGCCCAGAGGGGAGAGAAGTACTCCATTGAGCTGTGGATGAAGTACAATTTAATGCAAATGTTAATGCAAAAATATTTGTGATGCAAATGAAATGAACTGAATTATCAATATGGAAAGAGTCAACGAACAAAGAAATGTTTTGTGATCAGATTCTTCCAGGATGACGGTGTATGCCTTAGGTGTATGATTTTGCAATCGATGTTTAGATTAATGGTTAATATAAACAAAAATAAAAAATGAGGGATTGTAGAAGTACAGATAAATATATGTCATATTTGTTAAGGTCGGCGAGTTATGCAGGTAGTTAAATTGTACTGCAATATAAAAGATTCTCAAATCATGCAGGGAGGGTGTGCAGGGAGCTTGGAGCAAGCGGTCGACCATCTGTGGAATAACCTTGTGACCTCTAAGAATGCGAGAAGAGGTAGAGTGTTGACTTGGCTCGGATTGTGAATAAGAGTTAATTGTTTCAGATGGAATGGGTCAGAAAGGAGTGACCTTTATCGGTTGGAACAATGGCCACCTCTCCGATGGACATCCAGAGTCGGGCTGCATGATGAAGAACAGATGTCCGAATGGCGCCGGGGAGGCTGGCGTTAAGTGACTTCGGAATTCCACTGAAGCGAGATCAAAGCAGATAAGGTCTACTTAAGAAAAATGCTCCGAGGCTGCCGGGGCAGAAGGAGGAAGAGAGACGACGCGACGCGCGATGACGCATCATGTTTTTATTTGTAAAGTATAACTGTATTTTTCTGTAAATATTCTTTGGAAGGTTAGTAATAAATCTCTATTTAAACTGAGTGAATTTCATGGAATCTGATTGAGTTTTTGGCTAAGAGAGGTGTCCAAAGATGTCACAACAGTATATCATAACTATCAAAGTAATATTTATCCTGACTATTATGAATACAAACCCAATGAGAACCATTCTGTGTGTCTAAATTCATAATAATATTCTTTGTATTCTTGGACAACTTTGTTAATTCATCTCTCCTACAAATAACCACATTATCAATTTTTAGTTTTTTACAATATTTAGCAAGTTCTACATTTGACGTTGTATTCTTTCCAAATTGTTTAAACCAATGTTCCATTTATTTATGAGAAAGATATAACCCATTCCCCCTTTTAGTTAGTTTCACACCCGCTTGAGCGATAGAGGAGAGCATATCTCCAACCAACAATCTAGCTTTATCAGGTAGACTTTCAAGTTTTTGAGCAAAATCCACAATTACACGACTTCCACTAATTTGTTTCTCCAACTCCTTGTTATGTCTTTCCAATTATTTTTGTGCTTTCAGTTGTGCCTTCCTTTCGTTAGCAGTTTTTACCGCTGCTGAAATACCACCCTTCAATGCTCCCGCCGCACTTAAACCAGCAAATAAAGGTATTAGAAATGGGAGAAATCCTCCACTCGTTTCCCTTGTTGAATATTTCTTTAACATAGGTTTTGTCATTTTAATTTTAAGTGATCCAGCATCATTTAGTGTTTTCACCTGCTCTCTTATGAGTAAAACATCAATTCTTACTGGTCCTTTTCTTTGAATTGTATTAACATTAATAATACAAGGCTTTTGATTTTGAATACAAGATGTTAATTTATTTCGATTGATTTGATTAACATATACCCCAGTTGATTATTTCCTGCTCATTTTTTTATTAGAAAAAATATATGTGATATTAATTCACATATATTGTGATATATGTGTGATGTGTGTGTGGTATGTGTGTGATATATATATACACAAAGAATTAAGTTAAGCACCCCCCCCCCCCCCCCGTTTTTGTACAACCTCGCACATTACAAGTTTGTTGTCGTCAAAACAGTGTAATATACCCATGATATTGCTATATTTTCTGGAGAAGTGATATTATGGTCACATAAAAACATAACAATCATGCCGTTTTCAATATTTTATTCTGAATAATTTAAGGTGAAATTTTTTGGGAATTTTAGGCATATTTTCACCTCAATTTAAGTATGGAGCTATAGGTCCATCACGGACAGTGTGGATGACGTTTATGTTTTCTAACGTACAGTCATTGTTCTGAGAAGACCTCTAGCGATCTTTGCGTCAATAACGTGTGTAGGACCCACGTGATCGGATCACTGACTCAACCCTACGTCTCATAGACCCTGTAAGCCGTCGTATGCGTTGCTGTGGCAGGTTGAACCCCCTCGAGCACGTTTGGGACATGTTGGGACAACAAATTGCGAAGATGGTCCCTCCAATAGCCAATCTGGATGAATTGGAACGTGCATTACATCGGGAATGGAACAACCTGCCACAGCAACGCATACGACGGCTTACAGGGTCTATGAGACGTAGGGTTGAGTCAGTGATCCGATCACGTGGGTCCTACACACGTTATTGACGCAAAGATCGCTAGAGGTCTTCTCAGAACAATGACTGTACGTTAGAAAACATAAACGTCATCCACACTGTCCGTGATGGACCTATAGCTCCATACTTAAATTGAGGTGAAAATATGCCTAAAATTCCCAAAAAATTTCACCTTAAATTATTCAGAATAAAATATTGAAAACGGCATGATTGTTATGTTTTTATGTGACCATAATATCACTTCTCCAGAAAATATAGCAATATCATGGGTATATTACACTGTTTTGACGACAACAAACTTGTAATGTGCGAGGTTGTAAAAAAACGGGGGGGGTGCTTAACTTAATTCTTTGTGTATATATTCAAATATATGTGATATATGTGATAAAAAATATATGTGAATATAAAAATATATGTGATATTCTCTGCTAACACCATTATCTGTATTAATCTGTAATTCTGTTTCTTCCAAAAGCAAACAATATACATCAACTTCTTCATTCTCTCCTCTTTCAATGTAAAGAGAAGTATCCACTCTATTAGACTTTATAGTTTCCTTTTGAGAACTCAAGTCAATTGCGTAGATTGTATAAAGTTTTTGAAACGCAACCATATCCAAAATAGGATCATTATTACGGTTGCTTTCACACACCTTTTGGTAAGACTTGTCGGCCTCCGCATAATCATTTTTTTCCCAATCATTTTCCGATCTATCTCGCGGGTAAAATGTGCCATCAAGAGAAACCCGAAGTTGTTTCACCTTGGCATTATCACTCAGTGCATTATTCTTTTCAGTACCTTCATCTCCATCTGATTTCTTTAAAATGAGCCATAGGTATCGTGGCTTTCCTTGAAGAACACCTAAATTCCAAGTGTAGGTCGTGTGGTCCAGTTTAACGTGTTGACATCTTCTTTTAAGGTATGAAACATTTAGCGATTTCTTTGAGTTAAGTCTTTTATTCAACATCTCTTCCGTTTTAAGATTAGGAGTATATTCACTAATATACCAACACATTTCACTAATAACAAATTTATTATTATCACCAAAAGCATTAACATCCCCAAAAAGCAATCTATTTACATTATCATTCCTTTGTAGTTGAAATCGAATTTTAAGCCCATACAAAACTTTATCATAATCACAAAATCCAAATATACCTTTAAGAGGTACTGCTAAGGTAAAACTATTCTCTGCTTTTGTTTCATCATTATACATTGCC
This sequence comes from Myxine glutinosa, assembly GCF_964187855.1. Taxonomy (NCBI): domain Eukaryota; kingdom Metazoa; phylum Chordata; class Myxini; order Myxiniformes; family Myxinidae; genus Myxine; species Myxine glutinosa. The sequence continues at coordinate 116,536,141 of NC_136268.1, read as the reverse complement.
TTCCTTTGACTATAACCAGGGTCTGCGTTTGTTCCCGTTGACATATCAGGAATAAAACCTTCAACAGCTCCCTTACCCATTCTATCACTAAACGAATATAGTGTAAATTTCATCATTTCAGATGTATCAGAGACATAATCAACCACTTCAACCTCTTGTGTTCCAATATACATGCGGACACTATCAAACATTTTCCAGAAGAAATCATTCACGAGTGTAGCATTAGTATTATTCGCAGCCTTCGTGAATTTAAATTTACACAGCAAGAAACTATCAGCTAGATTCAAGTAAGTTTGTTGATTATTTATTTCAAAACTTTTTGTTCCGTTTGAATTCCAGTCTGTTCCTGTTATAGCATTTACCTTAAAATAGTCTTCCTTTTTAGTGGAGTTTGAAATGTTAATTGTATCATCCAAATCATAGATAATATCATTCGCTTCCATACTTGTATTTATATCGCATTAAAATTGTTGAAACCCTGACCCAAGTATTTGAATGATTTTTTGTCGTTCTTGTGAAGATAGTTGAGTTTTACCTTTTTTTATTTCTTTGATTGCTTGTAATTTATGAGACTCCTTTTGAGCATCTTTTATACTCTTTATAGCATCCACTACAAATTCCCACGGCAGAAGCAGTTGAACCAATTAGGTCTTTATGTTTACGAATGGTTAAACCAATACCCATTAGAGTATCAATTATTATTCCATCTCCTTTATTTCTAAATTGATGTCCTACACCCCGTTGTCTCTTAGGTTTATACACTGTTGGCCATAAAGATGGAATATTTTTTTTTCAACAAATTTTCATAGCATCATTATTTCAATCTAAATTACCATTGGCATTTATGGTGCATATAACCACTTTTCTTTATTATTCTGTCTCTTACGCACATTTGACAGTGATTTTTATTAATTATCAGTCCTAATCGGTTGGTGTCTTGAGCGTAAAACGACAATGACGACAATAGACAGTAAATTAAGGATCATGACATATTTCTTTTTAATCTCTGTCAGTTTTCCAGACAACATTTTTTGGGGTGATTTAATGGATCAATTTGCATCACAGTAGAGTCCTTGTTGTTACTCAGTCACTAATAGCGGGTATGTCCACCCCTGGCACGAATCAGGGCATGCAGACGTCGTGGCATGCTGTCCACTAGCTTGTTGACGACGTCAACAGGCATAGCATCCCATTCTTCCCTCAGAGCGTCGGCCAACTCCTGCAAAGTTTGAGGAATAACATCTCTGTCATTGATGGCTCGGCCTAGGGCATCCCATGCATGCTCTATGGGGTTCATATCCGTCGAGCAAGCTGGCCATGGCAACTGCTCCACGCCCTCTGCCTCAAGGAATTCCCTTACTGCAGCGGCCCTGTGCGGTCTAGCGTTGTCGTCCTGCAGTCGGAAATTGTGTCCATACACTTGTGGAAGGTAGTCTTGCATGTGGAAGGTAGTGGTACTCCAAGATATCCCGGTACACGACGGCGTTGACGTTTCCGTCCGGAACCACCAGTGGCGTTTTCCCTCCATAATGGATGCCGGCCCATATCATCACTGAGCCGCCACCACCTTGAGTCGTCTCGTGGATGCAGTCACGAACTCGTTGTCTCCCATCTGTACGGTCAAGGATGTAGCGGCTCTCGTCCGTGAAGACAACATGTCGCCAGTGTCCAGGATGAAGCCTTCTGTGCTCCCTAGCCCAGCGAAGACGAGCAACTCTGTGGCGAACAGCCAGGCCTGGACATTTAGTCAAACGTCGTGCTCGGTAACCATGTTGGAGCAATCTCCGATTAACGGTTGACCGGGAAACGTGGATCCCATGATGTCTCCTCCACAAGCGACGAAGACGACTCGTCGGCATTTTCCGGTTTCTGCGGCAGAGATTCAACAGTTGGCGATCATCTCGTCCCGTGGTTAATCTTGGACATCCTGGAGGTTTCCGCGGCCGCACATTCCCCGCCTCACGTTGACGTTTCAGGATCTTACAGACTGTACTCTGTGATATCCCGACGACATCTGCGATATCACTCTGTTTGTAGCCCTCCTGCCACAGTGCTACCACTCTCTCGCGTATTGCTGGTTCCGTTGGACCAGGCATAGCCCAGGGAACGTCTCTACCGATTTTTCTTGCAAACGGTACAAGGAACTCGAAAAAAAACCAGCCTCGTTTAACACGGTGTTGAATCAGGGAAAAGGACAGAATATCACATGCATGGGCTTTTATAGTCCCGAACAAAAAAAATTATAACGTAATATACATTTTTTCAATGTTATCATATCACCTGTGTAATGGGGAAACGTTATGTAATCACTCAATTACCCTTTTGTTTACACGTAGACTGTCAAATACCAAAGAAACTGTGGAATCATGTCAAAAATATTTTATTCCATCTTTATGGCCAACAGTGTAGTATCCTCTACCAAGAAACATACCTTCACCCTTATAGTATGGTGAAAGGAACATGCCCTCTCCAATCCCATCCCCTGTAATTATTTTATATTTTCCCAACTCGTGTTTTCTCACAATAACCATTATTTATTTATTGAAAAACTTCACGTAGGTGAATTCTGATGGATATAACTTCTTCATTAAAGGAAATCATATGATTATCTTGATCGGTTATCCTAAAATTTACTCTGTATATGGTTTTTCCTGACACAGGTAAATAGACAACATTTTCTGGTTCCATATTAAATTTATAACCAATTGGGGTTGAGTATGCGCTGAATGAAAATATTGTATTTGTTCTTATTCCATCGTTATAAGCACCATCGATCAAATCACAATGAATTAATACCGAATTTATACAAAAGGATATTTGAATGACATTATCACTGTAAAACGTCCCATTAGTTTCAATCTTTTTTGAAGAGAAACCCAATAACTCTCTGAACGAATTTTCAATCATGAAATCAACTTTATAATTATTTTTAAGTTTAATAGTTGATTTTGAAGTGTGTTTTTGAATATCTATTACAATATTTTTGGTTCATCACCTTGTTCTTTCATAAAGCGAGAGACTTCAGAAGATAAGTGAGAAATCTCGTAAGCTCCGGGTGAAACTGTTATAGTTTTACATCCACTTCCTGAATTATAACTAAACTTGTTGTTTTTCTCTGTGATATTAAAAAGGGTATTGTAAGTCTCCATTGACAACAAAGAAGCCTCATATTCTTTTGTGGGGTTAAGTTGTAGTGGGTAAGGGAATGAAGCTGTGTAATCACTCGTTGTGAAATCAAAACTAAGAATTGTGCTTCTCATTCTTATTTAATATGTAATAAAATATCTTTGTATTGACATTTATTAATTATTTTCATGTTCATCAACTGATCTAAAATGGCCCAGGCTTCATTAAAACAATTGTTGTTTCCAGGCTTCTTACTACCTAACAACAATAATAGCCTATTAACTAATTGTGATGGGTCATTTGGAAGAAAGCTAACACCCGAACCAAGCTTACTTAAAGCATCAATAATATGTTTCTCCTTCTCATTCTTCTTACTTTTACCAGCAACAGAAACTCCATAATCAAGTGAGTTTAGTAAATCAAAATATACCCTATCTTCCGCATTTTCCATATCAAGCGGTTCCTCAAAATAAGGTGAATTAGTTTATCCATCTTTTGTTAGAAGAAACATTAATCTGGAGTTAATTCAACATTTGGTTGAGCAGAACTTAAGAACACCAATTTATCATTAAATATCAATAACTTTTCTTTCACAAGATAGAACTGTGCTGGTTCTTCTGTTGGAATGAGACCTGCTCTGGTTTTTGAATCCGCTGAATATTCATTGTTTTGTTGAGCTTCCACAACATAATTAGGGGGTTGATTTACCTCCTCATGTTGTCGAAATAATCCTTCATCATCATATTCTAATTCTCCAAGTTCTTGCTCTGTCATTTGACTAAAATCTTTGAGCATTTTAAGTTTTTTCGGAGTAAATTATATAGTGGGAACTGTAGGTGAAATCATTTGTGTTGAGTTTTTAAAAGTGGTTTAAAAAATTTCTCTTGTTTTCTTTCAAACACTTCTTCCCTCATCAGTTTCTGTCTCCTTTTCTTCTTTCAGGCTTCCTGTTGCTTTACAACTTTTGAAACCAACTCTTGATGTTCCTTAAACTTTCTTGCTCTTTCTTTGGTATTCATTTTCTGTATTTATTTATCGAAAAATATCATTTACTGAATTGTAAAGGTCAATGGGCAAATTTTCCTTTTCTTTTTCATTAAAGTAGATGTGTTCAAATAAATCCTTTTCTTTAAATATTTCATCAAATTCTTTATTAGTATTAATACGAGTTGTTATTTCTTATTCACTAATACTTGTATCTCTGCTTTTCATACGTTTGCGTTGAGTCTCCTCATCGATATCAAAACAGAATGATAAAATCTTAACTCCATCACCACGCAAATGTTTAATAATTTGTCTCATTCCTTCAGGATTCGTTTCTAAAATCCCAAGACCATTAGATTTTACTTTATTTAACTCACTCTTACAATGTGAATATTTTGTAGAAACAAGAGAGACCTCCTCAAATATTTGACCTTCGTTCCTCAATCGCATATGTTCCTCCATTGAAATGTAGTAATAATCTTTCCCTTCTACTTCTCCTGGTCGCACTGCTCTAGTTGTTGTAGATACAATAAAAACTTACAAATCTTTTCATTTTTACTTTTCAAGACTTTAGATTTATGAAAGTTCTTTCCAGAAGCAGATTTACCCACAAGATTAATAATAAATGTTGTCATTTATATATGTAATTATCTTTAAAATAAAAATACATCCTTTAATATCTCATCTTGTTTCACAACAATATATTTATATTTTCCAATCGTGTGTTTCATATAATTTTCAAATTCCTTCTTACTACATAATGTAGAACAATTATCTCTCCAAAAATTATTTACATCTATTGAATTTAACTTGAATAAAATAAAAGTATTGGCATTGTTTCTTATTGAGCGACGAGGGAGTTGAAAGTATGATTGACTGAGATAAATACAATTACAAGAAGAATGTCTCCCTCTTGTATAGTAGCTATCCATTACTGTTTGGTTTCTCTCATTAACACAATCATCAAAGATAACAAGATTCTTTTTTGATTTATCTAAATCTTGAGGTTTAGGTATATCATCCATATTATCACTGAGAATACAAGTTATGGGTTTTGGTTTCGGTTTTGATTTCTGTGTATCACAAAATAATTGTATTATATCTTCAATATTATAATCATTTAGTTTGTTTTTGAAGTTTAAATAAACCAATAATGTCTTCCTTTTTAAGACCTGCAGTAAAACCCTGTGAGAGAAGTTGATACTCAGGTTGAAAACTTGACTTCATAAAAATTATTAAATTATCATCATCTAAAAAATTAGGACTAAGGAGCATATTTCAAAGCAAACAGGTTTTTCCGCATCCGCTTGAACCAACTATTAGACATCTCAATGAATTTGGAAGATTTTTATGGTTATTAAATTTTATCTTCTTTTCCCAAACGGGTAAAAAATCATTCATTTATATATTTTGAAAAAAGGAGATCTAAATTTTTTGTGCTTTTTTAGAAACTCTATATTTTATCCTGAGTTCTGGTTTAATTTCAAAATAATCCATTATTTTATTTATATAGTATCTTGTATTAACATTTCCATTAAAATTATTTTGAATAATTAATATCATTAAACCCTTATACATTTCCTCAATACAAATAGTCTCTTCCTTTGTAAGAAATGGTGTATTATCATCATAATGCTTAACATTCATCTCTCTTATTAATTCTTTTTTGTAAAGTAATTCTTTTTTGGTTCTGATTTAAAAGAGTTATATATTTTTTTATATTTTTTATTATCATTAATTAAAATTAAATCACAGAAAATACATTGTTTATATGAACCCTCATTATTAAGCCCTATTCTATCACAATGGTGGCAGATTTCTAAATTATCATATGGAGAGTCTGGAAATTCTAAATCTCCATCAGAATTTATCATATTTAAACAGTAAATTTTTACTTCAACTAAACGCAAGTTTTTTAGCTAATAAATACAATGCTTCAAAACACAAAAGACAAATTTCGAACAATTTCTACTTCGGTGAAAGATATAGAAAAATATGTTAAAGATGTTAAATTGAATAAAGATAAATATGGAAATTATTGGATAAAACCTATAATGGAAAATAACATGAGCCCCTCTATTTCATTTAAAGGAAGAGCTCTAACTATGCCCTGGAAAGACATGTATTAAAGTATATCTAACAAAGTTTTCTCCTTTACTCCCAGCAATTTATTCAAAGCTTGAAAAAGTGATCGGACGCGATATGAGTAGGGCTTTTAAAATAAATGATAAGACCATCAACAATACACGTGGAGCAATTTGTATTTTCTTTAATAATCCAAAGTGTGTAGATCTAAGTAAAATGAATGATGTTAATATTTCTGGTGAAATGTCATTTCGTTCTATGATAATTAGAGATTATTTTAAGATAACTTTCGATTTTAAAAATGTAGAGATTGAATCTGTTAATGAAAGAAAGCATATTGATATAGATGGTAAGGTTTTTTCTTCTGATTAAATATGTACAATAGTGAAGATTTTAGTGATTAATTGAGTGATAGTGATTTTAGTGATTCATTGAGTGATAGTATTTCAATGGACTCGGAAGATTTTACTATTTCATTAGACTCGGAAGATTTTGCTATTTCATTGAGTGATAGTATTTCATTGGGTGATAGTGATTCAGTGTGCTCGTATGATAGTAGCTTTATTGTTGATGATTTTATTGTTGAATTTTGTAGTGGTAGCTTTATTGATGATGATTTTATTGTTGAATTTTGTGATGGTATTGATGATGATGATTTTATTGTTGAGTTTAGTGATTAAAAAGCACTTTACTTTTAGTATACCTGTAAAAGGGTGTTTTACTTTAAGTATAGTTTCATATATAAAAAGCCTGTAAAAAGGCACTTTCTTCTAAGCACAGTTTCTTCTATAAGTGTTTTACTTTAAGCACAGTTTCATCTTTTTTTAAAGCCTCTAAAAATGTGTTTTACTTTAAGTATAATTTTGCTATATAAATATGGTTTATTGCGACGTTTGCGAACAAGAATATAAACAATACAAAAGACACCTTAAAACTAACAAACACACATTTAATCTACTTCACCTACGAGCTCCTATTCAGAAGGAAACAAAACACTGTTCTGTCTGTAATAAAAAATATCCTCAAGAAAGGCTTCGAAATACATCTAAAAACAAATCTACATTTATCAAATTTCATCACAACTAAAAACTCTGATGGCGCTTTCAAAGGACATATTAAAATAAGCGTCTTTAACTTCAAACCTCCCGAACCAAAGTCTATAGTTGATGCTGTATAAATAGTCAAACCTGCTGTTCAAACGTTAATTGAAAAAACACTAAAAGAAATGAAATCATTTAAATTCTATATGGGAGTAAAATTAGAAATGTCAAAAGATGGAGGAGTTAGAGATACACCATACATGAGAACTGACCCATACTTTATATCATCATATCAAGATTTTAAAACAACAGGAGTCTATGATGAACTTATTAACAAGAGCAAGATGTGGATAATTCAATCATAGGAAGTGGATTCAATTTTGGAAACATTATTTTCATTGACATTCATATTCTTAAATCAGATCCTCTAAAACCTTCTTCTTACATTGATTTACCTAGTGTTATCAAAAATAGAAAAGCAGTTATCAATATCAAAAATAAAGACAATAAATATTTTCTCTGGTCTATTCTAGCACATCTACATCCACAAGATAGTCATGTTGAAAGAGTATCTCATTATAAAAAATATGAGAATACGTTGAATACAAAAGATCTAAATTTTCCAATGACATTAAATGATATTCCTAAATTTGAAAAGATGAATAATAATTGATCAGTTAATGTTAATGGTCTAACAGAAACAAACAACGTTCTGGTTTTAAAACTTTCTGAAAATTATAAAAAAGATCAAACTCATATTCATCTTCTATATTTTAATTTAGAGGAAAATTCACATTGTACATACATCAAAGATATTACAAAATTAATAAAACCACAAGTATGTAAAAGAACAAATAAAATATATATTTGTATGTGTTGTCTTAACTTCTTCCATACACAAGAAAGACAAGATAAACATTCAAATTATTGTGGTGATCATAAATCAACGGTAATCAATATACCTAAAGAAGGCTCAAATATCACATTCAAAGATGAAAGGAAAACAACAAAACATCCATTTGTTATATATGCTGATATTGAAAGTATTCTAGAAAAATAGATACTAGTTCTCCAGATCCAAAACAATCATACACAAATAAATATCAAAAACATACTCCTTGTGGTTTTTGTTATTATATCAAATCATCCGTTGGTGATGAATATAACAAGTTAGAGGAGTTTTGAGGCTCAAACACCCCAGAGGAGTTTGTGAAACGACTAGAAAAAGACTGTGTTCGATTAACCAAGATAATGAGAGAAACCAATAAACCAATGTCCTTGATGAGTGAAGAGAAAAGGGAATTTAGAAAAAATAATGTCTGTCATACTTGTGAGGAGAAAATTGGTGAAGGCCTAAAGGTTAGAGATCATTGTCATCTCACTGGTAAATATAGAGGTCCGGCTCATCAATGTTGTAATATTAATTATAAACTCCCCTCTTTCATTCCTGTCTTTCTTCATAACAACGCTCATTATGATACGCATCTATTTATTAATGAGCTTTCAAAGACATCTGGAGACATTTCAGCAATTCCAAACATGGATCAGAAATACATTTCATTCACAAAAACAATTCATACATCTCCTATAACTCATATTAGATTTCTTGATACATTTAAATTCATGGCAAGTCTATTGGCTAACTTGGTTCAAAATCTGAAAGAGTTTCCATGTCTTTCTGAGTATTTTTCAGACAAAGATTTACGAACACAAAAGGGAATTTACCCCTATGATTATATGGCCTCATTAGAGAGATTCAATGAAACACAACTTCCTTCAAAAGAAAATTTCTATAACAAATTAAATAACAGTCATATATCTGATAAAGATTATGTACACACACAAAATGTTTGGGAAAAATATAACATCAAGAATCTTGGTGAGTATCATGATTTGTATCTCAAAACTGATGTGCTTTTATTGGCTGATGTGTTTGAGGTTTTTAGATCTGTTTGTCGTGCTGGATATGGATTGGATCCTGTTCACTATTACACAGTGCCTGGATTGGCTTGGAGTGCGATGTTGAAAATGACAAAACAATATTGGATTTGATAACCGATGTTGATATGCTTTTGATGATTGAAAAGGCTAAAAGAGGAGGAATTTCACAACTCTGCTCGAGCAGATATGCAAGAGCAAATAACAAATATCTTCCAAATTATGATTCAACAAAAGAGAGTTCTTACTTGATGTACTATGATGCGAACAACCTGTATGGCTGGGCAATGTCTCAGGCTCTTCCTCATGGAAAACTTAGATGGGTAAAGCAAAAAGACTCCAAAAAGGTTTTACAAGATGTATGTATCTCTACACAAAAAGAATTGGATGACTCAAGGGTTGGTTATTATTTTGAGGTCGATTTTAAACATTCCGAAGAACTTCATAATAAACATAAAGATCTTCCATTGGCTTGTGAGAAAGAAAGTCCAAAGAAAGAATGCTTGAGTGATTATCAACGATCGTTTGATATCGGTGAATCAACAGAAAAATTAATTACTACATTATATAACAAGAAAAATTATGTTCTACACCAAAGAAATTTGCGACAATATTTATCAGAAGGTCTAAGAGTAGAGAAGATCCATAGGGTCCTAAAGTTCAATCAAATTCGTTGGCTAAAGGGGTACATTCATTTTAACACACAAAGAAGAACAGAGTCAAAAACAGATTTTGAGAAAGACTTTTATAAATTGATGAATAATGCGGTCTTTGGTAAGACTATGGAGAATGTGAGGAAAAGACAAAATAGCAGACTCGCAACATCTTGGGAACAAGCATCAAAATGAATTAATAGACCGAGTTTTACGAGAGCTGAGGTCTTTACTGAGAACTTTTGTGCGATCCATTTGGTTAAAGAGAGTATTGAAATGGACAAACCTATTTATATTGGAACATCAATTCTTGATTTATCAAAGTCATTAATGTATGATTACTTTTACAATATAATAATAATAATAACTAGAACTGCCACTTTAAAACTGCTGGCAGTGATGACCGGTTTACTCGCACCCACTTTTGATACAACCCCACTTTTGATACAACCCCACTTTTCATACAACCCCACTTTTCATACAACCCCACTTTTCATACAACCCCACTTTCATTGGACATGCTTTGACACAACCCCCTTGGATACAACCCCGACACACACACACACACAAACACACACACACACACACACACACACACACACACACACACACACACACACACACACACATCCCCCCTACCCGCTCCCACACACACACGCACACCCCTCCCCCCACACGCACACCACTCCAAACACACACACACACACACACACACACACACACACATCCCTCCCCCCCCCCACACAAACACACATCCCTCCCCTCCCCCACACACACACACATCCCCCCTACACACACACACACACACACACATTCACACACACACACAACACACACACATACACACACATCCCACCTACCCACCCACACCCCTCCCCCCAAACACACACACACACACCAACCCCCCCCCTCCACCTACACACACACATCCCTCCCCCCACACACACACGCATCCCCCCTACACACTCACACACACACACACACACACGCACACACGCACACACACAACACACACACATTCACATCCCCCCTACCCCCACCCACATCCCCCCTACCCCCACCCACACCCCTCCCCCCAAACACACACACACACACACCAACCCCCCCCCCCACCTACACACACACATCCCTCCACCCCCACACACACACACATCCCCCCTACACACACACACACACACACACACACACACACACACACCCCACCCCCAACACACACACACACACACACACACACACACATATCCACACACACAAACACGCGCACACCCCTCCCCCCACACGCTCACACATATCCAGACAAACGCACATCCCCCTCCCCCCACCCCCTAAGACACATCCCCCACACACATCCCCCGACACACAACCCCACCCCCCCCCCCCCCCACACACACACATCCCCAAACACACACACATTCCCCCTACCCCCCACCCACATACACAAACACATGCACACATCCCCCCACCCCAACCCCCAACACACACACACACACATCCCCCCCACCCTAACACACACACAAACACACGCATACATCCCTCCACCCCCAACACACACACACACACACACACACACACACACACACACATCCCCCCACCCCTAACACAAACACACGCACACATCCCCCCCCCCCAACCCTAACACACATGCACACACACAAACACCCCCACACTCCTCCCCCCACATGCACACCCCTCCACATGTACACACACACACACACACACACACCCCACCTCGACACATACACACACACATCCCCCCCCCCCATACGCACACCCCAACCCCCCCCCCCCACACATCCACACACACATATTCCCCCTCCCCCCCACACGCACACCCCTCCACACATACACCCCCCCCCCCCCCCCACATACACGCATATCCACCCCGCCCACACACACACACATCCACACACACACACCCTCCCCCCCCACCACACCCACACAAACACACATACCCCCACCCCTAACACACAAACACACCTACCCCCCCCCCCCCACCCCTAACACACATCCACACACACACACACACCCTCCCCCCCACCACACCCACACACACATCCTCCCCCCCCCCACCACACCCACACAAACACACATACCCCCACCCCTAACACACAAACACACCTACCCCCACCCCTAACACACAAACACACCTACCCCCCCCCCCCCCCCACCCACCCACACCCACACACACATCCACACATGTCAATCCATGCACTGATTGCAGAAAAAGCCATTTAAAAAAGAAAATTAACCTGAAATTGCAGACAGAATTATTTATTTTATCTGAGAAGCTAAACGATTCTTCTTCTTCTTTCGTGCCTCAAACTTTATGTGAAATGCGATCGATTTTTAAAAAATCAGAATTTGAGCAAATCTGTTTCATTCCTTTGTTAATATGTCTCCCCTATTGATAAATCTGCAATTTGAATTTAATTTGAGGTTGAAATGACCGCGGGAGATCGTGTGATAATGATCACGTCCTGGAAGGGAATCTTCTTCTTCATAACTGTGATTGAAATACGATCGAGTTAAAAATAGTCAGAATTTGAGCAAATCTGTTTCAATTCGTTTGTTAATATGCCTCATCTCTTGACAAATCTGCAATTGTAATTTTTTTTGAGGTTGAAATGACCGCGGGAGATCGCGTTATAATGATGACGTCCTGGATGGACATCTTCTTCCTCAGTCGCTCATTACTTTGAGTGAAATACGATCGAGTTAAAAATAGTCAGAATTTGAGCAAATCTGTTTCATTCGTTTGTTAATATGCCTCATCTATTGACAAATCTGCAATTATAATTTTTTTTGAGGTTGAAATGACCGCGGGAGATCGCGTTATAGTGATAACGTCCTGGATGGACATCTTCTTCTTCAGTCGCTCATTACTTTGAGTGAAATACGATCGAGTTAAAAATAGTCAGAATTTGAGCAAATCTGTTTCATTCGTTTGTTAATATGCCTCATCTATTGACAAATCTGCAATTATAATTTTTTTTGAGGTTCAAATGACCGCGGGAGATCGCGTTATCGTGAGCACGTTCTGGAAAGACAATCGGTGTGTTTCTTCTTCTTTCAACAATAAACACTTATAGCTTCGAGACCGTACATCCATTCATCTTGAAAGTTTGCACACTTGTTCCGCATGATGAGAGCTACATTGCATTAAAAACTCAAGTCGACCCATGCAGTGGTTCAAGCGTTACAAGCTTTTTAAAATTTAACTTCCATTATTTATTGCAGCCAAACCATGTGACTTATCAAAACGTCTCAAGTAACATTGAAACATCCCCCCATGAGGAACATTTGTGTAAAGTTTCCACTCGATATCTCCACAAATTATGGAGGTGATTCCATTTCTAGTTTGAGCTTTAAAACGAAATAACTCTGAAACCATGTGTCGGATGACGTCGTGCTCGCTGCCCTTTTTGTTCGTCATGGGTATGCGAATACGCATGCCAAGATTGGGCTCGATCCGTTCAGCCGTTGCGGAGAAAAAGGGGTTTTGTGTTTTTCACAGAAAACAAGATGACGGCCGAACCATGTGACGTATGACTTCGAAAATGTTTGCATTCTGAGTTTTTTTTAACTAAGCATATGGGGAAAAAATCCCATTTTCGGGGGAGAAAATTTTTTGTTTGACGAATTCTAACCTCTTAACGTTAGCATTTTTAATATACTCGATACACATGTCTTTTGTTCCCATTGAAGAGTTCTTTAGAATGAGCCATTCCTCAAATTTTTCCATTGAGCCGTTTCGGAGATACAGAGGGGAAAAGTTGAATTTGTTTTACAAGATGGCGCCCACACCACGTGACCTATGACGTCATAATTAGCATGAAAAAATTCTAGGAGCCGAGACGATCATTTGATGAAAATTTCCTGTCAATCCGACCAGCGGTTGCTGAGAACATTAATTATGAAGTTTTCCGAGGTGCAAAATAGGGCGGAAGAATAATAATAAGAAAAACTCTAGCAGTAATAATAGGTTACTCTCCATTTCATGGAGAGTAAACCTAATAATAATAATAAAGGAGTCTTATATAGCCCCATCAAGCAGAGTAAACGACCCTCATGGCGCTTTACGTTATCATGCGAATGCACACACACCGCACACACATACACAAACATACACACACACAGACACACCTTCACTCTTGCCCTATTCCTCTCCCTCCCCATTCAAAACCCACAGATGTGTACTCCCCCTCCTCCTCCCCTCCCTCCCCCGCACATGTACACAGACATACTCTCGATCTCTGTCCCACCTCAAACCAAAGGGAAAACAGGACTTAGACTTTGAAAGACTTGTGAAACAGATAGCTTTTGAGGGAGGTTTTAAAGGCAGGAAGAGAGTCATCTATCAAAGTTTATCTTGAGGAAGAAATATCAAAATGAAGTTAATCTACTTTATATGGATACAGATAGTTTTATTTTGAAAATTAATACTGACTATGTTTATTCAGACATGAAAGAGGACATTGATATCTATGACACTAGTAATTATAGTACAGAGAGTGAGTTGTTCTCTTCTAAAAATAAAAAGGTGATAGGAAAGTTCAAGGATGAATTGGGAGGAAGTGTTATGAGTGAATTTGTGGGATTGAGGTCAAAGGCCTATGCTTATAAATACATTGTGAATAACGTTGAAAAGACTGATAAGAAGTTAAAAGGTGTAAAGAAAAATATTATAAAAGAAACAATAAACTTTGAAAATTATTATAATTGTTTAACAACAAAGAAAGAAGAGTTTAGAAAGATTCATTCAATAGGAAGTTATAAACATCAATTATATTCAGAAGAGGTGAATAAGAAAGCATTGGGGGCTTCTGATGATAAGAGGTTTATTTTAGAAAATGGAATTGATAGTCTCCCTTATGGTTATAAGTGTTAAAATATATATAAGTGATAAGTTAAAAAGGGGGTTAGGGATTTTAATGGGCTACCGCCACCTTTTTTATGAATATATAAATGATAGAACCAAGTATCAACCAGGCTAAAGAGTGGAGGTGTAATCAACCTCGGTATATAAATGGAAAACATAATGAATGTGAAAAATATCAAATAAGCCTTATTGAAAAGGCAACTGGTAAAAAAAGTTCACAAAACAAATAAGAGAATTAATTTAAATACCGGTGAGTTGTGTGAAAAAGATGGAAATATTTTTGAGTGGACGAAAACTTTGATGGTTGTCAGGAAAATATATACTTTAATTTTACAATGTCGCGTGGCACTGTAGGCACTCAAACAAGAACATTGAGGGAGGTTTACCATTTTATCTTAGCTCAGTCAAAATATCTTGATAACGAACCAAACTCAAACATCTTCTTTGTTAATATATTAGATGGTGATGAGAGTTGTCGGAGAATTAAATTATTTCCTACGCATAAACAAATATTTGTAGGATCGTTGTTTGAGTGGTCTACTGAACAACAATGATCATTGATATTAAGAGGGGTTAAAACGTCCATAAGACCAAAGGGGGCAGGAATAGAGGTGTTAAGGGGAAATGAAGAAAAGTGAGGGTGAGAGGAAAATTTACATGTAAGTGAAAAGAGAAATGAGGATGGTCCAGGAACAACATTTTTCCTCTACTCACCACCTATTTTTGAGATAAACATAGGTCAAAAGGTCAACAACATAGGCCAATGGTAAACCACTTTTTTCAAATTTCTAAAATCCTCAATTTTCATCCGATTGACTTGACATTTGAATAGGATTTTCAGATCAGCGAACTGAATTCAACCACCAACTATTTTTGAGATCAGCATAGGCCAAAAGGTTAACATAGGCCAAATTTCTAAAATTGTCTATTTTCATCCGATTCATTAAAACTTTGAAGACGATTTTCATATCAGCGAAATGAATTCAACCACCAACTATTTTTGAGATCATCCTCAGTCACAAGGTCAACATAGGCCAAAAGTCAACAAGCATTTTGAATTTCTAAATTCCTCAATTTTCAGCGGATTGAATTGAAATTTGAATGGCATTTACATATCTGCTAACTGAATTCAACCACCAACTATTTTGGATATCAACATAGGCCAAAAGGGCAACAGAGGCCAAAAGGTCAACAACCTTTCCAGATTTCTAATATCCTCATTTTTCATCCGATTGACCAGAAATTTGAAAAGGATTTTCCATCAGCGAACTCAATTTAACCAACCACTATTTTTGAGATCATCATCAGCCAATAGGTCAACATAAAGCCTCAGGTCAACCACTTTTTCCAGATTTTTTAAACCCTCAATTTTCATCGGATTAACTTGAAATTTGAATAGGATTTTCATATCAGCGAACTGAATTCAACCACCAACTATTTCTTTTAGATCAGCATGGACAAAAAGGCCAAAGGTCAACAACCATTTCAAAATCTAAAATCCTCGATTTTCATCCGATTGACTTGGAATTTAAATGGGATTTTCATATCAGCAAACTGAATTCAACCACCAACTATTTTTAAGATCAGCATAGCCCAAAAGGTCAACATAGGCCAAAGGTCAACCATTTCAAAGTTCTAAAACCCTCAATTTTCATCTGAATGACTTGAATACTGAATGATATTTGCATGTCAGTTTACTGAAACCAACCACCACCTATTTTTGAGGTCAACATAGGCCAAAAGGTCAACATAGGCCAAATTTCTAAAATTGTCTATTTGCATCCGATTCACTTAAACTTTGAAGACGATTTTCATATCGACGAACTGAATTCAACCACCAACTATTTTTGCGATCAGCATAGGCAAAAAGACCAAAGGTCAACAACAATTTCGAATTTCTAAAATCTTCAATTTTGATATGATTGACTTGAAATCTGAATACGATTTTCATATCAGCGAACCAAATTCAACTACCCACTACTTTCCAGATCAACATAGGCCAATAGGTCAACATAAAGCCTAAGGTCAACCACTTTTTCCAGATTTCTAAAACCCTCAATTTTCACCCAATTGACTTGAAATTTGAATCGGATTTTCATGTCAGGTAACATAATTCAACCACCAATTATTTTTGAGATCAACCTTGGTCACAAGGTCAACATAGGCCAGATTTCTAAAATTGTCAATTTTCATCCGATTAACTTAAAAAGTTGAAGACGATTTGCATATCGGGTAACATAATTCAACCACCAATTATTTGTGAGGTCAAAAGGATGCTATGCCGAGTGCCATTGTACTTTGTTCGCTTTTTCCAAGTGTCACTCTATGAGTGATTTTTCATTTGTTTGTTTGTTTGTCTATCTGTCTGACTGTCAACAAGATATCTCAAAAAGTTGTGGATGGATTCGGAAGAAATTTGGCAGAGAGGTAGTGTGTGTGACAAGCAGGAAAGGATTTGATTTTGGTGAAGACCCGGATTCGGATCTGGCTGATATAATTTTTTAAGTGATTCTTCGCCAATGAGTGATAGGGCTAAAACCGATATATAGCACAATATCTCAAAAAGTTATGGACGGATTTGGACGAAACTTGGTGGAGAGGTTGGGTGTGTGACAAGGAAGAATTGCTTCAATTTTGGTGAAGATCTGAATATGGATTCGGATACGAGAATTATTAAACTTTTAAGTGATTCTTAGGCATTGATAGATCGGGTGAAAAGCAATATATAACATGGTATTTTAAAAAGTTATAGACGAGTTTTGACTAAACTTGCTGGATGAGTTGGTAAGGTGACAAGAACAAGCCGATTACATTTTGGTTCCGGTCCGAATCCAGATCCGGCCTATCAGTGAGATACAAAACATTAACTGCTCAGCTTGGCGGAGGTATGCTCTCTACCGAGTGCCGTTCTAGTTTCCTTATTTGGTCGCCATTAGTACACACTCTGGATATAGGGCCAGGTGCAATGCATTCCATTTTCTACATCACAAACACAAATGTTCTCGCTCCAATTTTCTCCTGAATCAACCTCGGGTCAGTGTATTTTGAGGTCCCTGTAATCACATTCGTGGGTTTCCTTTCTGGCATATGATCCCCCTGGTTTACATGTCAGAATATTCACTCCCCTTATTTGGTCGAAATACTCTTCGCTTTTTGTCTGTCTTTTGATGACAGTGTCGCTCACGTTCAGGAGCAGTTCGGAGCAGTCGAATGGTGATACACCAGTTGTGGCGTGTGTTGTTGCCCGATAATTCTGGAGAAATTCAGTTACAGCAGGTGTTCAAGATTTCTGTTCTGTTCTGCATTATGTAAGCTCTCCTTTTACACCCTGTTAACACTCTCCACAGCTCCGGTAGCTTGGGGATACAAGCGCTGGAGCGAGTTTGCTGTATCTCTCTCTTCCAAAACCTGAGAGAAAGTGGTGGACCTACATTGTGGGCCATTGTCGGTAACAACCCAGTAGGATTCCCCTCTTGACTGAAAACCAAGGCCCAAAGTACCCCAACACAGTGTTCTAGGCCTTGTCATATTCCTGATCTTCATCAATAATCTCTCTGTCTCTGTAAAATCCACTTCATCAATTTACTGAGGACTCCACTTTTCACTCATTTGTTCCTCTTTTTTTTCATCTGTGGAATCAACTTCCACATCCTCTCCAATCTCCTTCTTCCCTCCAGGTCTTCCAGACAGCTATTCGCCACCATCTCTGATGGTCCCCAATTCAAAACCCTAATATTTTCTACCCTCCTTAACCCCAACCACATCACTCGTCCTAATTTTCAAAAAAAAATTCCTCCTTAGAGTGTCCTTCTCAAAGGCATGTGTGTTTTTCACCCTGATTTTTGTCTGATACGTTCTGATACATTCACTGCACTAGCTCTTCCATGAGCCTTAACTATGCATACAAAAAGGAAATGCCAAGAGAAAAGCAGTGATGACCTCTGTAGCGACCCTTTAAGTGAATGCCACCTCAGGCTACTTACTGTAATAACTAATAACTGACCAGAGTGATGGCATAGCGGCAGTTTAAAGTGCCATTTTCAAACGTTCCAACAATGGATATTGTCACTTTGTGCCAGGGTCCTTGGGAAGTTCGACTGGCTGAAGCGGAGCAGGGAAGGTTTTCATGGTTTTGTCACTCAGTTGATAGGACATGCAAGAATGATCTACAATGTGGTATCACAACGCTTTGATTCAGTTAATTCTCAGCAGTAGCGAGCCAGACTTAGTCACGTGAAAAAGTAAGTACACCCCATGTAAAGTTTTGACTTTTTCAACATATTTCAACATACAGCTATTTGATCTTCATTTAAAAAAAAAATTTTTCAACAATATTGATAGATAAAGGTGATATAATATAACAAATATCATGAAACATTTACATTTTGTAGTCCATTGTATAATTTAAATAAACATAAATGCAAATTTCGCATGTTGAAAAAGTAAGAACACCCCTACATTTATCACGACTTCAAATACCTAAAATTAGAATCAGGTGCACCAGCTCAGGTGCAAATGATTAGAACATCGTTAGAGAGGATCTTGGAGCAACCTGTCTTATTTAAACCTCAGACATTTAGTTTGGTTTGCTCTTTGTTGTTGAAGTGATTGGATTGGAGGTCGCGGCTCTTCAAAGCTGTCCATGCGCTCACGCTTTCGAAGTTAAGTAATTTTTCACAATTGTGTTTTTGTCGAAACTGTATCTATCTATCTTTCAAGTCCCTATTAGTGTGTCTTTAATAAGATTCTCGGTGGTAATTTTTCATACCTGGACACAAAATCGTCGGTTAATTCGTGTCGCGTATTCTGAGGCCTAGTGTAGTAGGCTACCGTGTCCGACCGTGGCTTGAGGCTTTGTTTTTCTCTCAGCAGTTCGTCGATTGCGCTGCAATTACTTTTGGTCTCTGTTTTTCCCAGTCTTTTCACCCCATACTTCCTTGTTTAAAATCTCAACTCAAAAAAAAAAAATTCCTTCTCTGTTCTTATCCGTTTATTCGTTCTTATTTGTTCGTTCGTTCTTCGATCACGTTGTACGTGATCACGTGATCACGTCGTTAAAAATGTTTAAACTGTCCCCTGAAGAACTGTATTCTGTCGTATATTATAACACCTTTTTCTTCTTTTTCTATAAAAGGATGTTTTCGACTTGCTCACCAAATCTATTCATTCCAAAAAAAAATCCATCTCTTACAGTGCCTCTTTCATACATTCCCTAAACCCTCCAGCACTCCACCCATCCTTCAGCATCCTCAAACGTATTTTTGATTCAAAGGTCTCAAGAAACTCATTTTGCAATAAATGTTCATTTCCCATTAATCGTACACTTTTCAAAATCTAATCTCACCCCTCCACTCCAAATCTTACCCATCACCCGATCCCTCCAAAACCTCCCCATCACCCCTTCCCTCCAAAACTTCCCCATCACCCCTCCCCTTCAAAACTTCCCCATCACCCCTCCCCTCCAAATATTCCCCCTTGCCCCTCCCCTCCAAATCTTCCCCATTACCCATCCCTTTCAAATGTTCCCCCTTGCCCCTTCCCTCCAAATCTTCCCCCTTGCCCCTCCCCTCCAAATCTTCCCCATCACCCATCCCTTTCAAATCTCCCCCCTTGCCCCTTCCCTCCTAAACTCCCCCACACCCCTCCCCTCCGAGACTCTCCCTCGCTCCTCCCCTCCTAGACTCTCCTCTCACCCCTCCTCCTCAAAGCGTCCTCCCCGCTTCTTCCCCCTTCCAAATTTCACCTTCATCTCCCCGAACCTTCTTCCTCACTCTTCCCCCTCCTCAAATAACACCTCACTGCACCTCACCCAATCACCATCAAACCTTTTGTCTGCCCCATTCTTCCCTTTCTCCAAGCTATTCTGAAATCTCTGACACACCTTCAACAGCTCTCCCTACCTCTTCCTCCTCTTCCACATCTTACCCTTCTGCTACCCCCCCCCCCCCCCACCCTGTTCTGTATCTGATGCTCCCCCTTCCTCTTCATTAACAGTATGGACCTCAAACATCCGGGGCCTTCGCTCAAACTTGACTGATCTCTCCATACAGGTTGCTTCTGACAAACCAGACGTGATCTGCTTAACAGAAACTTTCCTCCTTCATGATGTCTCTGATTCCCTGGTATCTCTCCCAGGTTACTCCCTCCTCTGGTATGATAGACCTGAGCCTCGTCCTGGAGGTGGGGTTGCTATCTTTATTTAAAAAACTCTCTTCCTCACTCGCCCTGCACTGCCCTCTCTCCACCTCACCCCCAGGAATACCTTTGGCTACAGCTTCCCCATTCACTCCCACCTTTTGTTCATATGTGTGTTGTACCGTCCACCAAACAGTGATGACTCCATCTACATCTCGCTGTCTGATAATATGGACCAACTTCTATCTACCCATCCCAACTCTCTCTTCCTCATATGTGGTGATTTAAATTGTCACTATGCCAGTTGGCTGGGTGTGGATACCTCTCTCACCAGCCATGGCTCTTCAGCAAAGGACTTCTGCGACTCACTGGGACTGACACAATCTGTCAATTTCCCGACCCGGATCTCAGTCAACGGAGCATCTTCTCTTCTGGACTTGGTTATGACTAACTTCCCTGAAAATGTCTGCTGCTCTTCTTCTGCTCCAATCGGCTCATTTGATCATGTGCTTGTTAAAGTGGACATCTCTCTGACCATTCTCAGAGAGCCTCCTCAGCGTCGACGAGTCTGGCATTTCACTCATGCCAACTGGCACGGTATTTAAGCAGCCATAAATCATCTGGACTGGTCTCCCTTCTCTACCGCCTCTGACATCAACTCATCCTGGGAATTCTTCCAAAGTAAATTGCTCTCCCTCATGCAAAGATTTATCCCATCTCGTCTTCAGTTGTCATACCCTTCCTCCCGTCCATGGTACACGGAATCTTGTGGTGAGGCTATTGCCCAGAAACAACTTGCTTTCGTCTCCTGGAAAGCAAATCCAACGGAGGGAAATCTCACTTCCTTTCACAAAGCCCGAAACAAGTGTGTGTCCACCCTCAGGAGAGCCAGGAAACAATATCTCTCCATTCTCAGGACCGAACTCTCTTATCTGTCTCCCTCTTCCAAATCCTGGTGGAGTCTGGTAAAATCTGTTTCTGGTGTTCGTTCCCCCTCCATCCCCTCCCTCACCTCAAAAGGCCACACGGCTGACTACGCACGTGAAAAAGCTGTATGCCTCAACTCTGTGTTTGCCTCTAAATCTTGTGTCCCAAACCCATCCCTCTCTGAACCCACCGTACCCAGTCATACCCAGCTGCTCCAGGACACTGTGTCCTTTCCTCCTGACAAGGTGGAAAAGCTTCTGTCAACCCTCGACTCTGATTCGGCAACTGGACCTGATGGCATCAGCCCACGGGTCCTAAAATCCTGTTCTTCCGCTCTTTCACTCCCTCTCTCTCTTCTCTTCACCCTCTCTTTTGCTCAAGGTCATCTGCCATCTGCTTGGAAATGTGGCAACATCACCACTTTGCACAAAAAAGGTGCAAAAACAGATCCTAGCAACTACAGACAAATCAGCCTTCTCCCAATTATCAGCAAAGTCATGGAATCCATCATTGCTTCAGACATGAAATCTTTCCTCTTCTCCAATGGCTTGATCTCTGATCATCAATTTGGTTTCAGACCTGGTCACTCTAATCTGGAGATGCTGCTTCTGCTTTCTCAACAATGGATGGAGGTCCTCAATGCCAAACAGGAAATTAGAGCTGTCTCCCTTGACATATCACGTGTCTTCGATACGGTCTGGCACCCTGCTCTGCTCACCAAACTCTCCTCTTTTGGTATCCATGGAAATCTCCACGCATGGCTGGTGGACTTCCTCTCTCGTCATAGTCAACATGTGATCCTGAATGGGTTTCTCTCATCTCCTCTTCCTGTTCAGGCTGGAGTTCCCCAAGGTTGTGTTCTGCACCCTGTGCTATTTCTGGTCTTCATCAATGATCTCTCTGACTCTCTGGAAAATCCTCTCTATCTCTTTGCTGATGACTCCACTATCTGCCGCTCCATTCCTCCTCCCTCAGATCGGCAGTCTGCAGCCTCCTCACTCTATGCAGACCTGGACAAAATCACAGCCTGGGCAAACAAGTGGAACATGTCTTTCAATCCTGACAAATCTCACACTCTTACGATGTCTCTCCGAAAAGACCGACTGGACAACCCTCGCAACCACTTTCTGAATAATCCTCTCCAAGAAGTTCTGTCACTCAAGCTTTTGGGTCTCACTATCTGCCATGATCTTTCCTGGGAAACCCACATTTCAAATCTGGCCTCCAAAGCCAGTCGCCGACTGGGCATCCTCCGTCGTGCAAAGCCCTTCCTTGGCACACCTGAGCTCCTCACCACATACAAGGCTTTCATCCGCAGCTCAATGGAATACTGCTCTCCCCTCTGGGCTGGTGCTCCTGCCTCACACCTAGCTCGTGTTCACGCTGTTGAAACCAAAGCGTTCAGAATCATTGGAATCTCCCGCGATGATGCTAACTCCAAGGGCCTTTCACTCACTCACCGCAGGCAGGTTGGTGGTCTTTCCGTCTTCTACCGACTCCTCCCCGGGGTTCCCCCCCCCCCCCCCCCCAGCTCTCTCTGCGCTCTGTCCCGCAAGTATTCCTGCAGGTCACACAAGATCTGCCTGCAACCCTCTTATGGTTAAACTGCCAAAATCAAGACTCTCTGCTCATCTTCACTCCTTCATTCCTCTTTTCTCCCGCCTCTGGAACAAAATCCCTCACTCTCCAATCCCACTCCACCCTCCAGGTCTTGAAAACTGCTGTTCACCACCATCTCTTATCTTCCCCCATCCAAAACCTTGCTGTTTTCTACCCCCGCTAATTTCACCCCAATTCCACATTTTTGAAATACCAACTTCTGTTCTGGAAGTCCTTGGTGTCCTTGTGTTTTATACTTCTCCCACCCCCCCCCCCCCCCTTCCCACGCCTCCCTCCACGCCCTCTCCCTCCCACACATCTCCCTGCTCTCAAATGTTGTATTTGTGTGCTTCCCTTTCTCTCATACATTCCCTAAACTCTCCAGCACTCCACCCATCCTTCAGCTCAAGCTTCCGCTCAAGCTGCCGCTACCGCTCAAGCCATCTTGTCTTCCGCTCCCTCTTTTTATATATTTTGTTTGTCTGGTTGATTTGTTTGTGAAGTAAATATTAGCTCTTTCACGAGCCTCGATTCAGTATACAAAAAAAAAAAAAAAGTGTGCGGCATCACCATGCCTAGATCAAAAGAGCTCTCTGAGGCCTTCAGAAGCAATGTTAAAGATGCCTACGAGTCTGGGAAGGGATTTAAAAAGATCTCCAAACAATTTGAAATCAATCATTCGACTGTCCGGAAGATCATCTACCAGTGGAGAAGATTCCAAACAACTGCCAACTTATTCAGGCCAGGCCGCCCCAGCAAATTCAGCCCGTGAGCAGACTTCAAGATGCTGATAAAAGTCTCTAAGAACCCCCAGAATATCTTCACGGGACCTACAGGTAGCTCTTGCCACTGTTGATGTCAAAGTGCACGAGTCTGCCATTAGAAAGAGGCTGCACAAATTTGATCTACATGGGAGGTGTGCCAGGGGGAAACCTTTGCTGTCCAGAAAGAACATCAGGGCAAGACCAAAGTTTGCCAATGAACACCTAGGCAAAGACCAGCACTTCTGGAACAATGTGCTCTGGACAGATGAGTCAAAGGTAGAGCTATTTTGCCACAGTACCAGAAGACACGTTTGGCGAAAACCAAAGACTGCATTTGACCACAAGAACCTGACACCAACTGTAATGCATGGTGGTGGAAATATTATGGTTTGGGGCAGCTTTGCTGCATCAGGGCCTAGGCAGCTCACCATCACAGAATCCACTATGAATTCTTCATTGTACCAAAGGGTGCTTGAGGATAATGTGAGGCCATCTGTCGGAAAATGGAAGATCAACTGAAGGTGGACCTTGCCACATGACAATGACCTCAACATACCAGTAAATCCACCAAGGAATGGCTGAAAAGAAAGAAATGGAGGGTTCTGGAATGATCAAGTCAAAGCCCGGATCTAAATCCCATCGAGATGTTGTGGGGGGTTTTGAAACGAGCTGTGTATGCAAGAAACCCTTCAAACATCGCACAGCTGAAATAATTCTGCATGGAGGAGTGGGCAAAAATTTCTGCCAGTCGATGTCAGAGACTGGCAGACAGTTATAAGAAACGCCTCGTTGAGGTTGTTTCTGTCAAAGGGGGCAATACCACCTATTAGAGCCAAGGGTGTACTTACTTTTTCCACATACGAAATTTGCATTTATGTTTATTTAAATTATACAATGGACAACAAAATGTAAATGTTTCATGATATTTGTTATGTTTTTTCACCTTTATCTGCCAATATTGTTGAAATGAAGATCAAATAGCTGTATGTTGAAATATGTTGAAAAGGTCAAAACTTTGCATGTGGTGTCCTTTCTTTTTCACGTGACTTTAACTATGTAGAATGTGGCTGGAGCCTTACCTTGACACCTTCATGAAAAACGTTGACATGTAGGCCCCACAGTATCTAGGTAAGTCATCTATCAAGTAAGTCACTAGTTTGACACGAGACTCAGTCAAAAGGTGGTCGGCAAAATGTCTCTAGTATAGTTTTTCTGGCAGAATAGAGATCAAGGAGCCAGGATCATTGATGACATCCACATTGCAGATAGGCCCAGCAGGTGCTTTGATTTGTACCTTCGAGAGAATTTTGTCTTTTGTGGGGAGAGCATCACTCGGGCAGAGCAGTCATTTCAGGGATTACATCCAACCTCATGTATCTCTTTCAGGGCAGCGATTCGGTTTGACAGGCCATATTGCCTTATTTTGAGTAAGATTTGGCTCAAATAGTAGCCTTTCTCGAATCGTGGTATTCGAAACACGTTCCACTAGTTGATACCTCAGCATCTCCTCCTCCATTTCTCCGTTCTCACAAGCAGCAGACAGTTCACGCAAGGCCGCAACGTACTGCTTGACGGTCTCATTAGTTATATGAGCTCACTGGTGGAACTTGTGACGTTGAGCAACCACAATGTTTTTTGGTATGAAATGTTTTTCTGAAACAGCAACAACAGAAACAAAAGTCCTACCCGTTCCCAGTAAAGTGTAAAAAAGCCGTTGTCCCTCCGTCCCCAAAAGGTGTAACAAAACAGCACACTTTTGTCTCTCAGGCCAGGCCTCACCAGTGGCGTTGATAACAAGTAAGTAGTTTTCAAACAATTTTTCCATGTATAGTAGTGGTTCTTAACCTTGGGTGCTTGCACCCCTTGCGGTTGCGAAACTTCATTTCTGGGGGTACGAAACATGCCAGCTGTACAATTATAAAGTTACTAAAGGATGCTAAGAATCTCATTCTAAAACCTGTCCCAAGTCATTTAGTCAGGCAGCTTAGCAGCATATTTATCGAAAATGGGGAACGGTTTGACAAAAGCACCATTTTTATTTTGGTGGTCCATTAGACCATATACAATAGATTTAGGACCGGAGGCAAGAAATATACAGTGTTCTTCACTTTTTTATTGGACAAAAACGAAAAATCGCACTTTTGCACCTTATTATGGCCATAGTTGTGGCCCTGGGCAGATTCCAGTGATCGCCATGGATGCACCACTGTATGCACTGGCAAAATACATCCAATGTAACTGGCCTCGAACGCACGGAGAGGATCAGTATGTCATCATGTTCGGTGGACTGCACATTGAAATGGCGCTGTGGAATACCATTGGCGATTACCTACAAGGTTCGGGATGGACGTCGGCATTAACACAAGCTGGTATCGCATCTCCTGGAACAGCCGATTCCTTTCACAATGCAGCCCATCTCACCAGGATAAGACACGCTCACCAAGTCACTGCTCTGGCTCTAGCCAAGCTCCAACAGGATGCATATGACCGTACGAAACAGCCTCACACCGTGGAAGGTATGGAATCATGGAAACAAGAAATGGTCAAGAAATCCCTAACAATTCCAGTTTTGGAACACTATTTTGAACTTCGAACTGTTATGTCTGATCTTCGTGAGGAGCCATCGTGATCCAAACTTCCCCCTCCACGTGGAGTGCCTCAAGGCCCTTGTCCCATGGTTCTTCGCCTTAGACCATCAAAACTATGCACGTTGGATTCCTGTCCATATTCGTGACATGGAAAACCTCCCTACATCCATCCTTCATGAGTTTGATTAAAATATTATGTATATATTTTCAACAAGGAGGCTAACTTTTATTTCATTACATGCAGTGTTATTTGTAAAACTTATGCATGCCTGCATAATAAATATTTCGCTTCCATGTAATAATAATTAGTAATATAATAATAATAATAATAATAATAATTCATTTATTTTGTATAGCGCTTTTCCAGAAGCCCAAAGGCGCTTTGACAGAGTGGAAAACACTCCGTGTGGAAAGTGGAAAACCGAGTGTTTATACAAATGTGTTATACTTGTGACTCGCACACCTCTCATATATCTAACATGTATGCAACTACAAGGATGTAATGACAATATAGCTTTAGAACAGACAACATGTTGTTCAAGGTAATTTGTCCAGCCATTTATGTATTTACGATTTTAGTCTAACTCCAATAGCTGATGATTTATTTGCATAAATGTGTTGCTCGATATTATGCTGTGCGAGTCGTATTTGCGCAAAAGTGCGATTTTTTCGTTTTTGTCCAATAAAAAGATGAAAACACTGTATATGTCTTGCCTCCGGTCCTAATTATATTGCATATGGTCCAATGAACCACTAAAATAAAAATGGTACTTTTGTAAAGTCGTTCCCCCAAAAATTGCTAAGCTGCCTAACTAATTGATTTTTGACAAGAGGTGCAAGAAAATATTCTAAGAACCAAAAGGGTGCTGGCACCAGAAAAGGTTTCGAACCACTGATGCAGAGAATGGAATAGCAGCTAGGTTTCCCCACGCAGGGCAGAAACGGAACAGGTAAGAGAAAGGAAGCCGCCATCCTCGTCGCCAATTTTGTTGTGTTTGTCTGAAATCAGATCCGGACCATAGCAGTACAATATGAATGAATGAATGGTCGTTTCAAGGCCATTTTCCCCGCTAGAGCGGGGGTTAGCCTTGTGGGCCCCATGACAATCATGGTTCCCTGTTTGAGGCAATGTTTTTATGGCCGGATGCCCTTCCTGACGCCAACCCTTGGTCATGCTCTTACGATGCGCAGGGATAAACAGGCTTTACTCAATCGCAGCCATATCTGCTCTATCCTCAGCTCCTTTCCCCACCCCTTTCACAAGCGCCCCCCTTGTGTCCAAGATCACATGGCCATTCACGCCGTCGATGTAATTGAAAACAGGGGTTTCTGCACATGCGCACCGGCCATTCTGGGGAGGATTAAAGTAAATTTGAAAGTTGCATACTGGTCCACGTCTCCCAATCCACTTGTCTGGTAAGACCTCATTCAAGAACCATCGCACATTTATGGCAGGAGCCAAGTCTTGCCTTTACAAGGTGATGTGAAAAGTTGACTTCATCACTTAAGCAGGAGTTGCCTCATCAGAAAATGTGAACTCATCAAGAAACCCAGGGGAATTATGGATTTACCAAAATCAATAAGAGAGTAAAAAAGCATGATGAAATTTGCTACATATGCCATTTACAATTTGCTTGTATCATGTTTACATCAAAAGTTATTAAAAAAAATTGTTTGTATTTCTGCTTAAGTAAAGTAAAAGCTTAAGTCAAACGTAAATTGGTATTTCTTTTCTGCTTATCCCACCCACCCCCCCCCCCCCCCCCCCAATCACGACTCCCTGCAGCCATTTAAACTCGAGCTAAACAAGAATTGGTGGTTCGAATGATTCCATCTATCGTGACTTCTTGTGATGCACATTCCAAGTATAGAAATCACCTGTTATACACACTCCGAGTATAGAAATCACCTGTCATGGAGCGAGAGGAAACGACAGCAAGACCTGTATCTTGTACTTGTGATGATGATGATTATCATGATGGAGATGACAATTGATGATTATGATGGAATTACAGCTAATAATATCCCCTGCATCTTGTGCTTGTGATGATGATGATGATTATGATTCTGATGATGATGATTGATAATGATGATTATGTTTATGATGATTATGATTGATGATTATTCTGATTGATGATGATTCTGCTTTTGATTATGATGATGCTGATTGATGATGATTATGATGGAACTACAGGACATCATATCACCTGCATCTTGTACTCGTGATGATGATTATGATGATGATGATGATCGAACTACAGCACATCATATACACCTACATCTTGTACTTGTGATGATGATGATGATGATGATGATGATGATGATGATGATGATCGAATTACAGCACATCATATCACCTACATCTTGTACTTGTGATGATGATGATGATGATGATGATCGAACTCCAGCGCATCATATCACCTACATCTTATACTTGTGATGATGATGATGATGATGATGATCGCACTACATCACATCATATTACCTACATCTTGTACTTGTGATGATGATGATTATGATGGAACTAGAGCACATCATGTCACCTACATCTTGTACTTGTGGTGGTGATGATGATGATGATGATGATGATGATGATGATGATGATAATAATGGAATGACAGCACATCATATCACCTACATCTTATGCTTATGATTATGATGATGATGATGATGATGATGATAATGGAATGACAGCACATCATATCACCTACATCTCATCCTTGTGAGGATGATGATGATGATGATGATGAGTAAATCGTGTGAGACGTGTGACCTTCACTCTGTTTCTTATACAAATGAATGTGCGTGCATCCTTCTGGCGCTTCTTTGGGGAAAACATCCTCAAGTGATGGAAATAATGATTTATCTCATATGCGGATTTGGTATGGTAAATATACATGACGTCATTTGATGGTTCATACGTCATTTAGTCGGGAATTGTAATTTTATACTTTAAAATTAGAAAATGTTCACGACTTTATTTAAGTGACAAGGAACCTGGAACGAGTGTCTTCCTCATCCAAAGACTCCCACCCCTACTCCAACCCTCCCCCCCCCCCCCCCCCTCCCAACCACGAAATGCGTTCGGGGAGAAAAAGATTTCAGATGACGGATCTGCCGATTAAAATATTGTCCATTTATAGATGAGTAGCGTGGATTGGCCCACTTCGCTCATCTCACCACACATCGTCGCTGCAGAGGCATGGGCTTGTTTTGACTGAGGATAATGACCTGACTGAATTTGAGTTTCTATATCGGCATGATTTACACCAATCATAATACAAACATTTTTTATATAAATTTATTTGTAATATTGCTGATATTATTTATTTGTAATTTATTTGCAATCAAAAAAGGTCCATATAGTGTAAAGCTCTAAATGGTCAATGGTCAATGCTGTCTCATCGGTCTGAAGGGTGTAAGTGATCTAAATGGTGTTAAGGTCTAAGGGTTCGAAAGGGACTTAAGGGGTGTAAAGGTTTAAAGGTATAAAAGGCTGGAAGGGTGGAGGGATTTAAAGGTGTCTAAAGTATTGAAAGGGTCTTAAAGGTAAAGGTGGTCTTAAGGGTCTTGGGGGTCTTCAGGATCTTGGGGTCTAATGGGTCTTCATGGTTTTTGGGGCTTTTGGGTATTTTGGACCTTTTGGGTCTACAGAGTCTTTTGGGTCTTCGGGATCGTTTGGGTCTTCGGGGTCGTTTGCGTTCTCTGAGACTTAAGGGTCTTTCGGGTATTTTTTGTCTTTGGGGTATTTTGTGTCTTTGGGGTATTTTGTGTCTTTGGGGTATTTTGTGTCTTTGGGGTATTTTGTGTCTTTCGGGTCTTTTGGGTCTTCGGGATATTTTGGCTCTTTGGGGTCTTTTGGGTGTTTATGGTCTTTTGGGGCTTCAGGGTCTTTAAGGGTCTTTGGGGTCTTTAGGATCTTCAGGGTATGTTGGTAAGAATCTTCGTGGTCTTTTGGATATTTTGGGTTTTCGTGGCCTTCTGGGTTTTTTGAATTGTCTTCGGAGTCTTTTGGGTCTTTAGGGTATTTTGGGTCTTTGGTTCTTCAGGTTATTTTGGGTCCTCTGGGTCTTTTGGGTCTTTAAGGGTTTTCAGGATCACTTGGTATTTATCAACTTCCGTGGTCTT
Source organism: Myxine glutinosa (assembly GCF_964187855.1). Taxonomy (NCBI): domain Eukaryota; kingdom Metazoa; phylum Chordata; class Myxini; order Myxiniformes; family Myxinidae; genus Myxine; species Myxine glutinosa. The sequence goes on along the minus strand of NC_136268.1, from coordinate 116,505,295 downwards.
GGTAGTCTTAAGGGTCTTGGGGGACTAAAAGGCTTTTCAAAGGCTAAGGGGTCTCAGCAGTCCAAATAGTCGAAAGGTATATTCCAACAGTACATAATTAATCGCCAGGATGCAACCCGCGTTCAAACAGTACGTAATTCATCGACATAGTAATATAAATGTAGGAGTAGAAGAGTGAGGGCTGTAATTGTTTCTGCTGCTGTTGTTGCTGTTGCTGGTAATGTTGCTGTTGTTGCTGTTGCCGGTCCTCTTGCTGTTGCTGCTGCTGTTATTGATGCTGCTGTTGTTGCTGTGTTGTTGCTGCTGCTGCTGCTGCTGCTGTTGTTGTTGTTGTTGATGCTGTTGCTGCTGTTATTTTTGTTACTGCTGTTATTTCTGTTGGGCTGTTGTTGTTGCTGTTGTTGCTGTTATTTCTGTTGCTGCTACTGTTATTCCTGCTGCTGCTGCTGCTGCTGTTGTTGCTGCTGTGGTGGTTGCTGCTGTGGTTGTTGCTGCTGTGGTTGTTGCTGCTGCTGCTTTTGTTGTTACCTCCACCACCAAAGGTGGATGGAGGTTATGTTTTCACCCCTGTCTTGTTACTTGCCGGAAAGGATTCCGGCAAGTATGTTGGTTGGTTGGTTTGTCTATTTGTTACTTGCCGGAAACGGTTTTTCGACGGTTTTTCGAAGCTGTTCCACGATCTTCACGCACGCTCGAAGTAAAGTAATTGTCGCATTTGTATTTTTGTCGAAACTGTATTTATCTTACGTGTGTATACCTTTTGCGTGTCCCTCGGGAGATTATCGGTGTTAATCTTTCATACCTGTAAAAAATAGTCGAGTATTTCGTGCCACGCGGCCTAGTTGTTGAAGCTTCCGACCTTGAGGCTTGGTTCTTTCCGGGCATCCAAAGCGGTTATTTTTTCATTCGTGTGTTTGTCAAATTTCAACTCGTTATTTTATCGTCCATGCGTTATTGTTTGTTTATAGTTAGTTTTGGTTTGAATTTCCTGTAACTCGTAATTAATTAATCGTGTTCTGCTCTGCGTGTGCAGCCTTGTACCTCCGTCGGTGTTTGTTAACTTGTCCCCTACATCGTGTTTTGCTTGGCTCTTAGTTTTTTCCCTTCTACCCCGAACATAATACTCTTTGTCTAACGTTTTAAATCCCCACCCCTCCCCCCCCCCCCAAAAAAAACAAACAAAAAAAAACCAAAAACATTTATTTTCCTTTCTCCACGTGTGTTGTTGTCTCATCCTGTACTTTCTGTCCAGGTGTGCTGTTCGCCCCGCCCCCATTATCTCCTTGCCATCCACCTTTTGCCCTGTTCACGTGACTCGTGGTGGTCCCTCTCGGCCCTCCCCCCGTTGGAATTTTGTGCATTTAAGATTGTTCACGGTTCTGTTTAAATATTATTTAAATATGTTTAAACTTTCCCCTTCAGTGTTTTATTCAGTGGTAAATTACAACATGCTGTTTTTCTTCAGATATAAAAGGCTTCTTTCAATTTCCTCTCCAACTCCTTCCACATCAAAAAAAAGAAATTCAATCTCTTATAACTCTAAATCACTGCATGGTCTAAATTCACATTCATTCCACCCCTCCTCCATTGTTCTGAATCAGATTGCTAACTTGAAAATCACAACAAACCCAATTTGTTATCAATGTCCGTCTTTCATTAATCATCCACTTTCTAAACTCCCCTCTTGCCCCTCCCCTCCAAATCCCCCCCCCTTGCACCTACACTCCTAAACTCCCCCCTTGCCCCTCCACTCCTAAACTCCCCCCTTGCCCCTCCACTCCTGAACTCCCCCCTTGCCCTTCCCCTCCTAAACTCCCCCCTCGCCCCTCCCCACCAAATCCCCCCCTTGCCCCTACACTCCTAAACTCCCCCCTTGCCCCTCCACTCCTAAACTCCCCCCTTGCCCCTCCCATTCAAATCTCCCCCAATACCATTCCTCTCCAATTCTCCCTCCTCCCCCCTCCTCCTCAAAGCTGCCACCTCCCCACTTCATCTCCCTTCTATCTCATACCTCCACCCCCCCAAACCTTCGACTTTCCTCTGCCCCCCTTCAAACAACCCCTCACTGTGCCTCATCCCTTCACCATCAAACCTTTCATCCTCCTCATCCTTCCCTTTCTTGGAACTCTTCTGTAATCTCTGACACACTATCAACTGCTCTCCCGACCTCCCCCTCTCATCCTTCATCTTACCCTACTCCTCCCCTCCCCTGTCCTATACCCGATGCTCCCCCTCTCTCTTCATTAACGGTATGGACCTCAAACATCCGGGGCCTTCGCTCAAACCTGACTGATCTCTCCATACAGGTTGCTTCTGACAATCCAGACTTGATCTGCTTAACAGAGAATTTCCTCCTTCAAGATGTCTCTGATTCCTTTATATCTCTTCCTGGTCAATCCCTCCTCCGGTATGATAGACCTGAGCCTCATACTGGTGGTGGGGTGGCTATCTTTATCAAAAACTCTCTTCCTCACTCTCCTTGCACTGCCCTATCTCCACCTCACCCCCAGAAGTACCTCTGGCTACGGCTTCCTCTCCGCTCCCACCTTTTGTTCATATGTGTTCTGTACCGTCCTCCAAACAGTGATGACTCCATTTACATTTCACTGTCTGACAACATGGACCAACTTCTATCCACTCATCCCAACTCTCTCTTCCTCATATGTGCTGACTTCAACTGTCATCATGCCCGCTGGTTGGGTGTGGGTTCCTCTCTCACCAGTCATGGCACCTCAGCAAAGGACTTCTGTGACTCACTGGGATTGACACAATCTGTCAATTTCCCGACCCGGATCTCAGCCAATGGAGTATCTTCTCTTCTAGACTTGTTTATGACAAACTTCCCTGCTAATGTCTGCTGCTCTTCTTCTGCTCCAATCGGTTCTTCTGATCATGTGCTTGTCAAAGTGGACATCTCTCTGGCCATTCTCAGAGAGCCTCCTCAGCGTCGTCGAGTCTGGCATTTCACTCAGGCCGACTGGGACGGTCTGCAAGCAGCCATCAATCGTCTGGATTGGTCTCCCATCTCCATTGCCTCTGACATCAATTCTTCCTGGGAATTCTTCCAAAGCAAACTGCTCTCTCTCATGCACAGATTTATCCCATCTCGTCTTCAGTTGTCTTACCCTTCCTCCCGTCCATGGCACACTGAATCTTGTGGTGAGGCAGTTGCCCTGAAACAACTTGCCTTTGCCTCTTGGAAGGCTAATCCAACTGAAGGCAATCTCAGTTCCTTCCACCAAGCTCGGAACAAGTGTGTGTCTACCCTCAGGAGTGCCAGGAAGCACAATCTCTCCACACTCAAGAATGAACTCTCAAACCTGTCTCCTTCCTCCAAATCCTGGTGGCGTCTGGTCAAATCCGTTTCTGGTGTTTGTTCCCCCTCCATCCCCCCCCCCCCCCCTACCTCAAATGGCCACACAGTTGACATCGCACGTGACAAAGCCGAATGCCTCAACTCTGTGTTTGCCTCAAAATCTTGTGTCCCAAACCCATCTCTCTCTGTTCCCACCTTTCCCAGTCGAATCCAACTGCTCCTGGACTCTGTGTCCTTCTCTCCTGACAAGGTGGAGGAGTTTTTGTCTAACCTCGACTCTGATTCTGCAACTGGACCAGACGGCATCAGCCCACGGGTCCTAAAATCCTGCTCTGCCGCTCTATCTCACCCTCTCTCTGTTCTTTTCACCCTATCTTTTGCTCAAGGTCATCCGACAGCATCCTGGAAATCAGCAAACATTACCGCTTTACACAAAAAGGTACAAAAACAGATCCTTGCAACTACAGACCAATCAGCCTGCTCCCAATTATCAGCAAAGTCATGGAATCCATCATTGCTTCGGAAATGAAATCTTTCCTCTTCTCCAATGGCTTGATCTCTGATCATCAATTTGGTTTCAGACCAGGTCAATCTACTCTGGACATGCTGCTTCTGCTGTCTCAACAATGGATGGAGGTCCTCAATGCCAAACAGGAAATCAGAGCTGTCTCCCTTGACGTATCACGTGCCTTCGATACGGTCTGGCACCCAGCTCTGCTCACCAAACTCTCCTCCTATGGTATCCATGGAAATCTCCATGCATGGCTTGCGGACTTCCTCTCTGGTCGTAGTCAACGTGTGGCCCTGAATGGATTTCTCTCATCTCCCCTTCCTGTTCAGGCTGGAGTTCCCCAAGGCAGTGTTCTGGGCCCTGTGCTTTTTCTGGTCTTTATCAATGATCTCCCCGACTCTCTGGAAAATCCTCTCTATCTCTTTGCTGATGACTCCACTCTCTGCCGCTCCATTCCTCTTCCCTCAGATCGGCAGTCTGCAGCCTCCTCACTCTGAAGACCTGGACAAAATCACCGACTGGTCAATCAAGTGGAACATGTCTTTCAATCCTGACAAATCTCACACTCTTACTCTGTCTCTCCGAAAAGATCGACTGGACAACCCTCCCATCTACTTTCTCAACAATCCTCTCCAAGAAGTTCTGTCGCTCAAGCTTTTGGGTCTCACTATCTGCCATGATCTTTCTTGGGAAAACCACATTTCCAAGCTGGCCTCCAAAGCCAGTCGCCGACTGGGCATCCTCCGTCGTGCGGTCCTTCCTAGGCACACCTGAGCTCCTCACCACATACAAGGCTTTCATCCACAGCTCAATGGAATACTGTTTTCCCCGATGGGCCGGTGCTCCTGCCTCACACCTAGTTCGGCTTCACGCTGTTGAAACCAAAGCTTTCAGAATCATTGGATCTTGGAGAGGATTATTCAGAAAGTGTTTTTTTTTTTTTTTTTTTTTTTTTTTTTGTATACAAGATCGAGGCTCGTGAAAGAGCGAACATTAATCACACAGAAAGACAAACCGACAACAAAATATACAAAAAGAGGGAGCGGAAGACAAGATGGGGAGAGAAGGGGAAGCACACAACCACAACATTTGAGAGCAGGGAGAAGTGTGGGAGGGAGAGGGCTTGGGGGCACGAGGCGTGGGAAGGGGAGGGGGGGGGGGGGGAACAAAACACAAGGGGACCGAAATTAGCGGGGGTAGAAAAGATCAAGGTTTTGGATGGGGGAAGATAAGAGATGGTGGTGAACAGCTGTTTTAAAGACCTGGAGGGTGGAGTGGGATTGAAGAGAGTGAGGGAGTTTGTTCCAGAGGCGGGAGAAAAGAGGCATGAAGGAGTAAAGGTGAGCAGAAAGTCTTGATTTTGGCAGTTTAACCATAAGAGGGTTGCAGGCAGATCTTGTGCGACCTGTAGGAATATTTGGGGGACAGAGCCCAGAGAGGGCTGGGGGGGCAAGGCCAGAGAGGAGTCGGTAGAAGACGGAAAGACCACCAACCTGCATGTGGTGAGTGAGTGAAAGGCCCTTGGAGTTAGCTTCATCGCGGGTGATTCCAATGATTCTGAACGCTTTGGTTTCAACAGCGTGAAGACGGGCTAGGTGTGAGGCAGGAGCACCAGACCAGAGGGGAGAGCAGTATTCCATAGAGCTGCGGATGAAAGCCTTGTATGTGGTGAGGAGCTCAGGTGTGCCAAGGAAGGACTTCGCACGACGGAGGATGCCCAGTCGGCGACTGGCTTTGGAGGCCAGATTTGAAATGTGGTTTTCCCAGGAAAGATCATGGTAAATAGTGAGACCCAAAAGCTTGAGTGACAGAACTTCTTGGAGAGGATTATTCAGAAAGTGGATGGGAGGGTTTTCCATTCGGTCTTTTCGGAGAGACATCGTAAGAGTGTGAGATTTATCAGGATTGAAAGACATGTTCCATTTGTTTGCCCAGTCTGTGATTTTGTCCAGGTCTGCAGAGAGTGAGGAGGCTGCAGACTGCCGATCTGAGGGATGAGGAATGGAGCGACAGAGAGTAGAGTCGTCAGCAAAGAGACAGAGAGGATTTTCAAGAGCGTCAGAGAGATCATTGATGAAGACCAGAAAAAGCACAGGGCCCAGAACACTACCTTGGGGAACTCCAGCCTGAACAGGAAGAGGAGATGAGAGAAACCCATTCAGGGCCACACGTTGACTACGACCAGAGAGGTTGGTTGGTTTGTCTGTCTGTCTGTGTGTTACTTGCCGGAAAAGATTCCGGCAAGTATGTTGATTGGTTGGTTTGTCTGTTTGCCTGTCTCTGTCTGTTTGTCTGTCGGTGCATAGTACTACGTCTACACCATTGCACATAGAATCGCCAAACTTTACACACATTTTTGTCTACACAATTTGTCTTGCCCTGGAATAGACTGTGCCCAATTTTTAACTCCCTCGGCCCAAGGCCTCCATTATGACGTCATAATTCGATAACTCGACAAGTACAAAACCTCATCCAATCAAGATGCAATTTCTTGAGCGACATGACGGCATAAACTGGTGGAGAAAAATAATAATAATGATGACGTCATCGGTCACGTGGTTTGGCCGCTATCTTGGAAAAACCGAAAAACTTTGCACCTCCATATCTCCGAAAGTGCTGAATATAAAAAATTGAGACATGGCTCATTGTAAAGAACTCTCCATGAGGAATAACTTATGTTAATGATGATGTCATAGGTGCCTCTATTATGACGTCATAATTCTACAAGTACAATACTTCATCCGATCAAGATGAAATTTATTGAGCATCATCAAGGAATAAATTAGTTTAGAAAACAAATAATGATGACGTCATCACGCACGTGGTTCGCCCGCCATATTTGTCCAAAATGGCCGAAAAAACAGAACATTCCGGCAAGTCCTCGGTCTCTGACCGATTTTTCATCTGTCTGTTTGTCTGTCTGTCTGTTTGTCTGTTTGCCTGTCTGTTTGTGCGCAGTACTACATCTACACCGTTGCACGTAGAATCGCCAAATTTTACACACATATTTGTCTTGCCCTGGAATAGACTGTGCCCAATTTTTAACTCTCTCGGCCCAAGGCCTCCAATATGACGTCATAATTCGATAATTTGACAAGTACAAAACTTCATCCAATCAGGATACAATTTCTTGAGCGATATGTCGGCATAAACTGATGGAGAAAAAAAATAATAATGATGACGTCATCGGTCACGTGGTTCGGCCGCCATCTTGGAAAAAAACAAAAAACTTTGTCCCTCTATATCTCCGAAAGTGCTGAATAGAAGAAATTGAGACATGGCTCATTGTAAAGAACTCTCATTGGGGAATAAAATATGTTGATGATGTCTTGGTGCCTCCATTATGATGTCATAATTCAACAAGTACAAAACTTCATCTGATCAGGATGAAATTTCTTGAGCATAATCTCGGAATAAATTAGTTTAGAAAACAAATAATGATGGCGTAATCGGTCACGTGGTTCGGCCGCCATATTTGTCCAAAATGGCCGATAAAAAAAGTAAATTCGGACAAGTCCTCGGTCTCTGAACGATTTTTCATCTGTTTGTCTGACTGTCTGTCTGTCTGTCTGTCTGTCTGTTTGTGCGCAGTACTATGTCTCCATTGTTGCACATAGAATCGCCATACTTTACACATATAGTTGTCTTGCCCTGGAATAGACTGTGCCCAATTTTTAACTCTCTCGGCCGAGGGCCTCCATTATGACGTCATAATTCGATAATTCGACAAGTACAAAACTTCATCCAATCAAGATATAATTTTTTGAGCGCCATGTGGGCAAAAACTGGTGGAAAAAAATTAATAATGATGACGTCATCGGTGACGTGGTTCGGCCGCCATCTTGGAAAAACCGAAAAAAAAATTGCACCTCTATATCTCGGAAAGTGCAAAATAGAAAAAATTGAGACATGGCTCATTGTAAAGAACTCTCCATGGGGAATAAAATATGTTAATGATGATGTAAGAGGTGCCTCCATTATGATGTCATAATTCGACAAGAACAAAACTTGATCCGATCAAGATTAAATTTCTTGAGCATAATCTAGGAATAAATTATTTTAGAAAACAAATAATGATGACGTCGTCGGTCACCTGGTTCGGCCGCCATATTTATCCAAAATGGCCGATAAAAAGTACATGCCGGCAAGTCCTCGGTCTCTGACCGATTTTTCATCTGTCTGTCTGTCTGTCTGTCTGTTTGTCTGTTTGCCTGTCTGTTTGTGCGCAGTACTACATCTACACCGTTGCACATAGAATCGCCAAATTTTACACACATATTTGTCTTGCCCTGGAAGAGACTGTGCCCCATTTTTAACTCTCTCTGCCCAAGGCCTCCATTATGACGTCATAATTCGATAATTTGACAAGTACAAAACTTCATCCAATCAAGATGCAATTTCTTGAGCGCCATGTCGGCATAAACTGATGGAGAAAAAAATAATGATGACGTCATCGGTCACGTGGTTCGGCCGCCATCTTGGAAAAATCTAAAAACTTTGTACCTCTATATCTCCGAAAGTGCTGAATAGAAAAAATTGAGACATGGCTCATGGTAAAGAACTCTCCATGCGGAATAAAATATGTTAATGATGTCTTGGTGCCTCCATTATGACGTCATAATTCGACAAGTACAGAACTTGATCCGATCAAGATTAAATTTCTTGAGCATAATCTAGGAATAAATTATTTTAGAAAACAAATAATGATGACGTCGTCGGTCACCTGGTTCGGCCGCCATATTTATCCAAAATGGCCGATAAAAAGTACATGCCGGCAAGTCCTCGGTCTCTGACCGATTTTTCATCTGTCTGTCTGTCTGTCTGTCTGTTTGTCTGTTTGCCTGTCTGTTTGTGCGCAGTACTACATCTACACCGTTGCACATAGAATCGCCAAATTTTACACACATATTTGTCTTGCCCTGGAATAGACTGTGCCCAATTTTTAACTCTCTCGGCCCAAGGCCTCCAATATGACGTCATAATTCGATAATTTGACAAGTACAAAACTTCATCCAATCAGGATACAATTTCTTGAGCGATATGTCGGCATAAACTGATGGAGAAAAAAATAAAATAATGATGACGTCATCGGTCACGTGGTTCGGCCGCCATCTTGGAAAAAAACAAAAAACTTTGTCCCTCTATATCTCCGAAAGTGCTGAATAGAAGAAATTGAGACATGGCTCATTGTAAAGAACTCTTATTGGGGAATAAAATATGTTGATGATGTGTTGGTGCCTCCATTATGATGTCATAATTCAACAAGTACAAAACTTCATCTGATCAGGATGAAATTTCTTGAGCATAATCTCGGAATAAATTAGTTTAGAAAACAGATAATGATGACGTCATCGGTCACGTGGTTCGGCCGCCATCTTGGAAAAACCGAAAAAATTTGCACCTCTATATCTCCGAAAGTGCGGAATATAAAAAATTGAGACGTGGCTCATTATCAAGAACTCTCCCTGGGGAATAAAATATGTTAATGATGATGTCATAGGTGCCTCCATTATGATGTCATAATTCGACAAGTACAAAACTTCATCTGATCAAGATGAAATTTCTTGAGCATAATCTAGGAATAAATTAGTTTAGAAAACAAATAATGATGGCGTAATCGGTCACGTGGTTCGGCCGCCATATTTGTCCAAAATGGCCGATAAAAAAAGTAAATTCGGACAAGTCCTCGGTCTCTGAACGATTTTTCATCTGTTTGTCTGACTGTCTGTCTGTCTGTCTGTCTGTCTGTTTGTGCGCAGTACTATGTCTCCATTGTTGCACATAGAATCGCCATACTTTACACATATAGTTGTCTTGCCCTGGAATAGACTGTGCCCAATTTTTAACTCTCTCGGCCGAGGGCCTCCATTATGACGTCATAATTCGATAATTCGACAAGTACAAAACTTCATCCAATCAAGATATAATTTTTTGAGCGCCATGTGGGCAAAAACTGGTGGAAAAAAATTAATAATGATGACGTCATCGGTGACGTGGTTCGGCCGCCATCTTGGAAAAACCGAAAAAAAATTGCACCTCTATATCTCGGAAAGTGCAAAATAGAAAAAATTGAGACATGGCTCATTGTAAAGAACTCTCCATGGGGAATAAAATATGTTAATGATGATGTAAGAGGTGCCTCCATTATGATGTCATAATTCGACAAGAACAAAACTTCATCCGATCAAGATGAAATTTATTGAGCATAATCTAGGAATAAATTATTTTAGAAAACAAATAATGATGACGTCGCCGGTCACCTGGTTCGGCCGCCATATTTATCCAAAATGGCCGATAAAAAGTACATGCCGGCAAGTCCTCGGTCTCTGACCGATTTTTCATCTGTCTGTCTGTCTGTCTGTCTGTTTGTCTGTTTGCCTGTCTGTTTGTGCGCAGTACTACATCTACACCGTTGCACATAGAATCGCCAAATTTTACACACATATTTGTCTTGCCCTGGAAGAGACTGTGCCCCATTTTTAACTCTCTCTGCCCAAGGCCTCCATTATGACGTCATAATTCGATAATTTGACAAGTACAAAACTTCATCCAATCAAGATGCAATTTCTTGAGCGCCATGTCGGCATAAACTGATGGAGAAAAAAATAATGATGACGTCATCGGTCACGTGGTTCGGCCGCCATCTTGGAAAATCTAAAAACTTTGTACCTCTATATCTCCGAAAGTGCTGAATAGAAAAAATTGAGACATGGCTCATGGTAAAGAACTCTCCATGCGGAATAAAATATGTTAATGATGTCTTGGTGCCTCCATTATGACGTCATAATTCGACAAGTACAAAACTTGATCCGATCAAGATTAAATTTCTTGAGCATAATCTAGGAATAAATTATTTTAGAAAACAAATAATGATGACGTCGTCGGTCACCTGGTTCGGCCGCCATATTTATCCAAAATGGCCGATAAAAAGTACATGCCGGCAAGTCCTCGGTCTCTGACCGATTTTTCATCTGTCTGTCTGTCTGTCTGTCTGTTTGTCTGTTTGCCTGTCTGTTTGTGCGCAGTACTACATCTACACCGTTGCACATAGAATCGCCAAATTTTACACACATATTTGTCTTGCCCTGGAATAGACTGTGCCCAATTTTTAACTCTCTCGGCCCAAGGCCTCCAATATGACGTCATAATTCGATAATTTGACAAGTACAAAACTTCATCCAATCAGGATACAATTTCTTGAGCGATATGTCGGCATAAACTGATGGAGAAAAAAAAAAATAATGATGACGTCATCGGTCACGTGGTTCGGCCGCCATCTTGGAAAAAAACAAAAAACTTTGTCCCTCTATATCTCCGAAAGTGCTGAATAGAAGAAATTGAGACATGGCTCATTGTAAAGAACTCTCATTGGGGAATAAAATATGTTGATGATGTCTTGGTGCCTCCATTATGATGTCATAATTCAACAAGTACAAAACTTCATCTGATCAGGATGAAATTTCTTGAGCAGAATCTCGGAATAAATTAGTTTAGAAAACAGATAATGATGACGTCATCGGTCACGTGGTTCGGCCGCCATCTTGGAAAAACCGAAAAAATTTGCACCTCTATATCTCCGAAAGTGCGGAATATAAAAAATTGAGACGTGGCTCATTATCAAGAACTCTCCCTGGGGAATAAAATATGTTAATGATGATGTCATAGGTGCCTCCATTATGATGTCATAATTCGACAAGTACAAAACTTCATCTGATCAAGATGAAATTTCTTGAGCATAATCTAGGAATAAATTAGTTTCGAAAACAAATAATGATGGCGTAATCGGTCACGTGGTTCGGCCGCCATATTTGTCCAAAATGGCCGATAAAAAAAGTAAATTCGGACAAGTCCTCGGTCTCTGAACGATTTTTCATCTGTTTGTCTGACTGTCTGTCTGTCTGTCTGTCTGTCTGTTTGTGCGCAGTACTATGTCTCCATTGTTGCACATATAATCGCCATACTTTACACATATAGTTGTCTTGCCCTGGAATAGACTGTGCCCAATTTTTAACTCTCTCGGCCGAGGGCCTCCATTATGACGTCATAATTCGATAATTCGACAAGTACAAAACTTCATCCAATCAAGATATAATTTTTTGAGCGCCATGTGGGAAAAAACTGGTGGAAAAAAATTAATAATGATGACGTCATCGGTGACGTGGTTCGGCCGCCATCTTTGAAAAACCGAAAAAAAAATTTCACCTCTATATCTCGGAAAGTGCAAAATAGAAAAAATTAGAGACATGGCTCATTGTAAAGAACTCTCCATAGGGAATAAAATATGTTAATGATGATGTAAGAGGTGCCTCCATTATGATGTCATAATTCGACAAGAACAAAACTTCATCCGATCAAGATGAAATTTATTGAGCATAATCTAGGAATAAATTATTTTAGAAAACAAATAATGATGACGTCGCCGGTCACCTGGTTCGGCCGCCATATTTATCCAAAATGGCCGATAAAAAGTACATGCCGGCAAGTCCTCGGTCTCTGACCGATTTTTCATCTGTCTGTCTGTCTGTCTGTCTGTTTGTCTGTTTGCCTGTCTGTTTGTGCGCAGTACTACATCTACACCGTTGCACATATAATCGCCAAATTTTACACACATATTTGTCTTGCCCTGGAAGAGACTGTGCCCCATTTTTAACTCTCTCTGCCCAAGGCCTCCATTATGACGTCATAATTCGATAATTTGACAAGTACAAAACTTCATCCAATCAAGATGCAATTTCTTGAGCGCCATGTCGGCATAAACTGATGGAGAAAAAAATAATGATGACGTCATCGGTCACGTGGTTCGGCCGCCATCTTGGAAAAATCTAAAAACTTTGTACCTCTATTTCTCCGAAAGTGCAAAATAGAAAAAATTGAGACATGGCTCATGGTAAAGAACTCTCCATGCGGAATAAAATATGTTAATGATGTCTTGGTGCCTCCATTATGATGTTAAAGCGCGGCGTTACGCGCGCTGCTTGTGAGCAAGGAGGAAGCGGACAAGTGGTAATATATAAACGTCTTTATTGTAAGACTACACTGTAACACTGTACTGTCCCGGGCTGGGCGCCCGGTGTATATCATGAGGCCACGCCTACCCCTGGTGCGTGGCCACCGCCCACTTGGTGCGCGGAATGATGTCACCACGCCAGTGGGCTTTTGTGTCCGCCACACGCGCCCCCCCAGAATTCCCGCGCACCTGGAGGGCCAGTTTGCGGGGCAGACGAATGAGCCGGCCGAAGCGCCCCCTGGCGATCGGCGGCGTCCGGGGTGCAGGGATGCCAGGTGGGATGCCCCTGGCTGCCCCTGGGATGGGTGCAGGACCGGGGGGCGGCGTGGCGGCGGGGCTGGGCGGTGCCGGGGGTCCGCCCGCAGGAGGGCGGCCCCGACGTGGGGGTCGGGCCACTGGCGGTGGATGGTCCACATCGAGGTGGGCCGGCTTGAGGCGGTCTACCGAAACGCGGTCAGGAGTACCGCCGATGTCCAGGGTGAAGTGCTTCGCCCCGGTCTCCAGCACGCGGAAAGGCCCGTCGTACGGGGGCCGCAGTGGTGTCCGATGGGCATCGTGGCGGACGAAGACGTACTCCGCCGTGCGAAGCTCCGGGGCGACGTGCGTCGGTGGGTGCCCGTGGCATGCCGCTGGCACCGGGGCGAACCTCTGGGCGGTCTCTTGTAGAGCGGAGCGTTGCTGTGCCGCGGACCATGGTGCCGTGGAGTCGGGGAGGAACTCGCCCGGCACCCGCAGCGGTTGCCCGAAGACCAATTCCGCCGCGGATGCGCGCAGGTCCTCCTTGGGCGCCGTCCGGAGGCCCAGCAGGACCCAGGGGAGCCTGTCGACCCAGCCGCCGTCGCGGAGGGTGGCGCGGAGCGCGGCCTTCAATGAGCGGTGAAATCGCTCACACAGGCCGTTAGCCTGGGGATGGTAGGCCGTGGTTCGGTGCAGCCGGACCCCGAGCCCCTGCGCAACCGCCCCCCAGAGCTCCGAGGTGAACTGGGGGCCGCGGTCGGATGAGATGTCTGAGGGGGCGCCGAACCGGGCGACCCAGGTGGCGATGAAAGCCTGCGCGACATCGGCCGCCGTTGTCGACGCCAAGGGCACGGCCTCCGGCCACCGGGTGGTGCGGTCCACCATGGTGAGGACGTAGGTGAAACCCCGCGAGGGGGGCAGAGGTCCCACCAGGTCCACATGGACGTGGTCAAACCGGCGTTCCGGCACCGTGAACGGGGCCAACGGGGCCTGGGTGTGCCGGTGCACCTTGGCGCGCTGGCACGCGAGGCACGTCCTGGCCCAGCCGCGGACGGCCTTCCGGAGGCCATGCCAGACGAACTTGTCAGCGATCAGCCTTTGGGAGGCCCTCGCGCCCGGGTGGGACAGGCCGTGGATGGCGTCAAACACCTGGCGCTGCCAGCCCGCGGGCACGATGGGGCGAGGACGCCCGAGGGAGACGTCGCACAAGAGGGCCGCGCCCGCGCCGTCAAACGGCACCTCGGTGACGCGGAGGCCCGTGACGGCGGTCCGCAAGGCCTGGACGTCGGGGTCAGCGGCCTGGTCCGCTGCCATCCGGGCATAGTCGATGCCGAGGTGGACTGCGTGGGCGACGGCCCGGGAAAGGCAATCCGCCACCGGGTTGTCCTTCCCCGCGACGTGCTGGATGTCCGTCGTGTACTCGGACACGGCCGAGAGGTGACGCTGCTGCCGGGCCGACCACGGCTCGGTGACTTTGCCCATCGCAAAGATCAGCGGCTTGTGGTCGACGAAGGCAGTGAACGCCCGGCCCTCGAGCAGATGGCGGAAGTGCCTGACCGCCAAGTGAAGTCCGAGCAACTCGCGGTCGAAGGTACTGTAACGGCGTTCGGGCGGGCGAAGCTGCCGGCTAAAGAACGCCAGCGGTTGCCAAGCTCCACGCACCCATTGCTCATGCACTGCGCCCACCGCGTAGTCCGAGGCATCGGTGGTGAGGGCGATCGGTGCATCCGGCGCCGGGTGCGCGAGCATGGTGGCGTTAGCCAAGGCGAGCTTCGCGCCCGTGAACGCCGTGTCCATCTGCTCGGTCCAGGTAACGTCGCCTTTGCCCGGCTTACCTCGGAGAGCTTCGTGCAGGGGGCGCAGGAGCTGGGCGATACGGGGCAGGAACCGATGGTAAAAGTTCACCATGCCCAGGAACTCCTGCAGCCCTCTGATCGTGCGGGGGCGCGGAAACCCCTTCACCGCCTCCACCTTGGCCGGTAGGGGGACGGCTCCGTGCCTGGTGACACGGTGCCCCAGAAAATCGATTGTGGCGGCGCCGAACCGGCACTTTGCGGGGTTCACAATCAGGCCATGCTGGCCCAGGCATTCGAAGAGCGTGCGGAGGTGGCGTAGGTGCTCTTCGCGGGACGCGCTGGCGACGAGGATATCGTCCAGGTAAACGTAGACAAAATCCAAGTCGCGCAGGACGCTGTCCATCAGTCGCTGGAACGCCTGAGCCGCATTCTTCAGACCGAAGGGCATGCGCAAGAACTCGAAGAGTCCGAATGGCGTGATGACCGCCGTCTTCGGGACGTCTTCCGGCCTGACGGGGACCTGATGGTAGCCGCGTATGAGGTCCACCTTCGAGAAGAAGGACCTGCCCGCCAAACGGGCGGAAAAGTCCTGAATGTGGGGGACGGGGTAGCGGTCGGGAGTCGTGGCGTCATTGAGACGGCGATAGTCCCCGCACGGTCGCCATCCCCCGCCGGGCTTCGGCACGATGTGCAGCGGCGACGCCCAAGCGCTCTCTGAGCGCCGAACGATGCCGAGTCGCTCCAGGGTAGCGAACTCCGCTTTTGCCACCGCCAGCTTCGTCGGCTCGAGGCGGCGTGCCCGGGCGTAGACCGGTGGCCCGACGGTGGGGATGTGATGGGCCACCCCGTGCTTGACGGCCCCCGCCGAGAAGGTGGGCCGCGTGAGGGCCGGGAAGCCGGCGAGGAGGCGGGTGAATGCGTCCGCTGCCGGAAGCGTACAGACCAACGTGGCCGGAACCGAATCGTTCGGCAAGCCGCTTGGCAAGCCGCTCGTTGAGCTGGGCAACGCACAAGCGAGCGAGCTGAACGTCTCGGCCTGGACAAGCCGTCTGCGCTTGACGTCGACCAGGAGCCCATTAGCGCACAGGAAGTCCGCGCCAAGCAGTGCCATGGGCACGTCGGCGGTGACGAACGTCCATCGGAAAACCTGCCCTCCAAACCGCAGAGAGAGGCAGCGTTTTCCGTACGTACGGATGGGCGTCCCGTTCGCGGCAAGCAGCGCGGGGCCCCCACCCGTGGCGTGCTTGTCTGACGTGCCGGCGGGAATGACACTCACCTGCGCTCCCGTGTCGCACAGGTAACGGCGCCTGGAGAAGGTGTCCGTTATGAACAGCAGGCTGTTCGAATGGCCGGCGCTCATCGCCACTATTGAGCGCCGGCCCGGGCGTTTCCCGACCCGTTGAAGGAGCACGGCGGATGACACCGCCGAGCTTCGTGGCCGAACTTGGCATGGAACCAGCACCAGGTGGTGGAGCTGGAGGAGCGCGGCTGGCTCCGCCAGGCCGGTGGAGTTGGCGGGTTTCCCCGCGGTGGCGGTTTTCGCCGCGGCGGTGGGCGGGGCGTGGCGGCGTTCACGAGGTGCGTATCAGCATGCTGCTGAACATCAGCGTGCTGTAGAAGCTGATGCTGTGGAACATGCTGCTGAACATCAGCGTCGAGGGCCGTGACGGCCACGCCGACGCTCGCCCGCATGTCCGAAGCGGCGAAGTACCTGTCCGCCTCGGCCGCCAATGCTCGGGGTTCCGTTAGCTCGGTCCCGGCCAACGCGAGGCGGACCTGCGCTGGAAGTTGGCGCCGGAAAAGCGCCCGGAATAGCGAACCGGGGGCTTCGTCGCCCAACAGTGACAGCATATGGTCCATTCGGACCGACGGGCGCGTCTCACCGAGCTCGGGGAGATCCAGGAGGCGGTCGGCCCGTGCGTCGTCCGTAAGGCCGAACGTGGCTAGGAGTAGCCGCTTGAGTGCCTCGTACTTGTGGCCGTTCGGTGGGTGGCGAAGGACGGACACAACTCGAGCGGCCGTGCCGGGCCCGAGGGAGGCGACGACGTGGCAATAGCGCGTGTCATCGCCGGTGAGGCGCCGAAGCTGAAATTGGGCTTCGGCCTGGACGAACCAGACTTCGGCCTGAGCCTCCCAAAATTCCGGAAGTTTGACGAAGTCGGCCATGGCGATGGCGTCGCGTGTGGAAGGATCGCTCCAGCAGATCCAACGTCGAGGGTCACCAGTAAAGCGCGGCGTTACGCGCGCTGCTTGTGAGCAAGGAGGAAGCGGACAAGCGGTAATATATAAACGTCTTTATTGTAAGACTACACTGTAACACTGTAGACTGTACTGTCCCGGGCTGGGCGCCCGGTGTATATCATGAGGCCACGCCTACCCCTGGTGCGTGGCCACCGCCCACTTGGTGCGCGGAATGATGTCACCACGCCAGTGGGCTTTTGTGTCCGCCACAATGTCATAATTCGACAAGTACAAAACTTGATCCGATCAAGATGAAATTTCTTGAGCATAATCTAGGAATAAATTATTTTAGAAAACAAATAATGATGACGTCGTCGGTCACCTGGTTCGGCCGCCATATTTATCCAAAATGGCCGATAAAAAGTACATGCCGGCAAGTCCTCGGTCTCTGACCGATTTTTCATCTGTCTGTCTGTCTGTCTGTCTGTTTGTCTGTTTGCCTGTCTGTTTGTGCGCAGTACTACATCTACACCGTTGCACATAGAATCGCCAAATTTTACACACATATTTGTCTTGCCCTGGAAGAGACTGTGCCCAATTTTTAACTCTCTCTGCCCAAGTCCTCCATTATGACGTCATAATTCGATAATTTGACAAGTACAAAACTTCATCCAATCAAGATGCAATTTCTTGAGCGCCATGTCGGCATAAACTGATGGAGAAAAAAATAATGATGACGTCATCGGTCACGTGGTTCGGCCGCCATCTTGGAAAAATCTAAAAACTTTGTACCTCTATATCTCCGAAAGTGCTGAATAGAAAAAATTGAGACATGGCTCATGGTAAAGAACTCTCCATGCGGAATAAAATATGTTAATGATGTCTTGGTGCCTCCATTATGACGTCATAATTCGACAAGTACAAAACTTGATCCGATCAAGATTAAATTTCTTGAGCATAATCTAGGAATAAATTATTTTAGAAAACAAATAATGATGACGTCGTCGGTCACCTGGTTCGGCCGCCATATTTATACAAAATGGCCGATAAAAAGTACATGCCGGCAAGTCCTCGGTCTCTGACCGATTTTTCATCTGTCTGTCTGTCTGTCTGTCTGTTTGTCTGTTTGCCTGTCTGTTTGTGCGCAGTACTACATCTACACCGTTGCACATAGAATCGCCAAATTTTACACACATATTTGTCTTGCCCTGGAAGAGACTGTGCCCAATTTTTAACTCTCTCTGCCCAAGGCCTCCATTATGACGTCATAATTCGATAATTTGACAAGTACAAAACTTCATCCAATCAAGATGCAATTTCTTGAGCGCCATGTCGGCATAAACTGATGGAGAAAAAAATAATGATGACGTCATCGGTCACGTGGTTCGGCCGCCATCTTGGAAAAATCTAAAAACTTTGTACCTCTATATCTCCGAAAGTGCTGAATAGAAAAAATTGAGACATGGCTCATGGTAAAGAACTCTCCATGCGGAATAAAATATGTTAATGATGTCTTGGAGCCTCCATTATGACGTCATAATTCGACAAGTACAAAACTTGATCCGATCAAGATTAAATTTCTTGAGCATAATCTAGGAATAAATTAGTTTAGAAAACAAATAATGATGGCGTAATCGGTCACGTGGTTCGGCCGCCATATTTGTCCAAAATGGCCAATAAAAAAGTACATTCCGGCAAGTCCTCGGTCTCTGACCCATTTTTCATCTGTCTGTCTGTTTTTTGCGCAATACTATGTCTACATCGTTCCACATATCATCGCCATATTTTACGCACATTTTTCCCTTGCCCTGGAATAGACTGTGCCCAATTTTTAACTCTCTATGCCCAAGGTCAAGCTCAAGGTCACCAAAAACGTGAAATCAGGGGGGTCGACTTTTCATTTAAAATATATTTCAAACCACTATGTCTCTAAAAGTACAAGAGATATGCATACACTTGCTGTTACTGACATATAGGAAGTCATATACGACATTTCATTTGGCACCATGACCTTTGACCTTGAGTGATCTTGAAAGGTCAAACTCAAGGTCAAAAATTGTTTTTTTTACTTATAACTCTGTCAAACATTATCCAATTCCCTTCTAACCAACACCAAAATGTTCATTATTCAATTCCCGAAAAATAACATGTTGCATAAAATTGTCAAAAATGCTTCGTTTTAATTATTTTTTGGGGTCAAAGGTCAGGGGGGCAAGTTTTCATTGAAAATATATTTCAAACCACTATAACTCTGAAAGGACAAGAGATATGCGTACACTTACTCAGTTACCTTCCATTGCTGAGCGTATATACATGTATAGATGTCCCGCCATTTTGATCCAAAATGGCCGATAAAAAAGTACATTCCGGCAAGTCCTCGGTCTCTGACCGATTTTTCATTTGTTTGTTTGTTTGTGAACAAAATATCTCAAAAGGTTGTGTATGGATTCGGACGAAATTTGGCAGAGATGTAGCGTATGTCACAAGGACGAAATGATTAGATTTTGGTGAAGATCTGGATTCGGATGCGGCTACTAGAATTTTTAAAGTGATTCTTCACCATTGGGAGATGGGGCCAAAAACTATATATTGTGGGATATCTCAAAAAGTTTTTTTTTTTTTTGAATACTGAATCGACGCTCGTGAAAGAGCTAACATTTATTTCACAAACAAATCAACCAGACAAACAAAATATATAAAAAGAGGGAGCGGAAGAAAAGATGGGGAGAGAAGGGGAAGCATACAAACACAACATTTGAGAGCAGGGAGAAGTGTGGGAGGGAGAGGGCTTGGGGGGAGGAGGCGTGGGAAGGGGGGGGGGGGGAGAGGTATAAAACACAAGGGGACCAAGGACTTGCAGGACAGAAGTTGGTATTTCAAAAAAAAAGTGTAGGATTTTGGGTGAAATTAGCGGGGGTAGAAAAGATCAAGGTTTTGGATGGGGGAAGATAAGAGATGGTGGTGTACAGCTGTTTTAAAGACCTGGAGGGTGGAGTGGGATTGAAGAGAGTGAGGGAGGTTGTTCCAGAGGTAGGAGAAAAGAGGAATGAAGGAGTGAAGGTGAGCAGAAAGTCTTGATTTTGGCAGTTTAACCATAAGAGGGTTACAGGCAGATCTTGTGCGACCTGTAGGAATATTTGGGGGACAGAGCCCAGAGAGAGCTGGGGGGGGCAAGGCCAGAGAGGAGTCGGTAGAAGACGGAAAGACCACCAACCTGCCTGCGGTGAGTGAGTGAAAGGCCCTTGGAGTTAGCTTCATCGCGGGAGATTCCAATGATTCTGAACGCTTTGGTTTCAACAGCGTGAAGTCGAGCTAGGTGTGAGGCAGGAGCACCAGACCAGAGGGGAGAGCAGTATTCCATAGAGCTGCGGATGAAAGCCTTGTAAGTGGTGAGGAGCTCAGGTGTGCCAAGGAAGGACTTCGCACGACGGAGGATGCCCAGTCGGCGACTCGCTTTGGAGGCCAGATTTGAAATGTGGTTTTCCCAGGAAAGATCATGGCAGATAGTGAGACCCAAAAGCTTGAGTGACAGAACTTCTTGGAGAGGATTATTCAGAAAGTGGATGGGAGGGTTGTCCAGTCGGTCTTTTCGGAGAGACATAGTAAGAGTGTGAGATTTGTCAGGATTGAAAGACATGTTCCACTTGTTTGCCCAGTCTGTGATTTTGTCCAGGTCTGCAGAGAGTGAGGAGGCTGCAGACTGCCGATCTGAGGGATGAGGCATGGAGCGACAGAGTAGAGTCGTCAGCAAAGAGATAGAGAGGATTTTCAAGAGTCAGAGAGATAAATTTTATTTGATTTAATTCTGATTATTATTCTGAATTATAATTGTGATAAATTTATCAGAATTTTTTTTTTTTTTTTTTTTTTTTTTTTGTATACTGAATCGAGGCTCGTGAAAGAGCTAACATTTACTTCACAAACAAATCAACCAGACAAACAAAATACCCAAAAAGAGGGAGCGGAAGACAAGATGGGGAGAGAAGGGGAAGCACACAAACACAACATCCGAGAGCAGGGAGATGTGTGGAAGGGAGAGGGCCCGGGGGGAGTAGGCATGGGAAGGGGGGTGGGGGGGGGGGAGGGAGAAGTATAAAACACAAGGACACCAAGGACTTCCTGGACAGAAGTTGGTATTTCAAAAAAGTGGAATTGGGGTGAAATAAATAAGGAGAATAAAAGAGAGAGTTATGGATGGATTTGGACGAAACTTGGTGGACAGCTTGTGTGTGTGACCAGGAAGAATGGATTCGATTTTCGTGAAGATCTGAATATGGATTTCGACATGAGAAATATTGATTTTTTGACGAAATTTTGATTCTTCACCATTGACTGATATGGCCAACCAGGTGGAGGTATGCTCTCTACTGAGTGCCGTTCTATTTGCTGCTGTTATTTCTGTTGTTGCTACTGTTGTTGCTGCTGCTGTTATTTCTCTTGCTGCTGCTGTTGTTACTGCTGCTGTTGTTGCTGCTGCTGTTGTGGTTGTTTCTGCTGCTCTTCTTGTTGTTGCTGCTGTTATTTCTGTTGCTATTGTTGTTGTTGCTGCTGTTATTTATGTTGCTGCTGTTATTTATGTTGTTGCTGCTGCTGTTGTTGTTGCTGCTGTGGTTGTTCCAGCTGCTGTTTTTGCTGTTGCTGCTGCTGTTGCTGCTCCTGCTGCTGTCGCTGTTATTTCTGTTCCTGCTGTTGTTGCTGTTGTTGTTGTTGCTGCTGCTGCTGTTGTTGTTGTTGTTGTTGTTGCTGCTGCTATAGTTGTTCCTGGTGCTGCTGTTGTTGTTCCTGCTGCTGCTGTTGTTGTTGCTATTGCTGATGCTGTGGTTGTTGCTGTTGCTGCTGCTGTTGTTGTTGCTGCTGTTGTTGCTGCTGCTGTTGTTGTTGTTGCTGTTTCTGCTATTTCTGTTGCTGCTGTTGTTGCTGTTGCTGTTGTTGCTGCTGTGGTTGTTGCTGCTGCTGTTGTTGTTGCTGCTGTTATTGCTGCTGCTGTTGTTATTTCTGTTGCTGCTGTTGTTGCTGTTGCTGTTGCTGCTGCTGTTGTTGTTGTTGTTGCTGCTGTTGCTGCTGTTGTTGTTGTTGCTGCTGCTGTTGCTGCTGTTGCTGCTGCTGTTGTTGGTGTTGTTGCTGCTGCTGCTGTACTTGTTGCTGTTGTTGCTGCTGCTGTTGTTGTTGTTGTTGCTGCTGTTGCTGCTGTTGTTGTTGTTGCTGCTGCTGTTGCTGCTGTTGCTGCTGCTGTTGTTGGTGTTGTTGCTGCTGCTGCTGTACTTGTTGCTGGTGCTGCTGCTGTTGTTGTTGTTGTTGTTGCTGCTGCTGCTGCTATACTTGTTGCTGCTGCTGCTGTTTCCGTCGTCGTAATAAAATACCCTTTAATTCTCGAATGGTAAAGTGGGTGGAGGGTGAAGACACGTTGCGAGGGTGAAGAGATCGTGATTCAAAAAGAGGAAGAAGAAGACTGCTATAATCTTGGTCACGAAAAGACTGTATAGTTAATAAAACGTTTCCAAGACACAAAAACAAAATTATTTTACAGGTTTATGTTTCATTTAAAAATGTAACAGCGAATCACAAAATAATTGCAAAAATTGCAACATAAATAACAACAGGAGGGAGGGGAGACCACGTGGCCAAGTGTTCGCGCCATTTTCATAATGTGGCGCGGCTAGTGCCGACATGCCTTGCGCTCGCCCGTATTCACTTTTTCTCTCTCCGGTTTCTAACGTGAGTTTCCTCTGTGTTCTACTGCCAGGAGGATGAGGATGAGGAGGTTTCCTTATCCTAAGTCGGCGGTTTCCACTCTCCACACTGTGATCCCTCCTTTTCTCCCATTCTCGTGATTGTTATTTAGCCTCGTGGTGATACCACGTGTTTATACCTGTCATGATTGTCATGATTCAAATAGCTTATCCAATATCTCCTGGACGGTTTTTATTTTGGACTTAATATAAAGTTTGATTGATTTTAAAATTCCAATTTAAATTATATTTTTTGTTTTTGGGAATGGGGGTTTGGAGGGGGGTAGAGGGAGGGTATGGGGTTGGTCCCATGGAAACAATAAATTATAAATAATACTAATAATAATAATTGAGTTTGTCTCGGTGCACTCTTTAGGAGAGAAACTTGGATGATCCTTGTGTACTGTTCGCTATCGCATCGCTTCCCCTGCCCTCTGGCTCTGGGGGAGGGGCGTGGCGTGTCGTGGTGGGGCGGGGTGGGGGCGTGGCGGTGCGGGGCTGTACTCTTGTGGGATAAGTTTGGCGCGATACGTATATAACTATATATATATATATATATATATATGATACCTGCTCGTACCTCGACATTCGAGTGAGTAGAATTGCCTTATTTTTCTCGATCGTTTTGGCTTTCTAAACTATTTTCGACACTCGGACTTCTCTCGGGCAAAGCGAAGCCGTGCGGGGGCGTGGAGTTTCCTTGGTGGAGGGAGGGAAAGGAAAGGGAAGGGAGGGAGGAAGAAGCGAGCACATGGCGTGCGAGGCTGGATCGGGCCTGGCCCGCGTGTACCGGCTTGTGCGCCGACAGCAAGTAAGGTCGGTCGCCCTTTTGTTGTCGTCCCGCTTTACCCCCTCGGCGTCCGTCGTTTTCTCGTCGCGGTCGCGCTGTTTGTCGTGCATGACGACGCTTCGGGAGAAGTGTATCGCGGCTTCCTCGAGCACAATGGCGCCTGCGGGGCCCGGCCATGTGCTCGAGCACATGGTCCGCGCGCCCAAACTTTGTCCCCGCCGCGCGCACAAACTTTTCCCCATTGTCCCTCCGCATGCTTCGCAGGAGCATCCATGGAGCTACACGAGTATTTATTCCTCCTGTTTATTCCCATATTCCCTCTCCCCTTCCGATACTTTGCCGCGATTTGTTGCGCAGTTGCAATTGTTTTGTTGTGCTTTTGTTTTTATTTATTTATTTGTTTTTAAATGACTTATTTAAAAGAAAATAAAATAAATTTTTCCGTGTCTGAAGTTTTGGTTGTAAATAAACTCCAGCTTTACTTTTAATCTCTGGAATTCTGGTAACATCTATCTGAAGTCTAACTGTCTTTTTTTCCGACAGGTCTACTGTTCCTGGTGAAGGTACGCAGTGGAACTGTTTCTCTGGCACAACGACCCTGATGTACCTGCCCGTGCTGAGCCAAAGTGCTGCTATTGCAGGTAGTAGAAACGTGTTCCGATCTACTGCAATGGCGGCACTTGTGGCTTTGTGCGGGCCCTTTTCTTCATTCAAACATGCTCTCCGTGGGTGCTTCGCACGCCGACACGGTCCCCCTCCCACCCCATGCTCGCTCATTCATTCATGGCCAAAGGGGAGTGCTTGGCTTGCACGAATAACGCATTGTAACCTTCTCTTCCTGCCCACAGCCTCATCAAAGTTTATCTAAGGAGTGTTGATGCTCCCATTTTCGAGTCCCCATGTCGCAGAGCTTTCGCGGCTTCCTTGTGTTAAGGTGCATCTAGTGCAGATAGTTGCAAAGTCCATAATCTACTGCTCTACTTGCTCCTTCCGTCACAAGAAGCCACTGAGCCCAGGTCGGTCTGCTGCCTCGGAAGGTGTCCGTCGTGCCGGGCCGTGCAGTGTGAAAGTGCACATAGTGATAGATAGCCCATCGTTCCTGCTAGCTACACTATTTACACTTTTAACACTGTGCCGCCACGCTCTGCCAAGACAAAAGCTTCAGCTATCAAGGTTCAGGGCCTTGTGCTCCTTTTTGCACGTGGTTGGACCTGGACAAAAAAAAATGGCGGGAGTGAATGACCCCCCAACCCCCACCTCCACCCCATTCTCTCTCCACTCCGCCCCATCCTTCCTGCGATAGGTTCCTCCCCCTTCGGTTGCTGCTCACTTCTCGAGGCTTCCCTGACAGTTTTGCGGGATTTGCTGGACGGCGGTGGCTTTTCCTCCCAAGCTGTGCAAATCTTTCGCAAAACTGACGGCGAATTCTAAACATCCGCACACAGCAGCTGGCTCTTTCCCACCCCAACCCAACATATATATTTATATTTATATATTCCCTCTAATTTTGAGAAAGTCAAAGCAATTTTATGTTGGAAGCGAGGGGATTGTAGTGAGTAGGGAAGTCATTAATTTGCTCCATCTCGTCCAGGACATGTCGTGGCGCGCACGGCGCTTTGATGTTGTTTATCCAACGAGTCTTCATTCTCAAACCTCTCAAACTCGGTTCGGAAGCCTTGCGGCTTTTGTCCTGCTGCGTACTCTCGCAGTACCAAAGTGCTTGTAGTGCAGGTAGCGGTTTAAAAATCTACTGCAATGCCAGCACTTTTAGTACTGTGAGGGGAGTAAGGTCCTACACCTTTTCCTGCCCTCCCTCATTGATAAATTTCAGGTGTTGGGGTTTTATCTCATTGTTTGTCTCTCCCCCCCCCCCCCCCCCCCCCTCATCCTGAAATGGTTGCAGCCGTTAGTTTTGCTGGTTTGCTTTCAGCTGTTTTATCCGTATGCTGTGCAAATCCATGCAAAACTGACAGCGGTTGACCAGGCTCACCACTGGGACGGTGTGTGTGGGGGCAGGGCGAGTTGGTGACCAAGAAACGTACGGGAAGGCTTTGAGACAAAGGCCAATGGGTGGGGGCATAGTGCTCCTCTCTGCTTCAAACCATTGATTGCAGAGTGCAAAAAGGGAGGGGGGGGGGATCTAAATAGGCGACCTCAGTCTTCACCGGACCAACGGCTCCAGCCCCTCGGCTTTTCCTACCCACCCCTCCTCCACACCACTCTCTCCCCCCTCCCCTTGCCTTAAGCATTGAGGAACGGGTGGAGGTCAAAGGTTGGATCAAGCGAGGGGGTTCTTGGTTGATGTCCCGCCCTGCTAAGGCCTGGATTGGCTGCAATGCATGTGTATTCATTTGTATTGCACTTGTCCCGGCCTCTGTGGGGGTGATGGGAACTTTCCCACGTCCCTCAAACAAACTTTTATCAGATGTATTAATAAAATACAAGATCAGTGTGGTGAGGCGGAGACTTGGGCAACGGCTGGTGCATCATCCTGAAGCATTGCACTTGTCTCAGTCTGCCTGTGCTGCTCCGTGCATCGCTCCTCTAATCCCCGCTGCGCCTCCATCCTTTATGGCTTGTTTTATACTTCAAAATACAAGTTTCACTCGCATGCCATCTATTGCTCGTTTTTAAAATCGTCTGCTCGGCAAAGTCACTCGCTCTTCTCGACCAGAAGATGGCGATGTTCCCCTACAAACTGCTGGTCTTGCATGGCATACTTTGTGGTTGCCAGTTTGTTTGTTTTTTTGTTTTTTTTGCTTCAAGCTACAGGTGAGGAAACAACCTGTATGTCCTGCACATGCACACATGCTATATATTAAAATGTATTTTTTATTTTTTTTTCACCAAACATTGTTCCTAGATTCAAACTTTTTTCTTACTGTTAATTGCTTGTCACAGGTATTGCAAGGATCCTTGGTGAAAACTACACAATATGTGGAATGTGAACCTGACATCCTACTAGCTTGTCAGGTGTGAGGTTCAACATCTATATGAATGAGACAGTCAAAGAAAGGGCATTAAAAATAGAAAAATTATATATACATATATACATACACACATAGTATATATGTATAAACATTTTTATACGCGTGTTATGGGGTAGGCGTTCATTTGGACAACCCCTGCTGCAGGTATGCTTGACCGTTAATTAAATAACTTTGTTGGCACTTTAACGTTGTGAATGTCCAGGAAATATCGTCTTCAATTCGCTGATCCAAGCTTAGTTCCACTGCGTCTCTCGTTCCCCCTCATTCCCCCAAGTATATCATAAAGACAGACAGACAAACTACAATGGCAGTCTGTTGAGCGCGCACCTCCACCAGGCTCAATAGTTTACGTTTTGGATCGCATCGATGGGCCGGATCTGGATCCAAACGAAAATCGAATCTGCTTGTTATTGTCATCCAACCAACTTGGCAACCTGGTTTTGTCTTACTGCATCAACATTTTGAGAAATCGCTTTTGGTCATATCTCCCAATGGTTGAGAATCGTTGGAAATTATCAAATTCTCGTGTCTGTATCGTCACCAAAATTTCATTCATTCGGCATGTTCACACACACATGTGTGCAACGAATTTCGTCTGAATGCGTGCATAACTTTGAGAAATCCTGCTGACAGATACAGACAAACAAATGGGTGAAAACATAACCTCCATCCACCTTCGGTGCCGCGTATTCAGGTATTAAAACTGTTTTGATTATCTCGCTTGTTGAACTTTGGGCAACCCATGTAATTGCTCTGGCAGGAATGCCAGAACTCGGTCTGTCGTTCAATCTAGTAGCGTCTATCTGATCCAGGGTTTGCTTAGCTCTCACCTGGTGATCGGACAAGTCGAGCAATTCGATGATCACGTGATTGCTAAAGTTGAGTTGTTTCATGGCAGTGTTTTTGATGAGAGAATAATGGGGTTATTGGCATCCGGATGAAGGCACAACTCTATTTTATCCACAGGCTCATAAAACGGCTTTGTGTCTGACACGACGAGACATTCAATCTTCAATCCTTCCTGTTCACACCTGTTGACAAGATATTTTGGCTTTGCTACAAAGCAACCCTCAAACCTTGGCCCCACCACACAATATAGTTCACCCTTCAAAGGAATCCCATGATTGTTGGGTGACTGCAGCATGCAGCACTTCATGGGGGAGGGGGGAAGGGTTGTGTGTGAAGCCTTGTTGCTTTTACAGTTCTGAATTTTTTATTTTTTTTGTGTACAAGATCGAGGCTCATGAAAGAGTTAACATTAATCACACAAAAAAATCGAACCGACACATAAAACACAAAATAAGGGGAGCGGTAGACAAGATGGGGAGAGAGGGGGAAGGACACAAACACAACATTTGAGAGCAGGAACATCGAGAGAGATGTGGAAGGGGGGCTTGTGGGGGGGGGCGTGGAGGGAGAGGTATAAAACATACGGACACTGCAAGGACTTCCAGGAAAGAAGTTGGAATTTGAAAAAAGTGGATCTGGTGTGAATTAGCGGGGGTAGAAAAGATCAAGGTTTTGGATGGGGGAAGATAAGAGATGGTGGTGAACAGCTGTTTTGAACACCTGGAGGGAGGAGTGGGATTGAAGGGAGTGAGGGAGTTTGAAGAATTGTTTTTGATGCCAGTTATGATTCAGATAGTGTGCGGTGTTTATCTTCTGTGAGATAATGGGAGCACAAACATGTTGTAATGGGACACAGCTGGACATATACGAAGTACACAGCACAAAATGTGTCAAAACTATTGGTGCTTATTAGTCCCCTACCGGTGTACACCAGAGGGGGACTACAGGTTTGCACTCCGTCCCTCCGTCTGTCAGTCCGTCATGCAAAGAACAGTTTTCCGGACTTTTTTTCTAAACGCTTAACGCTAATGATTTCAAACTTGGTCCATGGTTTCCTCATCATAAGTTACACATCAAGTTCGAACTTCACGACGTTTTGATCATTTTTGACAGTTATGGCACTTTGAACTTTGGTAATTTCCCCAACAGTTTTCCGGACGACAGACTGCCGGTAGGGGACATGTATTGCAGCGCAATACTCAGAATGCTTGTTCATGTGAATATTTTCCCAGTTCAAAAACAACACTTAGATTATCATTGCCTTCTTGAAACAAAACTAATTTTGTAACGAAGCTCTGCTTACCCCCAAACCATTTCAGCCCCTGATTGCCATCTCGTATGACGTTACCCACTCGCTGAAGTGAACGATCTGACAGAAAACAGTCTCCGCCCCCACCCTAGCATTTTTTTTTTTTATACATGGTCTTTGTTTGTGGAAGAGCTTCGACATAGAACATAAAATGGGAAACGTCAATAGCAGGGTGGAAGGAGAAGGTAGATGGAGACGGACAAACAAGGGATGCAGGTAGCGATGGCTAAGGGAGAACGCAAGTGGTGGACAAGATGGATATAGAAGCAAAATTCTGAAGGGTGACGGGTGTTTTATGGATGGAGGAAAGATCATGGCTTTGGATGGGGGATGAACTGAGATGGTGGTGAACAGTTGTCTTGAAGACCTGCGGGGAAGAATTGGATCAAGGAAAGTGGTTCCACAGGCAGGACAGGAGAGGTTTAAATGAGTGGAGGTGAGCATGGTTTCTCGATTTAGGCAGCTTCACTATGAGGGGGTGGTGGTGGTGGACTGCGTGCGTCCATCTAAGGTGTGCCTTAGCATGATGGAGGATGCCCACTGCCCAGTCAGCCTCTGGCTTTGGCAGACAACTTAGAAATTTGGTTTGCTCAAGAAAGATTATGACTGAAGGAGAGACCCAAGAGTTCGAGTGATTGAACTTCTTTGAGACCATTGTTCAGAAAGGAGATGGGAGGGTTTGTTTTTCACATGATTTGTTTATTTCCCGTTGGATTTGTTGCACATTGACAGGAGGTTCATGGATTAGTTTACACATGCACATAAAGCAAAAAAATAACATACCTGACATCAATCGTGCCATGGGCTAATCCAACATGCTACAAACACATGGTGTACTGCGTAGTGGATAGCAATGAGTAGAGTATGTCTAAGTGCTCAAAGTATATGATGTACACATTTGGGATTTAATGTACACATTGGCAAAGAAGCTTAATTCTGAAATATGTTGATCCTAGGCAAATGGTGGAGGTTGCAGATCTGAATTTTTCTCAATTTGTAGGCAAGAATTCATTTGCTACTGCTTTTTCGTATGCAGCACATGTATGCGACGAGTATCAAGCGCTTTGGGCACAGCTGTGCTGCTGATTTAACACCCTCGAGGTTATGACAAAAATTTGTTCAGCATGCTGGCAATAGCTCGCCTACTCTTTGTGAATGGCACCCTGGGATCTTCAACGACCATCGACTATTACTGGTAAATGGGACACCCCGTTTAACGTCCTGCAGATGGATGGCACATACACATTGATGCCCCTTCCCTTGCCTGCAAGACACCAGGATTACAGGTTGTAGCTGGCCCAGGATTCAAAAGCAGCGTAAACTGCTCAGGGGCTAATGTACGGTTCGTGGACAAAAATATTGGAAATACCGAGGTAAATGAGGGACACCAAGCAACAGCTTCCACACAGGTGTGACCAATGTGTTAATTAAGCAAACAGCATCCCAGCATGCTTAAGGTCATGTATAAAAATGCTGCACAGGCCTGGTTGCCTATAATTATGTCTGCAAGAGGAGACACTCCAATGCCCTGTCCACAGAGCGCGTGTGGTCAACAAATGGTTTGCTGAGCAGGACACTGATGTTATACATATGTCATGGCCATTTCAGTCACCAGATCTTAACCCAATCGAGTATTTATGGGATATTCTGGAACAACGCCTGAGACTGTTTTCCACCTCCATCAAACAGGTGTGAGTTGATTGACTTTCACGTGGAAGAATGGTGCCGCATCCCTCCTGCAGAATTCCAGACTCTGGTGGACTCTATGACATGATGCTCTACTGGCGGCATTTGGTGGCTCAACAACCGATTAAGTGACTTTTCGTTGGTGTTTCCATTTTTTGTCCAGTACCTGCACGTACATCTTTTCTATCTTGGCCACCCCGTTCATTTGCTGAAGCAGCTCACCTAAAGCAAAATATGGTATTTTTTTGTGGACTCGCTCATGGAAACGATGAGTTAATACAATATGCTAGATTTGTGGGAATGCGTGACGTGATTGATGAAAGAGTTTATTGTGCGGTAAAATAGATTTGCTAAAAGCAAAAGATAGTTTGTGTACGTTTTTCTTTTTCTTTTTTGGTTTTTTAAATATATTTTTTCTCAACAGTTGCACCTTGCTCCTCCAGGCACCATGCAATTTGTGCTTCCCTTCATGAGAAACAAGATTGCCAACTTGGAAACATTGAAAATCACATTATTGGAAGCTGGACACCCCTCCCACTTTTCATATCAACTATTTGAAGATGAATCGAATTAGCTGGGAAACTTAAGATCCTTTGTTTGTTGTGGTGATGGTCTTTTGGTGAGGATCGGGATGGGATGTAAGAGGTGGAAGATTCAAATCCAGCTGGGGGCTAGCGCACAAAAAGATAGATTCTAAATTTAAGGAAATTGAATTGCTCTGTCTCGTGCAAATTGCCACATCGCTATTTGTCGGCAGAAATTAAAACCCTGGAGGCTTCGTATGGATCAGGGTTGAGAAATCCGATTAGTATAATAGTATATACGAGGAGTAGGGACAACTTGCAATTTTAAGTCATTTTGTATCCGTATATACGTGGAGTAGGGGAAACTTGCAATTTTAAGTCATTTTGTATCCGTATATACGAGGAGTAGGGACAACTTGCAATTTTAAGTCATTTTGTATCCGTATATACGTGGAGTAGGGGCAACCTGCAATTTTAAGTCATTTTGTATCCGTATATACGAGGAGTAGGGGCAACTTGCAATTTTAAGTCATTTTGTATCCGTATATACGTGAAGTAGGGACAACTTGCAATTTTAAGTCATTTGTATCCGTATATACGTGGAGTAGGGACAACTTGCAATTTTAAGTCATTTTGTATCCGTATATACGTGGAGTAGGGACAACTTGCAATTTTAAGTCATTTTGTATCCGTATATACGAGGAGTAGGGACAACTTGCAATTTTAAGTCATTTTGTATCCGTATATACGTGGAGTAGGGACAACTTGCAATTTTAAGTCATTTTGTATCCGTATATACGAGGAGTAGGGGCAACTTGCAATTTTAAGTCATTTTGTATCCGTATATACGTGGAGTAGGGACAACTTGCAATTTTAAGTCATTTTGTATCCGTATATACGAGGAGTAGGGACAACTTGCAATTTTAAGTCAGTTTGTATCCGTATATACGAGGAGTAGGGACAACTTGCAATTTTAAGTCATTTTGTATCCGTATATATGAGGAGTAGGGGCAACTTGCAATTTTAAGTCATTTTGTATCCGTATATACGAGGAGTAGGGACAACTTGCAATTTTAAGTCAGTTTGTATCCGTATATACGAGGAGTAGGGACAACTTGCAATTTTAAGTCATTTTGTATCCGTATATACGAGGAGTAGGGACAACTTGCAATTTTAAGTCATTTTGTATCCGTATATACGAGGAGTAGGGGCAACTTGCAATTTTAAGTCATTTTGTATCCGTATATACGAGGAGTAGGGACAACTTGCAATTTTAAGTCATTTTGTATCCGTATATACGAGGAGTAGGGACAACTTGCAATTTTAAGTCATTTTGTATCCGTATATACGAGGAGTAGGGACAACTTGCAATTTTAAGTCATTTTGTATCCGTATATACGTGGAGTAGGGACAACTTGCAATTTTAAGTCATTTTGTATCCGTATATACGAGGAGTAGGGGCAACTTGCAATTTTAAGTCATTTTGTATCCGTATATACGAGGAGTAGGGACAACTTGCAATTTTAAGTCATTTTGTATCCGTATATACGAGGAGTAGGGGCAACTTGCAATTTTAAGTCATTTTGTATCCGTATATACGAGGAGTAGGGACAACTTGCAATTTTAAGTCATTTTGTATCCGTATATACGAGGATTAGGGACAACTTGCAATTTTATGTCATTTTGTATCCGTATATACGTGGAGTAGGGACAACTTGCAATTTTAAGTCATTTTGTATCCGTATATACGAGGAGTAGGGGCAACTTGCAATTTTAAGTCATTTTGTATCCGTATATACGAGGAGTAGGGACAACTTGCAATTTTAAGTCATTTTGTATCCGTATATACGTGGAGTAGGGACAACTTGCAATTTTAAGTCATTTTGTATCCGTATATACGAGGAGTAGGGACAACTTGCAATTTTAAGTCATTTTGTATCCGTATATACGTGGAGTAGGGACAACTTGCAATTTTAAGTCATTTTGTATCCGTATATACGAGGAGTAGGGACAACTTGCAATTTTAAGTCATTTTGTATCCGTATATACGAGGAGTAGGGACAACTTGCAATTTTAAGTCATTTTGTATCCATCGAGTACGGCGCACCAAACCTGCGCCCTTTGTGCGTGATGCGTCGTGTGTCCGTTTCCTAAAACACCTCTATCTGTGTGCCTAAAAGGAAGGTTATAAACCTAAAAGGTTGTAAGTAGCAAAGGTACCCTGCGTCGCGGGGCAAAGCAGAGTCGCTTTATGATGGGAATATGAAGAAAGGGAGGTGGGGTGGAAGAGAGGGTAGGGATGGTTGTAGGGGGGGGGGGAGGGGGGTACAAAGCTAAGATTTTGCTGGATGACTGCACCCCCACCCCCCCCCCCCCCTCCCCAGCTGTGCTTCCAGAAAGTGATACACCACAACATCCCTTACACAGCTGAGCTTTGAGCTCTACCCTCTGTTAATGTACCCAATGACCAGTAGCGTTTATGGCGTACACCCATTGGCCAAGGGCACAGAATTTCATGGGGGTAAAATACCATTTCCGATTTTAAGTTGGAGACACACACACACACACACACACTTCCATACAAGCGCTTGTGAGTGGATCGAGGCACCATGGCCCTGTTCGAAATTACATTGCGATAAAGAATAAACGCATAGAATGCATCAACATGACAATCCCCAAAGGGCCCAAGGTTTTCCT
Organism: Myxine glutinosa; assembly: GCF_964187855.1. NCBI lineage: Eukaryota > Metazoa > Chordata > Myxini > Myxiniformes > Myxinidae > Myxine > Myxine glutinosa. The sequence continues at coordinate 116,471,673 of NC_136268.1, read as the reverse complement.
TGAATTTGAAACAAACCTTTGTCCATCGGTGTACTTTTTTAAGGAAGGAAATCAATTAAATCGACTCTAGGTATAGCAGGAGGAGGGACTCTTTCAATTCGTTTTTTAGCTCACCTGGAACGAAGTTCAGGGGAGCTTAAGCGTTGGTGCGTCGTCAGGCCGTCCGTAAACACTTGAAACTTTTTCTTTGAAACCGCTGAAGGGATTGTGACCAAACTTGGCACAAATTATACTTTTTGTGTTGTGACTAAAGTTTGTTCACGGCATTTAAAAAAGTCGGAGTCTCAGGGGGTTTACCTGGGGTCAAAGTGGATCCAGGTTTGACCCCCCCCCCCCCTCTCCCCCCAAAAAAATTAGGAATTTGCTTTTTTCTCTGAAACTACATACACTATTTCGATGAAACTTGACCACAACCTTCATCACCCGTGATGTACCGAAGTTTGTTCACGTCATTAAAAAATTTTTGCCCCTTTGTGCGGAGGAAGGGGGCGGGGTTGCCCCCCAAAATAGATATCTTTAGTTCGTGCAGAATACTGTTTATTCTACCAGGTGAGCGCCAGGGGTATTGCCCCGATGTTTAACGATGTGTTTTGCCTTCCCTACTCGGAGATGTCCAAAAGGACTAGTGTGTACACTATACAGGTGTGACAACAAAAGCCTTGCGGTCGATTCTGCTGTTAATTATTTTCGTTGCACTCTCTTCTCGCTTTTTAATTATTTTTTTTAGTAACACTCAATAAAATTCACTTTGGGCACATTCCTCAATATTTTCTTCCGTCATAATTGTTGGAACAGCAGAAAATGTTAAGTTTAATGCTTTCGTAATATGGAGAAAGAGGAAGGACAGCCTTGCTTAATTAAAGCTTCGTAAAATATACGCACTGTTATAAGAATTGCTAATGTGTTAACTTTTGTAAGATTTCACTCATCCAAATCCGATCCAATCCTCAAATCTAAATGCAGATTTTGATTATATGCTTTAATTAGTCTGTATGAGTAGATAGTGTTTTCAAACGAAGGCATATTTGTCCGCTGAAACAAAATGGTGGCTTAATGCCAAGCGATAATGACATTGGGCTACTCAATATGGCGGATCACCTTTTTGGTGTGAGTACCCTGTTGAGCATCTTCCAAAATGGTGTTTAAACAAAACCAAACACTTAGTTTTCATTCATGCACTGCTTTGGAGGTTGAGAAGTACGCTTGCAAAATTTAGGGCTGCTCGGTGTCATGGTTTTGAAGTTGTGGAGATGCGCACGCTGCCTTTTATTAGAAATGCTGCATTTTATTTCTTCCCACGTGTTAAAAAGCATACAAACAAATAGGATTGATTTAACCTTAAAATGGTGAGAAAATAACGTTTAATGTGCGAGTAAAGATTCACACTGATTGTCTAATTCAATGTGTACAGAGCGAGTGAATAGAAGAAACTAAGCGACAGAATGCAGAAATTTGAAAGAAGTGGTGAAAGAAAGAGGTGGAGGATGCGCCATCAATGCGTCCGCAACCAAGACGAGAGCATTGGAAGAGATAATAATTGTGACAGAACTAAAAGAGAAAGCTCGAAGATTGATTCATTGTTTGATTTTGTGCTCTTCCTGAAGCCAGGTGCTTGGCAAGAGTGATACCGGGTGGTATGTAAGCGAGTGATACCGGGTGGTATGTAAGCAAGAGTGATAACGGGTGGTATATAAGCAAGAGTGACACCGGGTGGTATATAAGCAAGAGTGATACCGGGTGGTATGTAAGCAAGTGATACCGGGTGGTTTGTAAGCAAGAGTGATACCGGGTGGTATATAAGCAAGAGTGATACCGGGTGGTATATAAGCAAGAGTGATACCGGGTGGTATATAAGCAAGAGTGATACCGGGTGGTATATAAGCAAGAGTGATACCGGGTGGTATGTACGCAAGTGATACCGGGTGGTTTGTAAGCAAGAGTGATACCGGGTGGTATGTGAGCAAGTGATACCGGGTGGTTTGTAAGCAAGAGTGATACCGGGTGGTATGTAAGCAAGTGATACCGGGTGGTTTGTAAGCAAGAGTGATACCGGGTGGTATGTGAGCAAGTGATACCGGGTGGTTTGTAAGCAAGCGTGATACCGGGTGGTATATAAGCAAGAGTGATACCGGGTGGTATATAACCAAGAGTGATACCGGGTGGTATGTAAGCAAGAGTGATACCGGGTGGTATGTAAGCAAGCGTGATACCGGGTGGTATGTAAGGCAGAGTGATACCGTGTGGTTTGTAAACAAGAGTGATACCGGGTGGTTTGTAAGCAAGAGTGATACCGGGTGGTTTGTAAGCAAGAGTGATACCGGGTGGTTTGTAAGCAAGAGTGATAACGGGTGGTTTGCCATTGCCTTCCCAGCAGTTAATCAGTCAGGGCAGGAATTTGTCCAGGTGTTGGCCAAATAGTTTACCGATTCTTGGCGAAGGACACCTTGGGATCTTTAACTGCCACCAACTATTGCTAGCGGACAGATTGCCCGGTTTAATGTGCATCCGATGGACCGGCACACACAATGATGAATCGCCCTGTTTGTGAAACACCTCCTTTATTTTCCATTTTCTGAAAAAGTGGAGGGGGCTGAGTTTTTATTTGGATAAAGGAAGTGGAGGGAAGGGGGTGTTTGGGTTGGAGGAAATGGAGGATTGATGTTTGATTGGGGTAGAGGGATTGGATTTACGGGGTGGGGAATTTTTGATTGGGGTGGTGGAAGTGGAGGGCGGGGGTGGGGGGGGGGCGAGGGAGAAGTGGTGTTTGATTGGGGTCAAATAAGTGGAGGGGCTGTTTCATTAGGGGAGGGGAAATTCGAGAGGGTTTTCTGATTTGGGTAGAGGGAATGTTTGATTGGGGTGTCGGATTTGCAATGAGTGTGAGGGTGTTTGATCAAGATAGAGGAAGGGTGATGGGTGTGTGAAGGTGGAGGAAGGAGGAGGACTGTTTGAGTGGGTTGGACGAAATACAAAGGGGTGTTTTATTGTGATGGACATGATTGGGGGGTGGTGTTAAATTGGGATAAGGTAAGTGGAGGGATATTTCTATCTGTAACAATGTTGAGCCAACATCAGCGTGTTTTCTGAGTTTGACTTTAACTCGGTTAGGGTAGGTGAAGTTGGGGGTTGTGCTTGATTGGGATAGAACCACAGAAGTTGAGAGGGGGTGGTGTCTGATTGGGATAGAACCATGTATAAAGTTGAGAGGGGGTGGTGTCTGATTGGGATAGAACCATGTATAAAGTTGAGAGGGGGTAGTGTTTATTTGGGATACTATTGCAGAGGAATTTGATATGGGGTGGTGTTTCCTTGGGGTAGAGGTAGTGGAGATGGGGGTGGAGGGTAGATATTTAATTGTGTTAGGAGTGGAGAAGGGTATTTTATTGAAGTCGAAGGGGATATTTGTTTGGGGATAGAGATAGTGTATGTGCGTGGGAGGGATGGGGGTTTAAGGTGGGGGAAATCGTAAGGGGGGTGAGGTGGTGTTTGATTAGAGTGGAAGAGGAGGTGTTTGATTAGAGTGGAAGACAAGGTGTTTGATTTGAATGGAAGACGAGGTGTTTGATTAGAGTGGAAGAGGAGGTGTTGGATTAGAATGGAAGAGGGGGTGTTTGATTAGAGTGGAAGGGGAGGTGTTGGATTAGAATGGAAGAGGGGGTGTTTGATTAGAGTGGAAGAGGAGGTGTTTGATTCGAGTGGAAGAGGAGGTGTTTGATTAGAATGGAAGACAAGGTGTTTGATTGGAATGGAAGACGAGGTGTTTGATTAGAGTGGAAGAGGGGGTGTTGGATTAGAATGGAAGAGGGGTGTTTGATTAGAGTGGAAGAGGAGGTGTTTGATTAGAGTGGAAGAGGGGGTGTTTGATTAGAGTGGAAGACGAGGTGTTTGATTCGAGTGGAAGAGGGGGTGTTTGATTAGAGTGGAAGAGGAGGTGTTTGGTTTGAATGGAAGAGGCGTGTTTGATTGGAATGGAAGACGAGGTGTTTGATTAGAGTGGAAGAGGGGTGTTTGATTAGAGTGGAAGAGGGGGTGTTTGATTAGAGTGGAAGAGGAGGTGTTTGATTCGAGTGGAAGAGGGGGTGTTTGATTAGAGTGGAAGAGGGGGTGTTTGATTAGAGTGGAAGAGGAGGTGTTTGTTTAGAGTGGAAGAGGGGGTGTTTGATTAGAGTGAAAGACGAGGTGTTTGATTAGTGGAAGAGGGGGTGTTTGATTAGAGTGGAAGAGGGGGTGTTTGATTAGAGTGGAAGAGGGGGTGTTTGATTGGAGTGGAAGAGGAGGTGTTTGATAAGAGTGGAAGAGAGGGGTGTTTGATTGGAGTGGAAGAGGGGGTGTTTGATTGGAGTGGAAGAGGAGGAGTTTGATTAGAGTGGAAGAGGGGGTGTTTGATTAGAGTGGAAGAGGGGGTGTTTGATTAGAGTGGAAGAGGGGGTGCATGATTGGAGTGGAAGAGGGGGTGTTTGATTCGAGTGGAAGAGGAGGGGGTTTGATTTGATTGGAGTGGAAGAGGAGGTGTTTGATTGGAGTGGAAGAGGGGGTGTTTGATTGGAGTGGAAGAGGGGGGTGTTTGATTGGAGTGGAAGAGGAGGTGTTTCATTAGAGTGGAAGAGGAGGTGTTTCATTAGAGTGGAAGAGGAGGTGTTTCATTAGAGTGGAAGAGGAGGTGTTTCATTAGAGTGGAAGAGGAGGTGTTTCATTAGAGTGGAAGAGGAGGTGTTTCATTAGAGTGGAAGAGGAGGTGTTTCATTAGAGTGGAAGAGGAGGTGTTTCATTAGAGTGGAAGAGGAGGTGTTTGATTGGAGTGGAAGAGGAGGTGCTTGATTGGAGTGGAAGAGGGGGTGTTTGATTAGAGTGGAAGAGGGGGTGTTTGATTAGAGTGGAAGAGGGGGTGTTTGATTAGAGTGGAAGAGGGGGTGTTTGATTAGAGTGGAAGAGGGGGTGTTTGATTAGAGTGGAAGAGAAGGGGGTTTGAATGGAGTGGAGGAGGGGGTGCTTGATTGGAGTGGAAGAGGGGGTGTTTGATTGGAGTGGAAGAGGAGGTGCTTGATTAGAGTGGAAGAGGGGGTGTTTGATTAGAGTGGAAGAGAAGGGGGTTTGATTGGAGTGGAAGAGGAGGTGCTTGATTGGAGTGGAAGAGGGGGTGTTTGATTAGAGTGGAAGAGAAGGGGGTTTGATTGGAGTGGAAGAGGGGGTGCTTGATTGGAGTGGAAGAGGGGGTGTTTTTTTGGGTTGGAGGAAATGGAAGGGTAGGGCGTGTATTATTGGGATCAATAAGTGAAAGGTGGAAGCGTGTTTGATTGTGGCAGAGGAAGTGGAGAGAACCATTATCGCAATGCTTTTACTTTGGCCGCCATGGAAGCGATGTTGGCACCTCGGTGTCTATTTTACTTTGAAGAAACAATTTCACCAAAGTTGGACCAAAGAGGTGATTACCGATGTTGAATCGTCCTCATGTGGTCGTTCGAACCTCTAACAACGTTGGACCAATGTCAGTGTTTTCTGGGTTTTACTTCAACTTGAAGTGTTTTGAGAGGTATTTCCATTAATTCGGCAAGGACAATGTTTGTGCTGCAAGCTTTTGAAACTTTTACGGAAATGACGACCAACAAACGCGTACAGGAATGGGTTAATGCAACTGTTGAGGTATCCCAGACACAAGGTGGGATATGCATATTTGTCATACAGATACTGGTACCAATACGTCGCGGATGAATTGGATGAAATGAATGAATGAATGGATGTATCCCAAAAATAATGGTGTGCTAGGCCATACGAAAATGTGATAAACTGGAATGGGAACCAGCAACCAAAAAATACAACAACAATTGCAACCAATAAACACAGCGACCGGCGATGTCTTGAGACGGAAGATCGATTGGATAATCTTCGTTGGCAGAGCAAATTGCACGCGGTCATCGACGATATGGTCGCTGTGAATAGTAGTGGTAGAAAAAAACCTAAAACTGCAAAAATAGAAAATGCTGACAATTGGTCGAAATACAAATGTGTCATACAATAAGTTGTGGCACCTGATGCATCATAGATCGTGCGTTTGTAAAAGTGAGCGAGCATCGTTGGAAGACCTGCAAACAACCACACGGCGACGGCCACGACCCGCGCCCGGGTAGTCGTTCTCCAACGGAGAGCGGCGATTGGCCAGACCACCGCGACGTAGCGATCGACGCTTATCACGGTGAGGGAGAACACGCTGGTGAAGAAACTGTACAGATCGCAGAACGAACAGAAATGGCACAAAGCACTTCCAAGTCGCCAATCACGCAAAACTACTTCCGATGCCCAGAATGGTAACATGGACAGCAGGAGGAGGTCCGCACAGGCCAGGCTTCCGATGTAGACCGATGATACGCTGCGTTTGAATGGATCGAGAAGGGACACGGCCAAGACGAATGCATTTGCTGGAACCCCAACGATGATCATGAAGAGGAACAGGCCGAATGTAGCATTGTTTGAAAGTACGGATGGTCCAGGTTGTGACGAGTTGTAGGAATATTCTGTCATGATCAACAAGGGTGTTGCGTTGTCGTGGAGAGGGTTAATTGCGTAGGTGACCTGAGGGGGATGATGGAGCTGAATGACATGAGGGGGATGATGGAACTGAATGACGTGAGGGCGATGGAGCTGAAGGGACGGAAGGCCCTGAGGGACCGTCACTTTTTCCAACATGAACGGTGGACGGTGAGTCAAGCCAAGTGGATACTGCAGTTTGCAAACAAAGAGAAAGAAGCATTTTAATCCCTTTACCGTTATTTAACTTTCTTCACAAATAATTCCTCTGCATCGCTCATGGGATCAGCTGATGAGATCCTCATCAAATATCATGAAAAAAGCAAATGTATTTTTCGGGGAATTGTCATCATTTCGTATACAGCCTGTGCCTTGTGGTTGCATCATTCCTGTGTCACCGATTCCCCCCATTCCCAATAAGCTGGTTCTCATTTTGCAGACACCGGAAACATGACAGGCTGGGTCAACCCACCTGGTGTTAATTCAATGGCAGGACACGGGCTCAAACTTAGGACTCGAAGGCAGCCACCTCAACCGTTGAGCCCCCACCAGGTTGAGGAAAACCGTAATATTTACCTTTCAATGAATCTGTTCCTCGAATTTATTCACATCCAATCAAAATGGTCCGAAATGAACTTGTATCGTGTATACCCATCAATACTTTGATAACTTTAGGCAAGTTGGGAACCAGTTTTTGAAATTCTGAACGTTTTTCAACGAGTTTCATTAAAACCTTCCTGCGATTACAGTTGCTCATATTTATAAAAAAACTACAGTGGGAAAGATGGATGGAGTACAGGGGAAAAGGTGCAGGTGCCCTTTGATGTACCTGTATACCTGTAATATGCGGAGAACCACCGTTGTGATTTGCGCTGTCAGTCCCGTGGGTCTTCGTGGGATGGGTCGTCCTTTTGATGCAGAAATAACGATATAATTAACAGAAATAAGTATAAAATAACATAAGTAACGAATAAATAATTGTCAATCGCGGAGCTGCTGCTCTGTCCCATCGGCCTGTGTGAATCCGACTTTGACCCTGACCCCTGGTTAGCTCACCTGGAACGAAGTTCAGGGGAGCTTATGCGTTTGTGCGTCGTCAGTCCGTCCCTAAACACTTGAAACTTCTTCTCTGAAACCGCTGAACGTATTGTGACCAAATTTGGCACAAATGATATTTGTAGTGTTGTGACTAAAGTTTGTTCACGGCATTAAACAGAACCGGGGTATAACGGGGGTATACCGGGGGTCAAAGTTGCTCCAGGTTTGACCCCCCAAAATAGATATTTGCTTCTTTTTTTATATCTGAAACTACAAACACTATTTCGATGAAACTTGACCACAACCTTCATCACCCGTGATGTACCGAAGTTTGTTCACTGCATTTTAAAAAATGGAGTCCTGAGGGTGTAAACTGGGGGGTGGGGGGTAGGGGGTTTGCCCCCAAAATATGTATTTTTTTCTTTGTTTAAAGTCTTGTGATTATTTTAATATGATTCTACATGCTGCCCTGTCTTCTTGCAACCATTGAAATTTGTTTAAGATACCTTTCATCGGTGTTATATAGTATACCGTTTATTCTGCCAGGTGAGCCAAGGGTATTGCCCCTATGTTTTATTTTATTATATTATTATAACCCCCCGGGGACTCGAGCCCCACTCTCAAAACAAACTGTCCCGTTTCCGCTGTCACACAGCACAAAGTTGGCAGGGAAATAGATTCCCCTTCGTTTATTACCCTTAAAACTAGTCCATCTCTGCTTGGCATATACAGCCTCCTCGTCCCCGTCCCAGGCTCCTGATCGCCGATCCCAGCTTTCTCATCCCCCATTCCAGCCTCGTCATCCCCCATTGCAGCTTCATCATCCCCCGTCCCAGCCACCTCATCCCCCGTCCCAGCCACCTCATCCCCCGTCCCAGCCTCCTCATACCCCGTCCCAGCCACCTCATCGCCCGTCCCAGCCTCCTCATACCCCGTCCCAGCCACCTCATTCCCCGTCCCAGCCACCTCATTCCCCGTCCCAGCCACCTCATTCCCCATCCCAGCCACCTCATTCCCCGTCCAAGCCCAGCCTCCTCATCCCAGGCTCCTCATCCCAGCCTCCTCATCCCAGCCTCCTCATTGCCCGTCTGAGCCACTTCTGAGAGCCACCTCATCCCTCGTCCGAGCCACTTCCGAGAGCCACATCATTCCCCGTCCCAGCCTCCTCATTCCCCGTCCCAGCCGCCTCATTCCCCGTCCCAGCCTCCTCCTTCCCCGTCCCAGCCTCCTCATTCCCCCGTCCCACCCGCCTCATCCCCCGTCCCAGCCTCCTCATCCCCCATCACAGCCTCCTCATCCCCCGTCCCAGCCTCCTCATCCCCCGTCCCAGCCTCCTCATCCTCTGTCCCAGCCTCCTCAACCCCTGTCCCAGCCCTCCTCATCCCCCGTCCCAGCCTCCTCATCCCCCGTCCCAGCCTCCTCATCCCCCGCCCCAGCCTCCTCATCCCCCGTCCCAGCCTCCTCATCCCCCGTCCCAGCCTCCTCATCCCCCGTCCCAGCCTCCTCATCCGCCGTCCCAGCCTCCTCACTGCCCCCCTGTCCCAGCCTCCTCACTCCCCCCCTGTCCCAGCCTCCTCACACCCCCCTGTCCCAGCCTCCTCACTCCCCCCCTGTCCCAGCCTCCTCACTCCCCCCCTGTCCCAGCCTCCTCACTCCCCCCCTGTCCCAGCCTCCTCACTCCCCCCCTGTCCCAGCCTCCTCACTCCCCCCCCTGTCCCAGCCTCCTCACTCCCCCCCCTGTCCCAGCCTCCTCACTCCCCCCTGTCCCAGCCTCCTCACTCCACCCCTGTCCCAGCCTCCTCACGCCCCCCCTGTCCCAGCCGCCTCACTCCCCCCCTGTCCCAGCCTCATCCCCTGTCCCAGCCTCCTCATCCCTATCCCACCCTCTTCACCCTCCGTCCCAGCCTCCTAATCCCCCATCCCAGCAGCCTCATCCCCCGTCCCAGCCTCCTCATCCCCCGTCCCAGCCTCCTCATCCCCCGTCCCAGCCTCCTCATCCCCCGTCCCAGCCTCCTCATCCCCCTGTCCCAGCCACCTCGCCCCTCGTCCCAGCCACCTCACCCCCCCGTCCCAGCCATCTCGCCCCCCGTCCCAGCTACCTCGCCCCCCGTCCCAGCGGCCTCGCCCCCCGTCCCAGCCACCTCGCCCACCGTCCCAGCCACCTCGCCCCCCATCCCAGCCACCTCGCCCCCCCCCCCGTCCCAGTCTCATCCCCCGTCCCAGCCACCTCATCCCCGGTCCCAACCACCTCATCCCCCGTCCCAGCCACCTCATCCCCCATCCCAGCCACCTCATCCCCCGTCCCAGCCACCTCATCCCCCGTCCCAGCTACCTCATCCCCCGTCCCAGCCACCTCATCCCCCGTCCCAGCCACCTCATCCCCCGTCCCAGCCACCTCATCCCCCGTCCGAGCCACCTCATCCCCCGTCCCAGCCACCTCATCCCCCGTCCCAGCCACCTCATCCCCCGTCCCAGCCACCTCATCCCCCGTCCCAGCCACCTCATCCCCCGTCCCAGCCACCTCATCCCCCGTCACAGCCACCTCATCCCCCGTCCCAGCCACCTCATCCCCCGTCCCAGCCACCTCACCCCCTGTCCCAGCCACCTCGCCCCTCGTCCCAGCCACCTCACCCCCCCCCGTCCCAGCCATCTCGCCCCCCGTCCCAGCTACCTCGCCCCCCGTCCCAGCGACCTCGCCCCCCGTCCCAGCCACCTCGCCCACCGTCCCAGCCACCTCGCCCCCCATCCCAGCCACCTCGCCCCCCCCCCCGTCCCAGTCTCATCCCCCGTCCCAGCCACCCCATCCCCGGTCCCAACCACCTCATCCCCCGTCCCAGCCACCTCATCCCCCATCCCAGCCACCTCATCCCCCGTCCCAGCCACCTCATCCCCCGTCCCAGCTACCTCATCCCCCGTCCCAGCCACCTCATCCCCCGTCCCAGCCACCTCATCCCCCGTCCCAGCCACCTCATCCCCCGTCCCAGCCACCTCATCCCCCGTCCGAGCCACATCATCCCCCGTCCCAGCCACCTCATCCCCCGTCCCAGCCACCTCATCCCCCGTCCCAGCCACCTCATCCCCCGTCCCAGCCACCTCATCCCCTGTCCCAGCCACCTCATCCCCCAGCCCAGCCACCTCATCCCCCGTCACAGCCACCTCATCCCCCGTCACAGCCACCTCATCCCCCGTCACAGCCACCTCATCCCCCGTCCCAGCCACCTCATCCCCCGTCCCAGCCACCTCAGCCCCCGTCCCAGCCTTCTCATCCCCCGTCCCAGCCTCCTCATCCCCCGTCCCAGCCTCCTCATACCCCGTCCCAGTCTCCTCATCCCCCGTCCCAGCCTCCTCATCCCCCGTCCCAGCCTCCTCATCCCCCGTCCCAGCCTCCTCATCCCCCGTCCCAGCCTCCTCATCCCCCGTCCCAGCCTCCTCATCCCCCGTCCCAGCTTCCTCATCCCCCGTCCCAGCCTCCTAATCCCCCGTCCCAGCCTCCTCATACCCCGTCCCAACCCTCCTCGTCCCCCGTCCCAGCCTCCTCGTCCCCCCGTCCCAGCCTCCTCGTCCCCCCGTCCCAGCCTCCTCATCCCCCGTTCAAAGCCACCTCATCCCCCGTCCCAGCCACCTCTTCCGCCGTCCCAGCCACCTCATCCCCCGTCCCAGCCACCTCATCCCCCGTCCCAGCCTCCTCATCCCCCGTCCCAGCCTCCTCATCCCCCGTCCCAGCCTCCTCATCCCCCGTCCCAGCCTCCTCATCCCCCGTCCGAGCCTCCTCATCCCCCGTCCGAGCCTCCTCAGCCTCCGTCCGATCCTCCTCATCCGTCGTCTGAGCCTCCTCATCTCCCGTCCCACCCTCTTCATCCCCCATCCCAGCTTATTCTACGTCTTTCCTGTAATCAGACTTCAAGGAACTGTGTATTTTTTTTTCTGATTCTCTTTGAGTTTTACTTCATCCTGGTTGTTGACTTCATGGTTAAGGTGGCTGTCCTATTATCTTAATATCCTGACTCCTGAGTTTGATCCCCTATCGTACCATTGAATTTACACCAGGTGATTTGAGTCAGCCTGTCATCCTTCCGAGGTCGGCAAAATGAGTGCCAGATGATTGGAAACAGGGGGCACTGCATCAGCGACACAGACACACCTGGAATAATGACGCAACCAGCAGTTTGATGTAACTGTTTCACTTTAACAAAAAGTTCCAGGTGAAGACCACTGTGTCGTGGAAACCATCTCACCTGCACCTTTAACATCATGAATAAATTGATTGCTTGGAGTCTCTTCTGCATGTTCCTCAATAATTATGCCTTTTTATGTTTAAAAATATGTAATTTTTAATATGGTAATTTTATAAACAATAGAATTACAAATAAAACAATTGATTCTTAGAGGGGCGGCTTAGCCCAAATATTCAAAAGAATTGTGCATTTTGTGATACAAGCACCAAATTTGGCACAAATGTACATTAATATGTTGCGAACATTTTCAGATATTGGGCCACTTGAAATTCCGTAATTTTTTTTTTAAAATTTTTTCAAATTTCGTAATTTCAAATTTTTCGGGTGACACCGTCACAATTTCGGTCTTCGAGGCCGGCCGATAGGCAAAGTGTGACCGGAAGGGACGAGGTTCTCCTGACCACGTGGCCCTCGATCTGGGAAGCGAGAGGCGTTCCATTAGTGGACGCGCCCCTCACGCCCGACTTTTGGGCGGCCCCGGCAGGCCGTTTGTTTTGACGTTCCGTGACAGGCCCCGCACCCCCACCTCCGGGCCGACCGGAAGCTTGTGCTGAGTACATCATACCTGAACAACTCAGTGAGGCAGAACACAGCAGTGCACACCAGGGTGACCCCTTCAGTGCATAAACCAATTAACCTGTCCACTGCAGGGCATATAGAAATGAAGTTATTTTCTGCATATAATAATAATATAAGTTCAGTTCTATATAACCATTTCTGTTATCACCACTACCACTACAACTACCACTACTACAAGCTTTGTCTGGAATTTTGTGGACTAACAGACAAACAGACATACAGACAAGCTGGGATCAAAACATTACCTCCTTCCACCATTGAGTGTAGAGGTAAACATCATGGAAATTATATCATGCCCTAGATTTAATTCATGCTTACCCGTGTATTTGCTTCACTGGTTCACAAGGTCTTTTGCATACATGTAATTCAGACTCTCGTCTTCATTGCTGACCACACAATGTTCGCAACATATTAATGTACATTTGTGCCAAATTTGGTGCTTGTATCACAAAATGCACAATTCTTTTGAATATTTGGGCTAAGCCGCCCCACTATATCGGCCGGCCTCGAAGACCGAAATTGTGACGGTGTCACCCGAAAAATTTGAAATTACGAAATTTGAAAAAATTTGAAAAAAAAAATTACGGAATTTCAAGTGGCCCAATATCTGAAAATGTTCGCAACATATTAATGTACATTTGTGCCAAATTTGGTGCTTGTATCACAAAATGCACAACAGGTTTGCTATGCTGCTACACTATCTCTGAAACAGGAGGTGAGAAATTGCAAATCTACCGCCATGAGAATCAAGGTGTAGCTGTTACTTAAAAAACAAATAGAATACATTGTATGCTTGATCGAGGCTCATGGAAGAGCGAGAGAAGAATGGAAGTAAGGAAATGCAGAAAAGAGCAGAATCCAAGATACAGTGAAATGGAGACAAATATGGGGATTGTCAGTGTCGATATTATTTACCTCCGTTTCGTTCATGTTGAAGGTGTTGAAGTTCATGTTCCTGTTGAAGCTCCAGCGGATTGCAAGGAACAACGCACACAACAATGCGAGGGCAGGGACTGCAGACACTCCTGGAACAAGAAGGAAAGAAACCTCGCAAATCAGGCCACGCCCCCAATACCGACAATAACATTGCATTTGCATTTCTCATAAAAAGGCTCTTTGGGTCACATCGACTAAAGGTATCCAATCCAAGCATCCAGGTGGGATTTTCTTTGGTACTTCGATCTGTTAGCAACCCTGATTCGCTCTTCACACAGAAGTTAACTGTCCTTTGTTACCCTGCGCTCGCGAAGCGAAAAGCAGGGTTGAGCATTCATTGCGTACATGTGTCGTGTCTGCATTTAAAACATTCATTTTCTCGGCAACCATTGGTCCGATTGACACGAAATTTTATGATAGAAGCGCCTCCGCCTGTATAATTTTTTATATTCATAATTATAACGTCATAGGTCACTTGGTCGGACGCTGTCTTGGAAAAAAGTTACACCTCTATAATCTCCCAAACCACTCGATGGAAAAAATTGAAACGTGGCCGAATGTCAAGTTCTCACCATGGGGAATAAGATATGTTGATGGTGATGTCATCGGTGCCTTCGTTATGACATCATCATTCGACAAGTACAAAACATCCGATCATTGTGAATTTTTTCTTATCAACTGTTGGTCTGATGGGCACTAAATTTTCACCACAGGAACGCCACCTCCTGTAGAATATTTTAATGATAATCATGACGTCATATGTCATGTAGTGCAGGCGCCATCTTGGAAAAATCGAAAAAAGTTGCACCTCCATCTCCAAAACCACTGCATGGAAAAAATGTAAACATGGCTCATTGTAAAGAACTCCATATGGGGAATAGGTGTTGTTAACGATGACGTCATTGGTGCCATAATTATGACGTTGTAGCGGTTACCGGAAGCATGACACAATTACCTTGCACCGGCCGATGACGTAACCGGCGGTTACTTGCCAGGACTCGCCCGGAAGTGTCCGGACTTGCCTTGCCCGGGTGGACTCTCGATTTGCATACCACGCCCCACCTGAGCGGCGCGGCTTTTGTGTGGTGAACTTTTGATATAAATTGCCGCCCGTGTTCACGGGCTATTCAGTGCTTTTGAGTTCTTTCGAGTTGAGCTAAAATAAATAGCTCAGTGAAACTTCGTTCCTGGTGCCGTCCATTTTGTCCAGCTTTATCGTGCGAGCACAGCTCCACAATTGGTGACCCCTTTTCGAGAACACGGCGATGGAGTCATCTGTAGCTTTGAAGCTCCCTGGCTTCTGGGAATCACACGCAGCCGTCTGGTTCGCCCAGGCAGATTCTCTCTTCGCCCTGCGGAACATCACGGAGGACATGACGCGCTACCACCATGTGGTCTCCGCGCTCAACGCCTCCACTGCTGCCCGGGTCCTGAGCTTCCTACAGAACCCGCCGAACGCCGACAAATACGGCGTGCTCAAAGGCCTACTCCTCGGTGCGTTTGGACTCACAGAGACCGAATGCGCGCGACAGCTGCTTGACCTCCCGGACCTGGGTGAGACCCGTCCACCCGAGCGCATGGACCACATGCTGGCTCTACTCGGCGACCACAGCCCAGATTTCCTCTTCCGCGAGCTGTTCCTCCGGCAGCTACCTGGGCAGGTACGGTTAGCTTTGGCTAACTCGCCCATCACGGACCCTCGAGCCCTGGCCAAGGAGGCCGATAAATTTTTCTCGGCCAGGCGACACGTCGGAGCGGCCGCCTGGAACCCTGGACCAACCGAGGCAATGCCCGTGCCACGACCGGCGGCACCACCGGCCGAGTCAGCGCCACTGGCGGCAGCGGCCGCCGCGACGCCCCGTCAACCGAAAGCGACGCGACCGCCGGAGCCTCCACCACGTGCTACTACCACGCCAGGTTCAGGCAGAAGGCCAGAACGTGCCGCCCACCGTGCACTTTCGGCAGGTCGGGAATCGACCAGGCTGGCGCTCGCTGCCTGCCATGAGCGTCGGCCATTCATCTGTTTATCACGGACACAGCGTCCGGGCGGCGTTTTTTGTGCGACACCGGCGCTCAGCTGAGCGTGATACCCGCCTCGGTGCAGGACAAACAGGCCGCGCTTTGCGGCGCTGCCTTGGTCACCGCAAACGGCTCCTCCATCTGCACCTTCGGTTCGTGCAGCATCGCACTCTGCTTCGGGGGCCAGCGCTTCAGGTGGGACTTCATCACGGCAAACGTGCCCATGGCCTTGCTGGGTGCAGATTTTCTGTGCGCGCATGGGCTTTTGGTGGACGTCAAACGGCGGCGGCTCATCAACGCAGAGACCTTCAGCTCGCTCGCTTGCTCATTGAGCGGCTCCGCACCAAACAAGCTAGCCTGCGCGCTCCCGGCCGCGGACCATTTCACCCGCCTGCTCACCGAGTTTCCCGCCCTCACGCAGCCGACGTTTTCGGCCGTCGCCGTCAAACACGGCGTCGAACACCACATCCCGACCACAGGTCCCCCGGTCTATGCCAGGGCTCGTCGCCTCGACCCGACCAAACTCGCCGTGGCGAAGGTGGGATTCGACGCGCTGGAGCGATTGGGCATTGTGTGGCTCTCAAATAGCGCGTGGGCCTCGCCCCTGCACATCGTGCCCAAACCGGGTGGCGGATGGCGACCATGAAGCGATTACCGCTGCCTCAACGACGCCACCACCCCCGACCGGTACCCGATACCACACATACAGGACTTTTCCGCCCGGTTGGCGGGGCGGGTGATCTTTTCCAAGGTCGACCTCATTCGGGGCTACCACCATGTACCCGTCCGGCCGGCCGACGTGCCAAAGACGGCGGTAATTACGCCTTTTGGCCTCTTCGAGTTCCTTTGCATGCCGTTCGGCCTTAAGAATGCGGCCCAGGCCTTCCAGCGGCTGATGCACAGCGTGCTACGCGACCTCACCTTCCTTTTTGTCTACTTGGACGACATTCTCGTCGCCAGCACTTCCCAGGCGGAGCACCTCATCCACCTGTGCACGCTTTTTGAGCACCTCGGCCAGCATGGCCTCAACATCAACCCAGCGAAATGCCAGTTTGGCGTAACGGCCGTCGACTTCCTGGGGCACTGCATCACGAAGCGCGGGGCCGTCCCGCTGCCTACCAAGGTGGAGGCAGTCAAGTTTCCCGCGCCCCCGCTCCATGAAGGCCCTAAAGGAATTTTTGTGAATGGTAAATTTCTACCACCGGTTTGTGCCTCGCGCCACTCAACTCATGTGCCCCCTGTACGAAGCCCTCCGGGGCAAGCCGGCCAAGCACGACGTCGCCTGGACCAAAGAGATGGACGAGGCGTTCGCGGGCGCTAAGCTGGCCCTCGCCAACGTGACCATGCTGACGCACCCGGTGCTCGACGCACCCATCGCCCTCACCACGGACGCTTCCGACTATGCGTTGGGCGCCGTGCATGAACATTGGGTGAACGGGGCTTGGCAACCGCTGGCCTTCTTCAGCCGGCAGCTTCGCCCTAACGAGCGCAAGTATAGTGCTTTCGACCATGAGCTCCTCGGCCTTTACCTGGTCGTTCGCCACTTCTGCCATCTTTTAGAGGGCCGCCCATTCACGGCGTTTGTGGACCACAAACCCCTGGTCTTCGCCATGGCCAAGGTTGCAGAGCCGTGGTCGGCCCGCCAGCAGCGCCACCTCTCCGCCATGTCCGAATTTACGACGGACATCCGGCACGTCACGGGCAAGGACAACGCTGTGGCCGATTGCCTCTCCCGGTCCGGCGCGAACGCCATCCACCTCGGTGTGGACTTTGCCCACATGGCGGCCGACCAGACTGCCGACCCCACGGTGCAAGCCCTCTGGACAGCGGACACAGGCCTGCGGTTGGCCGACGTCCCCTTCGAGGACACAGGCACAGTTCTCCTGTGCGACGTTTCCCTGGGCCATCCTCGCCCCATCGTGCCCACCAGATGGCAGCGGCACATTTTTGACGCCCTCCACGGCCTTTCCCACCCGGGCCGGAAAGCGTCGCAGAAGCTCGTGGCAGCAAAGTTCGTCTGGCACGGGCTCCGTAAGGACATCCGCGACTGGGCCAACGCCTGTGTCGCCTGCCAGCGCGCGAAGGTCCACCGGCACACCCAGGCCCCATTGGCACCATTCGACGTGCCCGCGCGGCGCTTCGACCACGTCAATGTGGACCTGGTGTGACCCCTTCCCTCCTTGCGGGGCTTCACCCACCTCCTCACGATGGTGGGCAGGACCACCACTTGGCCGGAGGCCGTCCCGCTGGCATCAACAACATCCGCCGACGTGGCGCAGACCTTCATTGGCACCCGGATTGCCCGTTTCGGCGCCCCTCGGACATCTCCTCCGACAGAGGCCCGCAATTCACCTCCGAGCTTTGGGGCGCGGTCGCCCAGGCCTTGGAGGTCAAGCTACACCGCACCACGGCCTACCACCCCCAAGCCAACGGCTTGTGCGAGCGGTTCCACCGCTAGATGAAGGCCGCCAGGAGATTTGCCCCCATGCCCACGTCCCACCATGGCTGCGCCCAACCCCACATCCCCCCAGCACTTCGCACTGCGGAGTACGTTTTTATCCGGAACGACGCACACCGGGGACCGCTCCGGCCGCCGTACGATGGACCTTTCCGGGTCCTGAAGAGGGACGACAAGTCATTCATCATTGACATGGCAAACCGGACAGCATCTCCATGGACCGCCTCAAGCCGGCCCATTTGGACCTCGACAAAACCTCCACGGTTTGCCCTTCCTCCACGACTGGGCCGTCCCCCGTCAACCAAGCCCCCTGCCCGACCATCCACCGCCACGCCACGTACCACCCCCACACGAATAGCCAGGGGTCGTTTCGGCCGGGTCATCAAGACCCCCCTCAAACTGACTCTCCCGGTGCAAGTTAATTCTGGGGGGGGCGCATGTAGCGGTTACCGGAAGCAGGAAACAATCACCTTGCACCGGCCGATGACGTAACCGGCGGGTGGTTACTTGCCCGGACTCGCCCGAACGTGTCCGGACTTGCCTTGCCCGGGCGCACTCTCGATTTGCATACCACGCCCCGTTGAGAGGCGTGGCTGACTTATTTGCATACCACGCCCCGCCTGAGAGGCGTGGCTTTTGTGTGGTGAACTTTTGATATAAATTGCCGCCCGTGTTAACGGGCTATTCAGTGCTTTTGAGTTCTTTCGAGTTGAGCTAAAATAAATAGCTCAGTGAAACTTCGTTCCTGGTGTCGTCCATTTTGTCCGGCTTTATCGTGCGAGCACAGCTCCACAACGTCTTAATTCGACAGGGACAATGTTTAGTCTGATCAGTTTGAAATGTATTGAGCGTGATCTCTGCAACAATTATATTAGAGAATATAAATTTATGATGTCATCACTTGCGTGGTCTGGCAGCCATATTGGATCGAAGGAAAAAAAAGGTTCAAAAACAGAAGAGTTGGCTCGCAACAAGTTTACTGCGCAGGGTAAGTTTTCTATGAATACCATCTAGGTTTCACATGTTTTAGAATTGTTTTAGCATTTTCCTGTTTCTGATGAGTTGTTTTGTTTACATTACCATTTCCAACCACTAATTAATTCTCAACTTTCAAAGGAGGATATCTACTTATTCCATGTCTACTTATTACATCTACTTACTCCATGTCTACTTATTACATGTCTACCTATTCCATGCCTACCTATTGCGTGTCGACTTATTACATATACTTATTGCGTTTCTACTTATTGCGTGTCCACTTATTACATGTCCACTTATTAGACAACTCTTGTATGGTACTGTTCTCTATTGCGTTCTCATCTTGTGTAATACTGCGCATTGTTATTTGCATATTCTGTATCTATTATCTTATTCTAATATCTACCATCGCTTTCTTTGTCTTGCAGATTGATTGTTCATCGTTGTTGCTAATAAACCTGCATTCAATTGATACATTCTTGTTTATGAACAATCAACTCATCTGAAGATGCCTGCTGCAGTCTGCCCCTTCCCGAGCTGTGTCTACGTTACTGACAGCACTGACAATGCCGTTGCTGCTATCCAGCTCTCCATCCACGCCATGACTCACACGTCCATTGCACCAGCCAAACCGGACAAAGTCAGCCGTCCTCGTATCCAAACCGGCGGTACCAGCGAAGATTGGCAATATTTCACCAGAAGATGGGATGGTTACAAGGCAGCGACCCAGATAATCGGCAATGATGTTCGCGTTCAACTCCTTGAATGTTGTGATGATAATCTACGACGTGACCTCCACCGCAGCAACCCACGCATTGAAATCAAGGACGAGGCAGCTATACTACAAGCCATTCGGTCCCTTGCTGTCCGAGAGGAGAATACCATGGTGTCCCGCGTAAACCTCCACAACATGCGACAGGACCGAGAAGAACCAATTCGTACCTACGCAGCCCGTCTGGCTGGTCAAGCTGAGATCTGCAAGTTTTCTGTTGTATGCTCATGCAATCCCCCTACTGATGTCAACTACACCAAGGACATGGTTCGCGATGTCCTATGTCGGGGACTCGCCGATCAAGATATACAACAGGACATTCTCGGCGATCAAAATCAGAACATGAGCTTGGAGGAAGTTCTCATTTTCGTCGAGGCCAAGGAAGCAGGGAAACGTTCCCAGAATGCCTTGCTCGATAGTGAAGGCGCTCATGGCGCAAGCCAATACAAAAACTGGAAGAACAAAAGAGCCCTGATCACTACCGACAAGCAGGCGGCCATTTGTAGTTATTGCGGCAAAACTGGTCATGGCAAACAGCCGAACATCGACCAAAGGCGTCAATTCTGCAATGCCTACGGGAAAACATGCAGTAAATGCGCCACTCGCGGCCATTTTGCACATGTCTGCCGGGGAGGCACGAAAAAGGCGGACAACAAACCTACGGACAAATCAATGGATGCTCATGATGTGGAAGAAAGCAGCCAGGTCCACGATCTCCTCTGCTCTGTCACGGAACGAGAAACGGCCATTTGGAAGCCGCAAATTAAAAGGGCCATGGCCACCTTGTCAACTCCACTACACCTCGACCACCATATATTTGACCACCTCTCTGGCTGGACCAAGAAGAAGTCTCAACCACAGCCGTACATAAAACTCATAGCACGGATCGATAAGGAATCTTATGACCATTTCGGCCAGCCACTGTCATCCCGACCAAAATCGGCCAGGCTCCAGGCCATGGCCGACACTGGCTGTCAAAGCTGCCTCACAGGACTTAATATTTTCCACAAACTCGGGCTGCGTAATGAAGACCTGTTACCTGTCAACCTGAAGATGAATGCTGTTAACAGTGGAAGGGTCCGGATTATCGGCGCCATGCTCCTACACCTGTCTGGTTGCACAGCCAATGGCGACATTATTGAAACCCGACAAATCTGCTACATCTCACCTGACACACGGAACATGTATCTCAGTCGTGAAGCATGCGTCGATCTAGGCCTCGTGTCTAGTAGCTTCCCAACCATTGGCGAATCCAACACAGTTGGTGCTGCAGTGGCAGCAGTTATCGATGCAAATTGTAACTGCCCGGAAAGATCGCTTCCCCCTACACTGCCTACATCTATCCCATTTCCGGCCACTGACGAGAACCGAGAGAGGCTGGAGAAATGGCTACTGGAGTACTACAAAAGCAGCACATTCAATGTCTGCGAACACCAGCCACTACCCCACATGGAAGGTCCGCCTCTCACACTGATGGTTGACCCCGAGGCAACACCAAAAGCGGTGCACACCCCAGTGCCTGTCCCCTTACACTGGCAGGCAGAAGTCAAGGCTGGTATCGATCGCGACATCAGGTTAGGGGTCCTGGAACCGGTGCCAATTGGTGAACCAGTGACATGGTGCAGCAGAATGGTCGTCTGTCCAAAGAAGGATGGGACCCCACGGAGGACAGTTGATCTGCAACCACTGAATGCGCACTGCACACGTGAGACCCACCACACCCAGTCACCCTTCCATCAAGCAATGGCGGTGCCACATAACACCAAAAAGACGGTAACAGACGCCTGGAATGGCTATCACAGCGTTCCAATCAGAGAATGTGACCGCCATCTGACAACGTTCATCACACCATGGGGCCGATACCGTTACTGCACCACTCCCCAAGGTTACATCGCTTCAGGTGATGGATACTCCAGACGATTTGACGAAATTGTATCGGACTTCAAAAACAAGTCCAAATGTATTGATGATACCATCATGTGGAGCGACACATTGGAAGAGAGCTTTTTTCAGGCATGCAACTGGCTCGACCTGTGCGGCCGTAATGGGATTACGCAAAATCCGACGAAATTCCATTTTGGTCAGGACACGGTCGAATTCGCTGGATTCGAGATCACCATGGACAGTGTACGACCATGCCAAAGGTATCTCCAAGCGATACAGGACTTCCCCACACCAAAAACAATTACTGACATTCGCTCCTGGTTTGGGCTAGTCAATCAGGTAACATACTGCTTCAGCATGACCGAGAGGATGCGACCTTTTCGGGACCTCCTAAAACCATGCACCCCCTTCTACTGGGATGCAACACTACAATCCCTATTCGAAGAATCAAAACGACTCATCATATCTGAAGTCGCAAATGGGGTCTGGATCTTTGACAAGGAACGGACAACATGTCTCGCAACTGACTGGTCGAAGGATGGGATTGGCTTCTGGCTCCTCCAAAAACACTGCAGATGCCCTGGTGAAACCCCACAGTGCTGCCCCGATGGCTGGAAAATCACCCTTGCTGGAGGCCGCTTCACCCATGCAGCGGAGTCGCGCTATGCTCCGATAGAGGGTGAAGCTCTAGCAGTGGCGGACAGCCTGGAAAAAGTAAAGTATTTTGTGTTGGGATGCAAGAACCTGATTATTGCCGTCGATCACAAGCCCTTAATCAAGCTTCTTGGTGACAGACGATTAGAGGACATCCATAACACGCGGCTTGCCAACTTGAAAGAAAGGACCCTAGCATATCGTTTCCGAATTATCCACATCCCGGGAAAACGACACTGCGTACCAGATGCGATTTCACGACATCCGTCGGGTGCCAGACCATCGGAACGACTGCCACTGGTGGATGACATTTCCTCCATTATGGATGTGGCCACATCGACTACACTAAGACAGCACACCTTGACTGGGCTGTGGACCACAGATGACGACACTGGCATGGAAATGGCTATTTCTATGGCAGCCATCAAGACACTCGATTCTGTGCGGTCCGTCACTTGGGACGATGTTCGGGACGAAACAGCAAGTGACACTCAGATGCTGCAGTTACTCAATTCTATTGAGCAGGGTCTACCTGCCAGTCGGGACGATTTCCCTGTGTCCATTTTGGAATACTTTCCCTTCCGTGAACACCTCTACACTATTGATGGCATAGTGGTCTACAAGGGGAGGATTATAATCCCACCGAAGCTACGGAAGCTTGTCCTTGAGAATCTTCATGCTGCTCACCAAGGAGTCACGGCTATGACCACCCGGGCCAGCAGCTCGATCTTTTGGCCTGGAATCACTCCCCAGATTCATGAGATGCGCAATCGCTGCTCACACTGCAATCGGATGGCCCCATCGCAACCAAGCGCTCCACCTACAGCCTCAGCTGAACCTGCCTACCCTTTCCAGTACGTTTGTTCAGATTACTTTCATCACAAGGGTCGGAGTTATTTGGTCACCGTTGATCGTTACTCTAATTGGCCAATCATTCAGCTAACAACTGGCGGGGCACAAGGCCTAGTGAAATGTCTGCGGTCGAACTTCGCCACTTATGGTATCCCCGACGAATTGGCATCTGACTGTGGGCCAGAATTCACGGCACATGACACCCAAGACTTCTTGCGTCGGTGGGGCGTTAACCATCGGTTGTCATCCACTGCCTTCCCACACAGCAACTGTCGTGCCGAGATCGCAGTCAAAACATCGAAAAGATTGATCACCGATAACACTGGTTCCAATGGTGAACTAGACACTGATCGGTTCCAACGTGCAATACTCCAGTACCGGAATGCACCGGATCAGGACACTAGGTTGTCTCCAGCCATGATCATCTTCAAGAGGCCAGTCAAGGACTTCATACCCATCATCCCAGGCAGATACTTGCCATCGGACACCTGGCGGGAAACACGCAACAATCGTGAGGAAGCTTTGCGCATTCGGCATGCCAGGGAGATCGAAAGACTCTCTGAACACACGACAAAGCTACCTCCACTGGCCGTCGGGGACCATGTCCGGATCCAGAACCAGACCGGCCTGGAACCACGAAAATGGGACCGGACCGGAACCGTGATTGAGGTAAAACAATTCGATCAATACGTTGTCAAGGTGGATGGCTCCGGAAGAATCACTCTCCGGAATCGTAAGTTCCTGCGACGTTTTACGCCTTTCAGCATGACAACCCCCACTACGACTGGCAAAAGTGGCATGCTGCCAACCGTTATGCCAAGTGTTATGCCAATCGTACCGAAATACTTAATGTCTGGTACCCAACCCATCGCCGCTCCAAGAGTCTGTCTCAATCCTGTTACCACTCCCCAGAAGGGTGAACCCCAACATGTCATTGCGCCGGGCTTACCATCACAGACACTCCGCTCCATCACCGCGATGACACCACCTGCGAGAGTCGCTAACCAACCACATGTGCAGACCACCGCCACACCTCCACGGTCACTGCCTATTTCTGCCCCCTTGACGGTTCGGGTGATGATGGACCAGCTGGAGGGGACTCCGGCGTCGGACAGGGCGATAGTGAACCACCCACCGGAGACTCCCACAATGGACCAGGAAATTACGAACTGCCCTCAGAGGACTCCGACGATTGATCGGGTGGTGACGGGCCGCCCGAAGCGAATTATCAAACCACCAGCCCGATTCAATTCAGAAGAATATCAATTATAAACTCATGTGATCCTTTTTCTCGGTCTCCAGTTTCGTTCTATTCTGTGTCACAATTGAACGTTTTTGGGAAAGGGAGATAGACAACTCTTGTATGGTACTGTTCTCTATTGCGTTCTCATCTTGTGTAATACTGTGCATTGTTATTTGCATATTCTGTATCTATTATCTTATTCTAATATCTACCATCGCTTTCTTTGTCTTGCAGATTGATTGTTCATCGTTGTTGCTAATAAACCTGCATTCAATTGATACATTCTTGTTTACTTATTACATGTCCACTTATTACATGTCCACTTATTACATGTGTACTTATTACATGTCTACTTATTACATGTCTACTTATTACATGTCTACTTATTACATGTCTACTTATTACATGCCTACTTATTGCGTGTCTACTTATTACATCTACTTATTGCGTGTCTACTTATTGTATGTCCACTTATTACATGTCTACTTACATGTCTACTTATTACAATGCCTACTTATTACATGTCTACTTATTACATGTCTACTTATTACATGTCTACTTATTACATGTCTACTTATTACATGTCCACTTATTACATGTCCACTTATTACATGTCCACTTATTACATGTCCACTTATTACATGTCCACTTATTACATGTCCACTTATTACATGTCTCCTTATTACATGTCTCCTTATTACATGTCTACTTATTACATGTCCACTTATTACATGTCCACTTAGTACATGTCTACTTAGTACATGTCTACTTAGTAAATGTCTACTTAGTACATGTCTACTTAGTACATGTCTACATAGTACATGTCTGCATAGTACATGTCTACATATTACATGTCTACTTATTACATGTCCACTTATTACATGTCCACTTATTACATGTCCACTTATTACATGTCTACTTATTACATGTCTACTTCCTACATCTACTTGTTCCATGTCTACTTATTTCAACTTATTACAACTTACTGCATGTCCACTTATTACATCTACTTACGACATGTCCACTTATGTGTACATCTGCTCATTACATGTAGGACTGGTGTTGGCTTAACGTTAACATGGCTGTCCTAAGATCTCAGGGTCTTGAGTTTGAGCCCCTGTCGTCCGTTAAATAACACCAGGTGAGTTTCCTCAGCTTGTCATCCTTCTGAGGTCGGCCACATGAGTACTACCAGCTTATTGGAAACGGGGGCACTGCATCAGTGGTACAGCCACGCTCCCATCAATGATGCAACCAGCAGGCACAGGCTGCATGCAAACGATTAATACTTATTATATCTGAACATATTCTCGGGCGTAACGGCCAAAATCCCGTGGGCAAACAACATTGAAAAAAACTAACCTTGTGAGATAAATGTTAATTACAAGATGACACACATTTTATATAATTAATATAAATACAATATCACAATTGATGAAAAAAATTGATAGCTTCTTCAACACCAGGATCGATTTAAATAAACTTTCAAATCTGTGAAAATATTCATCGAAAATACTATCACAGATAAAATGTTAATTGGTACTAATGGCTGCGATTTATATAATTGTACCCAAACCACCAGGACACCCAAACGTTCATTTTCATAAACCTGGATAAAGTATTCTCCTTTTGAAGAAGTCTATAAACACAACTTCATAAAATGTACATTGAATCGCACCTGTCCCTGCTGGTTGCATCATTGCTGGGAGCATCACTGTGACGCTGATGCATTTCCCCCAGTGGTTTAGTGGAGGAATTTATAATTTGTTTAGGGTGCCGGCGATAGCTCGCCTACTCATCTCGGAAGACACCGGAGAATTATTAACATCCACCAACTCATGCTGATATAGGGGACGCCCAACTTAACGTGCATCCGAGGGACGGCACACACAATGAGGTCTCACCCTTCCTTCGAGATTCCAGGCAGGATGGAAGTTGATAGCGAGGCCGAGATTCGAATCCAGGCGACACAGCTCAAGTGCGAATGCACTGACCGTGAGTCTCTCGACCATCTTACCAGGTGAGTGCAGGTTTATTCATTTTATAGTGAATGCAGCACCGGACTTGTTCCGCCTGACCTCTCTCCTCTCAAAGCTCTCAACATCACATTAACGATACACACATGCAACAATGTACTGATGGCGTTTGACAGGACTGGAGGAAATCATTATTTTTTTTTTATGTCGGAAATTACCAAGAGCAGCTCGATCATTAAAGTTCATCAAGATCACATTTGTTTTTACAAATGTGTCTTTTTCAAGTAACAAATAACATTTTCTTATGGACAGATTCAAGACATCTCACATCTTGGGACTTTATCTACTTTATATCACACAAACTTTATTATCTTGTGGACAGAAAATGAACATTTATGTTTGACATAAGGTCAATTCGGCCAATATTATCCATTAACTAAAGTACAAAAATATAGCACACAGAGCCAAGCAACACTTAGTACAAATCAATTATATTGCAAACAAATAGGAAATAATGGAGACTAACCGTCTTCTCTATGTTGCAAGAAGTTAAGGATGACAATCAGTGCAGTTCTTGGTTGTTTGGAAGTGTTGTTTCCCATATGTATGTACGTAGGTATGTATATATAAACAGTGCGTATCAAGAAAAAAGGAAATCGGAATTCAAGGGGTTAATATGCAAAGGTTATTTAGTTTGACAATTTACATGTGGTTTACCAATTATGAGGAGATCCTCAACTTTCCATTGATGCCTTTCATGCATCATTGCTGTCACACATGACCGAGTACATGTTCATTGAAAATGACAAGTTCAAATCGCATTTTTACAAGTTTGACTAATTAGTGCAAGACAGTTTTAAATGGACGCATTACTTGTCGACTGCCAAGTTGATTATGTAAAATTGTTAAGCTGGTCTGGTAATCGTCGGTTGCGTCATCCTTTGTTTAAGATGGGTATTTAAGATGGGCCTACAGTGTATGGGTTTAGAGAGAGTCTGAGTCATTGAAAAGATGGTTCAACTTACGACTGAACAGCGGACTTTCGTGGTTACAACCTTTCACCAAACTGGAAGTTTGCAGCGAACTCGTGATGTGTTCAGGGAATGTTTCCCAGAATGGGAGCCTTCAGCAGCCAAAACCATCTGGGCGAATGTTAGAAAATACCAAGAGCATGGCACTAGCCTCAATCGCAACAAGGAGAATTCTGGTAGGAGGCGCACTGGGCGATCGGAAATGAACATTGCAGCAGTAAGGCAGCAAGTTTTGGAGCATCCTAGGGATACCAGTGAAAGACGAAATGGGACGAGATTGCCTTCGGCAACATTCATCCGAATCACAAGACTGGACCTCCACCAACATCCACATCGGATTCACATCCGGCATCAACTTACACCAGGGGATTTTGCCAGGAGGCTGATGTTTGCCAGATGGTTGATAGCACGTTGCGAAGCAGATGTCAATTTCCTGCGGTATCTCGTTATCGGCGACGAAGCTGTTTTTGCCATGGACGGCAAGGTCAATACCCATGATGTTCTTGAATATGCACCGACAGGACAACCCCCGGAATTTAATTTTGACACCAACATGAATCGACAAAAGTGGACTGTTTGGTTGGGACTTTGTGGAAGTGGTCAGGTGATCGGACCATTTTTCTTTCAAAGGAATGTCAATGGTAACAGGTATCTGCAGATGATCAATGATGAAGTTTTACCGTAGCTGGAGGAGAACTTTGAGCGACAGGTTCGTGGTGTCTTCAGATATCTCTGGTGGGCCCAAGACTGCGCCCCAGCACATCGTCTTATCGCTGTCCGAGATCGACTGATGGAACTCTTTGGAAACCGAGTCATCACCCTCAACCATGCAGTGGAATGGCCACCAAGATCACCTGACCTCACACCATGTGATTATTTCCTTTGGGGACATTTAAAGAACAAGGTGTTCGTAACTCTGCCCTGTGATCTTGACGAATTGCAGGGCCGTATTCAACATGAAGTGGATGCTTTGCGCAATGACCCGGCTATGGTGAGATGAGCAGTTCAGGGCATGCTCCGCCGCTGTGAGCTTTGTGTTGAAAGGGGAGGTGGACATGTTGAAGAAGTGGGTGCATAAAGGCCAATCATTCCTGAGAAAAGTTCACATCTGACGGTCATTTTGCACCAATTATCCTGACTTACATCGATTAGCCAAACTTGTAAAAATGCGATTTGAACTTGTCATTTTCAATGAACATGTACTCGGTCATGTGTGACAGCAATGATGCATGGAAGGTATCAATGGAAAGCTGAGGATCTCCTCTTAATGATTAAACCACATGTAAATTGTCAAAATAAATAACCTTTGCATATTAACCCCTTGAATTCGGATTACCTTTTTTTTGATACACACTGCATATACGTATATATATATATATATATATATATTTTTTTTGCATACATATTTCATATATATATTTTATATACATATTTTATACACATATTTTACAGATATATTTTATATACATATTTCATATATATATTTTATATTGCTTGGAGTCTCATCTACTTCTTCCTGGAGATCTCGCGAGATCTTGCGGGGGAGGTCACGACTTTTTGAAGCTGTCCCGATCTTCACGCACGCTCGAAGTTAAGTAATTGTTCACAATTGTATTTTTGTCGAAACTGTATTTATCTTACATGTGTGTCCCTGAAGTGCGTCCCTTGGAAGATGTTCGGTGTTATTCTTTCATACCTGTCCAGTATTTCCAGTATTTCGTGTCCAGTATTTCGTGTCCAGTATTTAGTCCAGTATTTCGTGCCGTGTTGTTTTGCGGCCTAGTTCTTGAAGATTCCTACCTTGAGGCTTGTTTTCTCCCAGTGGTCGAATGTGGTCCTTCTACTCTCGTTCTCTCAGCCTCTTCCCAGTCTTTTCACCCCATACATCCTTGTTTAAATTCTTAACTAAAAAAAAAAAAACTAAAAAAAAACATTTCCTTCTTTTCGTTCGTTCGTTCTGCGACCACGTGTTTTAACCCCCATTTCACCCCCATTTTCACGCCATTTCCCCGATCTGTTTTGCCCGGTTCCTTTTGCTGACACCTTTTCCCCTGTTCACGTGACTCGTGGTTGTCCCTCCAGGCTCCCTTTCCCCGTTGGTATTTTTGTGAATATTACATTGTTCTTCACGGTTCTGTTTAAATATTGTTGCAGTTTTGTGTTTTTACAAAGAAAGGTTAATTTCCCCTCATAGTTTAGTCGCACTACAACACGTAGTCTCGCGATAGTTCAGTTATTTCATCGTAAATGTAAGAGTAGTCCTTTTCCTGTGTTAGTTTTGCATTGAATAGAATAATGAGAGTTAGGTTTCCTTCCAATGCTTTATGCCGCCTCGATACTTTGAGTTTTGGCGCAAATTACCATGAGGCCGGCCTGACAAGTCAATGCAGGCTGAAGGAAGGCGGGGCAGGAGAAGTGGGAGTGACCGGTAAGCACGGCCCGCCAATCAGGGCGCGAGGGGAGTGGCTTTGCACTGTGGCAAAAGGCGTGGATTGGAACAATCGATGCAGGCCAGGGCGTGGCGTTATAACCCTGTGCCCGAAGCCCCCGCCTCAGTTATGAGGGGAGAGGCGCTCGTCAAGTTATGAGGAGAGGTGCGCTGAGAAGAGTTATGAGGAGGACACGCGCTGAGTTGCGTCACGAGTTATGAAGAGGACGTGCGCTGAGTTACGAGCTCGAGTTGTGAGCCAGGGTCCTCTGTTGAATTGAGTTACAAGTTGAGTTCGCTGTTGAGCTTGAGTCAGATCCTCCGTTGAGTTACGAGAGTGAAAGCGCGCCGTTGATTAATCATGCTGTGAAGGACCGCCGTGCCAGGAGAGAGACGTGCGTATATTTTCCCACCTGCCTGCCTTTGTTTGAGATACGCGCCGCGAGGATCCCTCCTGCCTGCCTGCCTGCCTTCGTCGAGGGACGTGCTGTGACCGGCAGAGGCCACGCCGGGTGAGCTGTTCCTGAATGACAAAGCCGGCGCGTCCAGCGCATGAACTTTTCCTCCTTCATCCCCCTGAATGTGTGAGTGGGCCCATTGTCTGGGTAATGAGCTAAGACTGTATAAGACTGCCCTGTGTCTCTGCTTCTGCTACCGATCATTGTAAATAATAATTATTAAACCTGTTATTTCTTTGATTCGACCGTCTCGTCTTTTCCCTCACTGACTGAGCGTGGTATGAATAATATCGCTCAAATCGGGTTCCAATAATAAGGTAATAGCACAGACCACGTGGTGCGCCATCCGCTCGGGTGCACTCAAATTATACGTGGTGCGTGCTAGACTTGATCCCCGCTTCTGCGGCAGCGTGGGTACTTAGGTCCATGCGAACATCATCCCGAAACCCTGTCCCGCATCCGACCGGAAGTGGCGACTCCATTCTCGTGGTTGCGATGACCCAAGAAGAACAAGGGGCTTAATTCCCCCTTGGTAAGGGAACGGGGGTCGCGCAAAACCGTAACAATATGTTTAAACTTTCCCCTGCAGTGTTTTATTCAGTGGAATATTGCAACACGCTGTTTTTCTTTCTATTTAAAAGGCTTTTTTCAATTTCCTCTCCAACTCATTCCATTTCAAAAAAAAATCATTCTCTTATAATTCGAAATCACTACTTGTTCTAAATTCAAATTCATTCCACCCCTCCTCCATCGTTCTTAAACGGATCTCTAACTTGAAAATCACAATAACCCAATTTGTTGTCAATGTTCGTCTTTAATTAATCATCCACTTTCTAAACTCCCCCCTTGCCCCTCCACTCCAAATCTTCCCCCTTGCCCCTCCCCTCCAAATCTTCCCCCTTGCCCCTCCCCTCCTAAACTCCCCCCTTGCCCCTCCCCTCCAAAACTCCCCCCAAACTCCTTCCCTTCAAAACTTTCCCTCCACCTCTCCCCTTCAAATCTCCCCCCCCCCTACCATCCCTCTCCAATTCTCCCCCCTCCCACCTCTTTCTCAAAGCTTCCTCCTCCCCACTTCATCTCCCTTCGATCTCATACCTCCACCTCCCCCAACCTTCTGCTTTCCCCTGCCTCCCCTCAAAGAACCCCTCACTGTGCCTCATCCCGTCACCATCAAACTCTTCGTCCTCCTCATCCTTCCCTTTCTTGTAACTCTTCTGTATTCTCTGACACACTATCAACTGCTCTTCCTACCTCCCCCTCTCATCCTTCATCTGACCCTACCTCTCCCCTCCCCTCTCCTGCACCTGATGCTCCCCCTCTCTTCTCATTAACGATATGGACCTCAAACATCCGGGGCCTTCGCTCAAACCTGATTGATCTCTCCATTCAGGTTGCTTCTGACAATCTAGACTTGATCTGCTTTCCAGAAACTTTCCTCCTTCCAGATGTCTCTGATTCCTTAATATCTCTTCCTGGTTACTCCCTCCTCCGGTATGATAGACCTGAGCCTCGTCCTGGTGGTGGGGTTGCTATATTTATCAAAAACTCTCTTCCTCACTCTCCTTGCACTGTCCTCTCTCCACCCCACCCCAGGAGTACCTTTGGCTACGGCTTCTTCTCCGCTCCCACCTTGTGTTCATATGTGTTCTGTACCGTCCTCCAAACAGTGATGACTCCATTTACATGTCGCTGTCTGACAACATGGACCAACTTTTATCAACTCATCCCAACTCTCTCTTCCTCATATGAGGCGACTTCAACTGTCATCATGCCAGCTGGCTGGGTGTGCGTTCCTCTCTCACCAGCCATGGCACCTCAGCAAAGGACTTCTGTGACTCATTGGGCCTGACACAATGTCAATTTCCCGACCCGGATCTCAGTCAATGGAGTATCTTCTCTTCTAGACTTGGTTATGACAAACTTCCCTGCAAATGTCTGCTGCTCTTCTTCTGCTGCAATCGGTTCTTCTGATCATGTGCTTGTTAAAGTGGACATCTCTCTGGCCATTCTCAGAGAGCCTCCTCAGCGCCGACGAGTCTGGCATTTCACTCAGACTGACTGGCACGGTCTGCAAGCAGCCATCAATCATCTGGACTGGTCTCCTATCTCCACTGCCTCTGACATCAATTTTTCAGAGGCACGGTCTGCATCGGTCTGCATCCATGACTGGCACGGTCTGCATCCTCGCCTTGACGGCGAGGTCACGTCTTTTCGAAGCTGTTCCATGCGCTCACGCTTTCGAAGCTAAGTGATCTTTCACATTTGTGTTTTTGGCGTATCTTTATCTTTCTTTCGGTGTATGTACCTATTGGGGTGACTTTAATAGGTTTCTCGGTGTTGGTTTTTCATACCTGTGTACAGAATCGTCGGTTTTTTCGTATCGTGTATTCTGAGGCCTAGTGTAGTGCTAGTAGTAGTAGGCTACCGTGTCCTCAGACCTTGGCTTGAGGCTTTTGTTTTTTTGTCTCAGCGGTTCTTCGATCGCGCTGCAACTACTGTCGGTCTCTGTTTTTCACGGTCTTTTCACCCATACTCCCTTGTTTTAAAATCTCAAAAAAAAAAAAAAAATTTTTTCCCTTCCCTGTTCTTATCCGCTTGTACGTTCTTATTTGTTCTTTCGTTCTTCGTTCTTTTGTTCTTTCGTTCTTCGTTCTTTTGCTCTTTCGTTCTTCGTTATTTGTTCTTTCGTTCTTCGACCACGTTGTTCGAGATCACGTGATCAAGTTGTTAATACATGTTTCATCTGTCCCCTGAAGAACTTTATTATTATGTCATATTCGATCACACTTTTTTCTACTTCTTCTATAAAAGGATGCTTTCGACTTGCTCACCAATTCTATTCATTCAAAAAAAAAATTCCATCGCTTACAGTGCATCTTTCATTCATTCCCTAAACTCTCCAGAACTCCACCCATCCTTCAGCGTCCTCAAACGTATTTTTGACCCGAATGTCTCAAGAAACTCATTTTGCAATAAATGTTCGTTTCCCATAAATCGTACACTTTTCAAAATCCAATCTCACCCCTCCCCTCCAAATCTTCCCCATCACCCATCTCTGTCAAATCTTCCCCCTTGCCCCTCCCCCCCAAATCTTTCCAAACACCCATCCCTTTCAAATCTCCCCCCCTGCCCCTTCCCTCCTAAACTCCCCCCACACCCCTCCCCTCCGAGACTCTCCCTCACTCCTCCCCTCCTAGACTCCCCTCTCACCCCTCCTCCTCAAAGCGTCCTCCCCGCTTCTTCCCCCTTCCAACTTTCACCTTCATCTTCCTCAACCTTCTGCCTCACTCTTCCCCCTCCTCAAATAACACCTCACTGCGCCTCACCCAAACACCATCAAACCTTTTGTCCGCCCCATTCTTCCCTTTCTCCAAGCTATTCTGTAATCTCTGACACACCTGCAACAGCTCTCCCTACCTCTTCCTCCTCTTCCACATCCTGCCCTACCGCTCCCCCCCCCCCCTGTTCTGTATCCGATGCTCCCCCTTCCTCTTCCTTAACAGTATGGACCTCAAACATCCGGGGCCTTCGCTCAAACTTAACTGATCTCTCCATACAGGTTGCTTCTGACAAACCAGACGTGATCTGCTTAACAGAAACCTTCCTCCTTCATGATGTCTTTGATTCCTTGGTATCTCTCCCAGGTTACTCCCTCCTCCGGTATGATAGACCTGAGCCTCGTTCTGGAGGTGGGGTTGCTATCTTTAAAAAAAACTCTCTTCCTCACTCGCCCTGCACTGCCCTCTCTCCACCTCACCCCCAGGAATACCTTTGGCTACGGCTTCCCCTTCGCTCCCACCTTTTGTTCATATGCGTGTTGCACCGTCCACCAAACAGTGATGACTCCATCTACATCTCGCTGTCTGATAATATGGACCAACTTCTATCTACCCATCCCAACTCTCTCTTCCTCATATGTGGTGATTTCAACTGTCACCATGCCAGTTGGCTGGGGGTGGGTACCTCTCTCACCAGCCATGGCTCTTCAGCAAAGGACTTCTGTGACTCACTGGGACTGACACAATCTGTCAATTTCCCAACCCGGATCTCAGTCAACGGAGAATCTTCTCTTCTGGACTTGGTTATGACTAACTTCCCTGAAAATGTCTGCTGCTCTTCTTCTGCTCCAATCGGCTCTTATGATCATGTGCTTGTTAAAGTGGACATCTCTCTGACCATTTTCAGAGAGCCTCCTCAGCGTCGACGAGTCTGGCATTTCACTCAGGCCAACTGGCACGGTCTTCAAGCAGCCATCAATCATCTGGACTGGTCTCCCATCTCTACTGCCTCTGACATCAACTCATCCTGGGAATTCTTCCAAAGTAAATTGCTCTCTCTCATGCACAGTTTTATCCCTTCTCGTCTTCAGTTGTCATACCCTTCCTCCCGTCCATGGTACACGGAATCTTGTGGTGAGGCTATTGCCCAGAAACAACTTGCTTTCGTCTCCTGGAAAGCAAATCCAACGGAAGGAAATCTCATTTCCTTTCACAAAGCCCGAAACAAGTGTGTGTCCACCCTCAGGAGAGCCAGGAAACAATATCTCTCCATCCTCAGGACCGAACTCTCTTATCTGTCTCCCTCTTCCAAATCCTGGTGGCGTCTGGTAAAATCTGTTTCTGGTGTTTGTTCCCCCTCCATCCCCTCCCTCACCTTAAATGGCCACACGGCTGACTCCGCACGTGAAAAAGCCGAATGCCTCAACTCTGTGTTTGCCTCTAAATCTTGTGTCCCAAACCCATCCCTCTCTGTACCCACCGTACCCAGTCGTACCCAGCTGCTCCTGGACTCTGTGTCCTTTCCTTCTGACAAGGTGGAAAAGTGCCTGTCAACCCTCGACTCTGATTCTGCAACTGGACCTGACGGCATCAGCCCACGGGTCCTAAAATCATGTTCTTCCGCTCTTTCACTCCCTCTCTCTGTTCTCTTCACCCTCTCTTTTGCTCAAGGTCATCTTCCATCTGCTTGGAAATCTGCCAACATCACCGCTTTGCACAAAAAAGGTGCAAAAACAGATCCCAGCAACTACAGACCAATCAGCCTTCTCCCAATTATCAGCAAGGTCATGGAATCCATCATTGCTTCAGATATGAAATCTTTCCTCTTCTCCAATGGCTTGATCTCTGATCATCAATTTGGTTTCAGACCTGGACACTCCACTCTGGACATGCTGCTTCTGCTTTCTCAACAATGGATGGAGGTCCTCAATGCCAAACAGGAAATTAGAGCTGTCTCCCTTGACATATCACGTGCCTTCGATACAGTCTGGCACCCCGCTCTGCTCACCAAACTCTCCTCTTTTGGTATCCATGGAAATCTCCACGCATGGCTGGCGGACTTCCTCTCTAGTCGTAGTCAACGTGTGGCCCTGAATGGGTTTCTCTCATCTCCTCTTCCTGTTCAGGCTGGAGTTCCCCAAGGCAGTGTTCTGGGCCCTGTGCCTTTTCTGGTCTTCATCAATGATCTCTCTGACTCTCTTGAAAATCCTCTCTATCTATTTGCTGACGACTCTACTCTCTGTCGCTCCATTCTTCATCCCTCAGATCGGCAGTCTGCAGCCTCCTCACTCTCTGCAGACCTTGACAAAATCACAGACTGGGCAAACAAGTGGAACATGTCTTTCAATCCTGACAAATCTCACACTCTTACGATGTCTCTCCGAAAAGACCGACTGGACAACCCTCCCATCCACTTTCTGAATAATCCTCTCCAAGAAGTTCTGTCACTCAAGCTTTTGGGTCTCACTATCTGCCATGATCTTTCCTGGAAAAACCACATTTCAAATCTGGCCTCCAAAGCCAGTCGCCGACTGGGCATCCTCCATCGTGCGAAGTCCTTCCTTGGCACACCTGAGCTCCTCACCACATACAAGGCTTTCATCCGCAGCTCAATGGAATACTGCTCTCCCCTCTGGGCTGGTGCTCCTGCCTCACACCTAGCTCGCCTTCGCGCTGTTGAAACCAAAGCATTCAGAATCATTGGAATCTCCCGCGATGAAGCTAACACCATGGGCTTCTCACTCACTCACCGCAGGCAGGTTGGTGGTCTTTCCATCTTCTACCGACTCCTCTCTGGCCTTGCCCCCCCCAGCTCTCTCTGGGCTCTGTCCCGCAAATATTCCTACAGGTCGCACAAGATCTGCCTGCAACCCTCTTTTGGTTAAACTGCCAAAATCAAGACTCTCTGCTTACCTTCACTCCTTCATTCCTCTTTTCTCCCGCCTCTGGAACAAACTCCCTCACTCTCTTCAATCCCACTCCACCCTCCAAGTCTTTAAAACAGCTGTTCACCACCATCTCTTATCTTCCCCCATCCAAAACCTTGATCTTTTCTACCCCCACTAATTTCACCCCAATTCCCCTTTTTGAAATACCAACTTCTGTGCTGGAAGTCCTTGGTGTCCTTGTGCTTTATACTTCTCCCCACCCTCCCCCCTTCCCATGCCTCCTCCCCCCGGGCCCTCTCCCTTCCACACATCTCCCTGCTCTCGCATGTTGTGTTTGTGTGCTTCCCCTTTTCTCCCCATCTTGTCTTCCGCTCCCTCTTTTTGTGTATTTTGTTTGTCTGGTCGATTTGTTTGTGAAGTAAATGTTAGCTCTTTCACGAGCCTCGATTCAGTATACAAAAAAAAAAAAAAAAAAATTCTTCCAATGCAAACTGCTCTCTCTCATGCACAGATTTATCCCATCTCGTCTTCAGTTGTCTTAACCTTCCTCCCATCCCTGGTACACTGAATCTTGTGGTGAGGCAGTTGCCCTGAAACAACTTGCCTTTGCCTCTTGGAAGGCAAATCCAACTGAAGGCAATCTCAGTTCCTTCCACCAAGCTCGGAACAAGTGGGTGTCTACCCTCAGGAGTTCCAGGAAGCAGGATCTCTCCACACTCAAGAATGAACTCTCAAACCTGTCTCCTTCCTCCAAATCCTGGTGGCGTCTGGTCAAATCCGTTTCTGGTGTTTGTGCCCCCTCCATCCCCTCCCTCACCTCAAATGGCTCCACAGTTGACACTGCACGTGAAAAAGCCAAATGCCTCTACTCTGTGTTTGCCTCAAAATATTGTGTCCCAAACCCATCTCTCTCTGTTCCCACCTTACCCAGTCGAACCCAACTGCTCCTGGACTCTCTGTCCTTCTTTCCTGACAAGGTGGAGAAGTTTTTGTCAAACCTCGACTCTGATTCTGCAACTGGACCAGACAGCATCAGCCCACGGGTCCTAAAATCCTGCTCTGCCGCTCTATCTCACCCGCTCTCCGTTCTTTTCATCCTCTCTTTTGCTCAAGGTCATCTGACAGCATCTTGGAAATCAGCAAACATTACCGCTTTGCACAAAAAGGTGCAAAAACAGATCCTTGCAACTACAGACCAATCAGCCTGCTCCCAATCATCAGCAAAGTCATGGAATCCATCACTGCTTCGGATATCAAATCCTTCCTCTTCTCCAATGGCTTGATCTCCGATCACAAATTTGGATTCAGACCAGGTCATTCTACTCTGGACATGTTGCTTCTGCTGTCTCAACAATGGATGGAGGTCCGAAATGCCAAACAGGAAATCAGAGCTGTCTCCCTTGACATATCACGTGCCTTCGATACGGTCTGGCACCCAGCTCTGCTTACCAAACTCTCCTCCTATAGTATCCATGGAAATCTCCATGCTTGGCTTGCGGACTTCCTCTCTGGTCATAGTCAACGTGTGGCCATGAATGGATTTCTCTCATCGCCCCTTCCTGTTCTGGCTGGAGTTCTGCAAGGTCGTGTTCTGGGCCTTGTGCTCTTTCTGGTCTTCATCAATGATCTCTCTGACTCTTTGGAAAATCCGCTCTATCTCTTCGCTGATGACTCCACTCTCTGCCGCTCCATTCCTCATCCCTCAGATCTGCAGTCTGCAGCCTCCTCCCTCTCTGGAAAACCCTCCCATCTACTTTCTCAACAATCCTCGCCAAGAAGTTCTGTCGCTCAAGCTTTTGGGTCTCACTATCTGCCATGATTTTCTTGGGAAAACCACATTTCCAAGCTGGCCTCCAAAGCCAGTCGCCGACTGGGCATCCTCCATCATGCGAAGTCCTTCCTTGGCACACCTGAGCTCCTCACCACATACAAGGCTTTCATCCGCAGCTCAATGGAATACTTTTCCCCCCTTTGGGCCGGTGCTCCTGCCTCACACCTAGCTCGACTTCACGCTGTTGAAACCAAAGGTTTCAGAATCATTGGAATCTCCTGCGATGAAGCTAACTCCGACGGCCTTTCACTCACTCACTCACCGCAGGCAGGTTGGTGGTCTTTCTGTCTTCTACCGACTCCTCTCCGGCCTTGCTACCCCAGCTCTCTCTGTGCTCTGTCCCCCAAATATTCCTACAGGTCGCACAAGATCTGCCAGCAACACTCTTATGGTTAAACTGCCAAAATCTAGGCTCTCTGCTCAACTTCACTCTTTTATGCCCCTTTTTTCCCGCCTTTGGAACAAACTCCCCCACTACCTTCAATCCCACTCGTCCCTCCAGCTCTTTAAAACAGCTGTTCACCACCATCTCTTATCTTCCCCCATCCAAAACCTTGATCTCTTCTACCCCCGCTAATTCACACCAGATACAGTTTTTCGAAATTCCAACTTCTTTCCTGGAAGTCCTTGCAGTGTCCATGTTTTATACCTCTCCTACCTCCCCCCAAGCCCTCTCCCTCCCACTGTTCTCTCATTGTCCCTGCTCTCAAATGTTGTGTTTGTGTCCTTCGCCCTCTCTCCCTATCTTGTCTACCGCTCCCTTTATTTTGTGTTTTTTGTGTCGGTTTGACTTTTTTGTGATTAATGTTAGCTCTTTCACGAGCCTCGATCTTGTATACAAAAAAAAAAAAAAAAAACTGGAGTGAAATGGAGACAAACACATACATCATCCCCCAACCCTTACTCCTCATCCTCAGTTCCATATATATATATATATATGTATGTATGTATAATGTATATATGTATGTATATATATATATATATATATGTATATATTGTCGCGCGACCACCTTTGATTAATATCAGGCGGTCACGGATACCGATCGCGAAGGCCTTAACCCCTGATGCGAAAAGTCAATGGCGGACTCCGGAACCAAAAAGCCTCACCAAAGCGCGCGGGATGGAGGGGGGCGGCGAGGCCCCTGCAGTCTTACCTGTTCTCGGGGCGTCTTCAATGCTGCTGCAAGTTAAATAAATCACACGGAAAATTGCGTTCAGGAATATATACAGAAAATAAATACAAGGGTTTATTGCAAAGAAAATCGGGACAGGGAAAAGCATGCCCCAGTAATAAATATCCTCATCGGGACGTCCCCACACGACTGGTTTCAGAAACGAGACAAGGGAATCTGAATTAAGGAAAAGAACACGTCATGTAATTGTGAACGCGCAACGCGGTCTTATCTGTCTCTGGTCGTCTTCCGTGTAACACGGCCCTTCTCGGCTGCCACCAGGCCTCGCTCCAAGCTCCGATCCTCTCGCCGCCCACGAGGTCCTTGCACCAAGCACCACGCATCCAACGCAGGCCCGCGAGCTCCACACAAGGTCAACCCTCAACTCGAGCACGAACACAGAACGACGAAGAACGGCAAAGGGGGGAACGAGAGCACAAGTTCACTGCATGCCAAGTGCCGCTTCGAGCCAAGTTCAAGCCAACGAAGCAACTCTCACAATTCTCTCCCTGTCCGAACTCCACTACTGGCCAATTCTTCTGCTTGCCAACTCACTCACTCCACTGCATCTCAAGACTCACTGCCAGACGCAACTCACTGAACCAACTCCCGCGCAACTGCTCTGCACCAACTGCCGTGCAACTCACTCACTCCACGAAAGTCCTGCCGCCCCTCGTATCACTCCACGGCGGTCACGTCAGCCTTGGCGCGCCACCCAATCAGTGGCCTCCACCGAATCACAGGCCTGTGGTGTCGTCATGGCACATGGCACTTGAGGTGGATAGGCCTGTCGGAGGTGT
The DNA here is from genome assembly GCF_964187855.1 of Myxine glutinosa. Classification (NCBI taxonomy): domain Eukaryota; kingdom Metazoa; phylum Chordata; class Myxini; order Myxiniformes; family Myxinidae; genus Myxine; species Myxine glutinosa. The sequence continues at coordinate 116,431,641 of NC_136268.1, read as the reverse complement.
AAATGGCGGCGGCCATGCGGCGGTGTCCTGGCCTGGTTTCGTTCCTAAGTCATGTCAGGGGAGGGCGTTATTTAGTGTTGCACTGAGGAGATCCTAACTAAATGTCTAAGTGGTGTGCAGTGCCAAAAGGGATAAAGGTTTGGCTGACCAGGGGAGACTTACAGGGGTTTATTCTTAATCCCTACATGACTTATCACTCAAACCTCCTGGTAGATTCACAAGTATACATCTTAACCCGACACACGCCTACACATGAAGAACTTATTACAGGTAGTTTTCCTTACCGCGACACACAAAGCATGTTACCTACTCAGATCTATCTGCTCTACATATCAATACCACATCGACATAACACAGCCCCCCCCCCTCCCCCCCTGGAACCATAGCTCCTGCAAGGTTCACTGCAGGCGCTACCATGCCAGTCTTAACGCTTACTGTCACACACTTAATTAACCTATGAAATAAATCAGGAGGGCTGTGGGAAGTGAGTCGGACTACAGTCCTGAGGTCCTGAGGTTAACAGTCCTTTCAGTCCTGAGGACCGAGTGTTTGTGTTGCTTCCTGTTCCAGGTCAGCCACTACAGGCTAGATATTTTGGTCCCTATGCAATCGAAAGGAGGGTCAATGAAACAGATTACGCGGTGACAACTCCCGACCGACGGAAAAAGCAGCAGCTGTGTCATGTCAACCGACTGAAGAAATATTATGAGAGGAAGCCTGTGGAAGAAATGGTTCCTGTCTCACCTGTCGTGCCTGTAGTCGGGGTGCAAGAGAATCCAGAGGTTGAGGCCGGTGTGAAGTTTGATAACTTTGATGACCAGGCTTGTCCCAGATTGACGAACATGGAAGTGTTGAGCAATTTAGATGAGAAACTAGGTCATTTGACGAGGGAACAACAAGGACAACTATCCAGCCTAATTTTTGAGTTTGCACATTTGTTCACAGATGTACCTGGTCGTACTGACTTGGTATATCATGATATTGAGGTGGGGGAAGCCACTCCTGTGAAACAACACCCCCATCGGATGAACCCTGTGAATATGGAGTATCTTCGGAAGGAGGTTCAGTATATGTTGGAGAATAACATCATCGAACCAAGCAGCAGTGAATGGAGCTCACCATGTGTGTTGGTTCCAAAACCCGATGGCAGTTTTCGCTGTTGTACGGATTTAAAACGGGTTAATGCAGTGACCAAGACCGACTCATGTCCCATCCCGAGGATTTATGACTGTATTGATAGAATAGACCCAGCTAAATTTGTAACGAAGTTTGATTTGCTGAAAGGGTATTGGCAGATTCCTCTTACTGATAGAGCCAAGGAAATCTCGGCTTTAGTCACACCAAATGGGTTGTATCAGTACAAGGTTCTTCCCTTTGGATTGAAAAACGGGCCTGCTACATTTCAACGGCTGATTAATAAGCTTATTGCAGACCTTGAGGGGGTGGAGGCTTGTCTGGATGATGTAATAATCCACACCATGGCCATGGAAGATCATATTAAACAAATCCATGCATTTTTCAAGAAACTGACCGAGGCAGGGTTGACCATCAACATATCTAAGAGTGAGTTTATAGAGGCACAGGTGGTGTTCCTATGGCCATGTAGTTGGTCACGGTCAGGTGCAACCGGTGACAGCCAAGATAGAAGCCATTGATCGCTTCCAAGTTCCAAAAGGGAAGAAGGAGCTTATGAGATTCTTGGGTATGGCTGGTTGGTACCGGCGGTTCTGCAGGAATTTTTCTGATGTGGTCGCCTCTTTAACGAATTTTCTGAGGAAAGAGACCAAGTTTGTTTGGGATGACAAATATCAGGCTGCCTTTGCCCACGTCAAAGCAATATTGATGAGCTCTCCTGTCCTAGCAGCCCCGGATTTTCAAGCACCTTTCAAGTTGGCCATTGATGCAGGGGCTGGGGCAGTTATATTACAGGAAGATGAGGATGGAGTGGATCACCCAGTGTGCTACTACTCCAGAAAGTTTAACAAACATCAGGCAAATTATGCCACAGTGGAAAAAGAGACCCTTGCTCTCCTGCTAGCGCTTCAGCATTATGAGGTGTATCTGGGAACTACTACCTTTCCTATAAAAGTCTTCACTGATCACAACCCCTTAACCTTCATTCAAAAAATGAAAAATAAAAACCAGAGGTTGATGAGATGGAGTTTGGCTTTGCAGGAGTTCAACTTGGAAATTGAACATGTAAAGGGCAGGGACAATGTCGTTGCCGATGCTTTGTCCAGATTGAACTAACTTTGGAAATTTCTGGAGGTTGTTTGGAAGTTTTGTTGCTTTATTTTGGGAAATATTAATTTATCGTTGCTCACGGGAATTGATGATTTGGGTGTGAGTTTTACTTTTGTTTCTTAAAAGAGTTTTTGCCTGCAAAGAAAGTTTTCATGATGTTCAAACTTTCTTTCTTGAGGGGGGGGGAAGTGTTAAGGATTCGTCACTTCCGTTGTTGTGGTTTTCATCCACTGTAAATATTTTTGATTCCATGTACTATTATTGTTTTCCTGGTGCCTGGTGCCTGGTGTTGGCTTAGCGGTTAGGGTGCTGGCTTGGGATCCTAGGATCCTGGGTTTGAATCCCGGTCGATCGCTGAATTAACGCCAGGGGGGCTGACTCAGCCTGTCATCCTTCCGAGGTCGGCAAATTGAGTACCAGCTTGCTGGGATGAATGATCCCGGTGTGTACCCCGGTTTAGAATAGGTACACCGTATCCCTGCGCATCGTAAGAGCGTGACCAAGGGTTGGCGTCAGGAAGGGCATCCGGCCATAAAAACATTGCCTCAAAAAGGGAACCATGATTGTCATGGGGCCCGCAAGGCTAACCCCCGCTCTAGCGGGGAAAATGGCCTTAAAACGATCATTCATTCATTTCATTGTGCTATTGTTGTTTTCAAAAGGTTTATTGTTTATGAACTGTTTTCAAAAGGTGAAAAGTTAGAGTTAAAAGAAACCGAAAACCAGATCGGGAACCGGACGACGACGAAGAGGAAGAAGAGAAAAAAAAGGCTGAGCGAGTGAGTCGGAGAAGAAGCATAGTTGCTTTGCGGTCTGGAGCAAACATTGACGAACGGAGGTCACTCGCAAACTTTTGGGTTTCCCGGGAAAGGGATTCCTGCGACAAAGTTGTTATCGCTGTGACAGATCAACCTGCATGTCAGATTTTGCAGTCGATTCTGAAGAGAATCGTTGGACTGCCGTTACATCTCGAGAACGGGCCATCGGCCATTTTGACTTGCGCGCTTTGCGAATTGCGCAATGTCTTTGCTTGGCTTCAGCCATTTTCACCGCATTCAGACATATCTGGTATGTGTGTGCACTGTGCAACATGGCTTTTGAAGGTTAATTTGCGGTTCGCCGACTGTGAGTCGTGAAACATCCATACCCGAGGGTGTGATTTCTCAACTGCCTGGAGGGCGCCCTTGGATTTCCCAGTCGCCTTGAGGGCGCCTTTGCGCAGCTTTGGCAGCGGGACTGTACTTGTCATCCGAATGGGATTTTGGTCTCGATTGGACATCGTTCTGACAATCGGTGAAGCCGGGATCGACTTCGGCTTGAAACCGGAATCAACTTGGGTTTGAAGCCAGGAAAGAGACATTGGGAATGTTATTGTTTCACTCACTTGTAGCACAGTGAGTTGTATATTACGAAACTGATGGTACCATCATAGGATATATATTGATTGTACTTTTGATTACTATTATTGTTGTACTGTTATTCTTGTGTGATCTTAATACAATATTTGCTTGTTGGTAACAATTGGTGTGGCTTCACCATTGATCTTTGACATACAGAATAACACATTTTTCTGCTGTGACTCCTCTCGGGGCTCAGAGGTACACTGTGACCAGGGGGTTGGGGAGGAGCACGTAACAACATGAAAAACAAAGTAACCAGGTTCCACCATACCTGGTGCAGTGAGAGGAACACGGCAGAGTGAGCGGAGTAAGCTCGGCCTGAACCGTTCGCACCCCCACCGTTAACTACACTACCCTAGCCCTCCTTGTATTTACAATTCGTCTCTACGTCTTGTGTCCCATGTCCCCCTCTAATGCCAAATTCGTCACCCAAATTCCTCCCAGGTTCTCCCAGGAAGGAAGGGACGGAATAAAACAATGTTCCACTCACGTCGTGATGCATCTCACTTACCAAACAGCTTACAGAGCCTCTCGGTTCTTCATCCTCTGTGGTGGATGGATGGTTGTGGATGGTGCGAAGGGGTCTCACCTCTTAACTACACTAACAACATTACTCCCTCATGCGGACAGGGTCATACCCTGCCAGTGTGCCTCTTTAAACGATGTGGTTCTAAGAACCTGAATTCCCATTGCCCACACTGTGGTCCACCTCTGATTTTGGGTCTCACCCCACCAATTTTCTACCTGTACCCTCACACAAATTCCAGGCTGGGTCCTGTGGCTCTACCAGCAGGTCTACCAACCTGCACCCCTCCGTTCACTGGAGCCACCTCCTGAGCTTGCCTGCTCCTTACACTACCCTATCTGGGGAAGTCCCTCCCTGGCGCTTACCCCCTGATGCCCACCTTGGCATTGAGCAAACCGGGTCCTTCCTCTGGATCCTCGGGCCCCACTCACACTAACATAACTGGCTACCTGAGCCTACCTGCGGCCTTACCTGGCCGATGAGCTACCAGTAAACGGATTGCCCCAATAACTATTACTACCAATTGAGTCACACGCCCAGCCATTTCACTGTCTCCTGCACCTCACAAAAAAAAACGATTTCCTCAATCAGCATTGACCACAGGTGTCAATATCCATTATAATTTACCTACACCCTCTATCTACCTTTAAACTACCCCGCCGGGCCTCCGTGAATGGGTTCCACTCCCCCCATTGAATCCTTCGCACCATGCATTCCACACCAATTATTTCCACACCAATTATTTGCACACCACAACACAATTCAATTCACCCTTACACACTGCATCATTTATCTAACTAATTTCCCCTATAACTCGTGCTTCCCTCGTCGTCCCTCCCTTTGTTAGCAACCACTAAACTCTCTACGTCCCCACTGCAGTTCATGGTCACTACTTAAATCTTGTCCCTGTTGTCTCTCTAAATCCCTAACAATTATCCTAGCCCTCCCTCGGCTAGTGTTGGTGCCCCATGGATGCAACCATTGCTGGCCCCTTCATGGGCCTAACACTGCCATACCCCCAAAACTAGTGCTCATGGGCCCCCCTCACCGTGTGAGGAATGGTCACACTACCATTCCTCCACGTGGGGTACAATACTCCCCCAGTCCTCTAAGCTATGAGCTCCCGGCGGTGGAGGTACTGGGTCGTGCCTCGGCCTCTAAGGCCAAAGTAATCCATGAGGGCGCCTGCTCGCCCATGTAGGGTCATAATCGGTCGGCATGGACGATCCGAGGGAGAGCTCGTGGTCCCATTTTAATTTTTATGACCATGTCACAAATTTGCGCCAGGACGACCCCTGGGCCTTGCCAAGGCGACGTGAGCTTCAGGCATCTGCCCTTCCATCTCCGGGGATTGAAGAACCAAATATTCATCCCCGGAGAATATGGGTTCACCTGGCTCCGGTGGTCATACCTGCACTTCATTTTAGCACCTGCCAGCTGAAGTTGGTGACATGCGAAGGCATGGACCCTCTCCATGCCTTCTTATAAGTGACGGGCATAGCCCTCCCCCAGCGGTTTATCAGCGCGCTCGGGCACGGGCCCGCATAGCAGATCGGCGGGAGCCCGCAACTCCCGCCCATATATGAGCAGCACCGGGCTACATGCGGTGGCCCCGTGCTGACTAATGCGGTAGGCCATTAACAAATATGGGAGATGTTCGTCCCAGTCGTCCTGGCAGGTGGTGGTGAACAGGGCCAATTGCTGAATTAAGGTCCTATTGAACCTTTCCACCATCCCGGCAGATTGTGGTCTCAAGGGCGTTGTTCTGGTTTTCCGAATTGACAGGAGCCTGCACACATCTTTTAGCAATTGGCTTTCAACATTTTGACCCTGGTCGGTGTGCAGCCCCTCTGGAATCCCGTGCCGAAATACAAATCCTTCCATGAAGGCCTGTGCCACTACCCGGGCTTCTTGGTTAGGGAGGGCATCGGCCTCCTGCCACTTGGTGAAATAGTCCATAACCACGAGGATGTACTTATTACCTTGGTGGGTGCGGGGTAGCGGTCCTAATGTGATCATAGCCACCCGCTCAAGGGGGGCCCCTACCTGATGTAATTGAAGAGGGGCCCTCATCCTCCGTGCTGGTCCCTTTTTAGCAGTACAGGTGTCGCATCTCCAACACCAGTCCTGTATATCGCACCCCATATTCACCCAATAGAGCCTCTGGCAGACCCGAGATGTTGTCTTTGTCCTGCCCAAATGGCCGCTGGGGCGTGTACCATGCACCTGCTGTAAAATGGTTGTCTTAAACTGGGTTTATGGTAAAACTGGTAAAATGGTAAATCACTAACCAGGAAGTTTTCTCAGAGGGAATTTCCACCCACCTGCGATACAAGATGTTATCCTTCAATTCTAGGGTTTTTAATTGAGCCCAGTACGGCTTTGTTGGTGCCCCGAGGGGGGTGACCTCTTCCCCACTTGGTCTCTTTCCCAATCGAACCCATTCGTGCACCTGCCCCAGTACAGGATCCTCCCGCTGGGCCATGCTCCAAGCCAAAGTTCGGAATTCCTCATCAGCGGTTAGTGGCAAGATTGGCCCTCTCACCCGGGCTGCATGGACTACGAGGGCAGGGGTGGGGTCTGCCAATTGTTCCCTGTCCTCGTGTCTCACACAGAATTTACAGTTTTCACCCAGACAGGGACGTCGCGAGAGTGCATCGGCATTCCCATGGGCCTTCCCGGCCCTATGGGTCACACTAAAATCGGACTGCTACAACTTTTCCAACCACCTTGCAATTTGGCCCTGAGGTTCCTTGAACCGTAGGAGCCATTGCAAGGAGGAATGGTCAGTTCGAACCAAAATTTCCGCCCGTACAGTTACGGGTGGAAATGGCTCATGGCAGACAGCATAGCCAATAACTCTTTACGAGTGACACAATAATTTCGCTCGGGCCTACCCATGGCCCGACTGTAATGCGCGATCACTCTCTCCATGCCCCCCTGTGTCTGGAACAAGACCGCCCCCAAACCCTCCTGGCTTGCATCCGTGTCCAGGGTAAACGTCCGTCATCGGTGGGGTAAGCAAGAACGGGTGCGGATGTCAAACACCCATTCAATGCGAGGAAGGCCTCATTGCACTCCCTTGTCCAATTAAACCTCGTCCCCATTACTCTAACGATCTCCCTGCCTGGGCTCCCTACACGAGTGCTTCGCCTCGTTAACTTCGGGACACGCTGGGCGGATTCCCGTGCGTGCACGACTGGAGGCCGACGTCCATGCCGCGAACATCCTCGATGGACATGCCCAACGAACCGCCCGGGGCTAGCAGCACCAAGCGGCCGCGCTTTGAGCGCGTCCTCTTCTTCCTTCCTTTCCCCGCGTGAGTGAGAGGGCCCTTGTCTGGGTAATTTCGTTAAGAACCGTTAAGTTTCTGCCCTGTGTCTCTTTGCTCTGATCATTGTGCAAATTGTAATAAACCTGTGTTCTTTCCTTCCAATTTGGCCGGACACGTCTTTTCCACCATTGGGCTCGCATTGTACGAGATAAAACCGCTCGAACCGGTTAATAATAATTAACGGCACGAGTCACGTGACACGCAAACCGCTTGGGCGTATCAAACCAGCGTGACTCGTGTGAGGTTCAGCGCCCGTCCTCACAGCGGCACGTGTATCGAAGATACCAGGGTATTTTACAGGAAACCCTTCCGCACACTCGCTGCGGGGTTGGCGGCTGGAATTGCTCCGCAATCCGCCCCACGAGTGTAAAGTGGGTAGCGGCCTCGTGGACTCGAAGCTCGAGGGGGAGAAGGGTTTAACCCCCCTTAGTACGACGGGCTCGAGATCCCCAACAATATATATATGTGTGTATATATATATATATATATATATATATATATATATATATATATGTATATATATTGTTATAGATCGCGGTTAGATGTTATAGACCGAGCGGTGGTGTAAGACCGCGACCTAACAAAACTCACCCGATTCACCCAGACTTTGGCCGTATCGCACCCCAGCTGCTCAATGAGGGAAAAGACGAAAACGACGCAATGCAAAGAGGAAAACGAAGGCAAAGAAAGGTTTGGAAATACGACTGAATTTATTGACTATTTACACACAAGCAAAAAGAAAGCAGTCACGTTTATTTACAAGCACATAAGACGCAGGTGACACAGGGAAAATACTAGCTTATACAGACTTAATTAACCCAGGACAGAACAAACAAAAGACACTGACTCACGCGGGGAATTGCAGGAGGTGGATGGCTGGAGGTGAACGCTTGGTGGAGCCAACGTGGAGCTTGGTGGAGCTGAACGCTTGGTGGAGCCAACGCGGAGCTTGGTGGAGCTGAACGCTTGGTGGAGCCAACGCGGAGCTTGGTGGAGCTGAACGCTTGGTGGAGCTGAACGCTTGGTGGAGCCAACGTGGAGCTTGGGGGATTGGTGTGACGGGTTCTCTCTCCTTCCTTAGTCCCACCCAGTCCAACAACTTCCTCTCTTGCTTCAGGACTCTTTCTCTCTCTTTCTTGGTCCCTCACTCTTTACCACCGACTCCTCACCGCAACCAACGCAACCACTTGACCACCACCTCTACTGACTGACTCTTCACCACTCTGCACTTGACGACCGACTCCCAACCAACTCAGACCAACTCAAAGTCCAACTCCAGGCCTTTCTGTCTTCTGCTCTCCTCTGTAAAAACGCATCTCCCCCTGGACACGCCCTTGCCTTGGGTTATATAGGCCCCCGCCCCTCAACCTTTGCGACCCTCCCCGATCGCTCTTCCTCCGCCCTCTCTAGCCGAACCCCTGGCTCATGGTTGGTCGAGTGGGGCGGGCTCACTCCTCCCCTCTATGACGAGGTGGAGACACGCCTTTCTTCCCCGACTCGAGCCTCGTGGTCAATGGCGGATGAAGGGAAAAAACCGACCAAAATGCGGAAGGCACTTCGAATTGCAATTGACGGAAAGGGGGGAATGGAAGGGAATCTATCTCTTTCACTGGTGCAATGGAGTATTTCAATTAATGGAAGACACAGCCTTATGCTAATACACAGAATAAGAGATAACTATCAACAGGTATATTCTATTACTTGGCTGACGTGTATGCTTGTGGACTATGGGACGCCCTTTTGGTCTTTACACAGCTCCGGAGGCAGGAGGCACAGAATAAACAATAATCACAACAATACAGCACACAATCAAAAAAATATACAGTCCTCATATCCACAACACTGCACCCTCCTCCTCTTAGGCACGTCCCGGGCCTACAACTTTTATTTAGTGTGACACGTAGGTGTAGTTCCCTCTACTTTTAACCTGACCCTGAGTGCGACAGTTTTAAAACATAAATAAATGTGTCCCGCTGCTCCATTGCACCCTGCCTAACAGACTTACGCCCACAGTTAACCGAATTGCGGAATGGTCTTCAAACTAAACACTGACGGTGGGGAGCATTATTTACACTGACGCTATTTTTATTTACAAAACTAACCCAGGACCTGTAATTGTTCTTTCTGGGGGGGAGACAGTCTGCTCTGCATAGACGCACCATGAACGCACCCAATAACGCACCAATACACACCCACGCACCAATCGGTGCAGTCACCATAGTTCATCAGTGTTCCATAAAAATAAACCAACAACCCCTAACCCTGCAGGTGATCTCTTGCTCTTCGGCTCCCTCTGCTGGTTATTATTATTTGTCTTCCAGATGTTGTCATTCTCTTTTGCTTTGCTTACTGGCGGCCTATTTGCAATAAAGTGTGCCCAATGTGCCCTTCTTTATTTTCTTTTATTTATAGCCCACAGGGCCGACTAGTGTGGTTCACCTGTGGGGCATCGGTGCCCTGTGGCCAAGGTCCGCCAGCAAGATTTCAGGCCCTCATGGCCGGTTCCAGCAGAGGGGCCATGCCCCAACCCATGGGGTCCATAAGTGGTGCTCAGCCACAGGCATGTGGTCCATAATGTGGTGCATCGATGCAGACAGCTGGTTCTGGGAATTTCGGGCGCACAATGGCCGACCCACGCACGCTCCCCTCGGCGCCCAACGGCGCACAGGTCATGTGGGAGACAAAAGGGGAAAGACAATTGAGCGAGGGGTAAGGTCACAAGGGTACACGTCAAAAAGGCAATGCAAGGCGAAATGCGTACGGAGGGCGAAGTGAGAAAGCTCGTCCCTACCGTACGTCACCCCCCTGTTACCTAGCCCACCCTTGCCCTTACCCCATATGTACAAAACCTACACATTACCAAATTCGTCACTACTGTCACGTCTCCCCATATTTCCTCTATACCAAATTCGTCACCACAATCCCTCTATCCAAAATTTGCCATCACCAAATTCATCATCAGTCCTCATAAGGAGGCAGAGATGGAACATCAAAGCACAATGTCACACCCACGTCATGATGCGTCTCACAATCCAAAACATTTGCATCAAAAATAATTAAACATGGCATGGTGCGGAGTACCTGTCACCTCAGGTGAGTGGATGCAGATGGTGCGAGGAGATCCTTCATCCTAACTATCCTCTAAATGATTTTAACACACTTTACACTACCCGGGGTCTTTCTCTGGCCAAACCATTGGCCCTCTTAAACTATGGGTTCTAATAACCAATTCCCATTGGCCAAACTGTGGTGCTTCTCAATTTGGGGTCTCACTCCCCCGATTCATCTCCCGGTGCTCTAGCACAATTTCTGGGCTGCGACGTGTACCTCTCCCAACAAGTCTACCCACCTGCACACCTCCACCACTGTAGTTGCCACCCGAGCTTACCTAGCTCCTTACCCTAACCTAACTAACTGGGGACAGCCCTTCTCCTGGCTCTGTCACCCCATGGTGCCCTCTGGCACTGGGCTACCCGGGTCCGTCCTCCGGATCCTCGGGCCCCATCCACAACAACTACTACCGGCTCCCAGAGCCCACCTGCGGCCTCACCTGGCCGACATCCTTACAGTGGTGGAGTGCCCAAACCAACTACACACACTAACAGGCTACACGCCCAGCCATTTCCACAACACCAACGCACCCATCCACATACCATTCTGTCACCCGCACCACAGATGCCAATATCCAACCACAATTTACCTATACCCTCTACCTAACACTTGCACTACCCGCCCCGGGTATCCGTGATGGGGGTCCACTCTTCCCCCATTCACACCTTCGCACCATCCACTCCACTCCACAATTTCCACCATACTCACTCCACGACCATCCATTCCAATACTCCATACCATTTATTCCATACACCTGTCTTTCATTCACCTGTCGTTGCACACCTGTGCAATCCTACCTGGTGCCACCTGCACCCTCCTCCTCTTCCTGGACCATTTGGTCAACACAACACGCAATCACCACTACTTCCTCATACACTGCTCCATTTACCTGTCAGTTGCACACCTGTGCAATCACACCTGTTCCATTCTCACCTGTCCAATCCTCACACACACGGCATCATCTCAGCTAACTACTCCCCTCTGAAACTTGCGCTTCCCAGTCGTCCCTTTAAACTATTGCGCTCCCACGTCATTATAATCCACACTAAGCTACCTGCGTCCCCACTACAGGTATCAGTCACTAACTACCTTTATCGTCACCTAATGTCATCTTCTAGAGCCCTATCAATATAACCTAACCCACCCGGGCTAGTTTTCACTGCCATACACCCCATAATCTATTGCTCCTTTGCCCCCACCTGTGAGGGATGGTGGATTTGCCATCCCACCACATCGGGGGTCTCTCACTACCCATTTTCGCTCGTCCAAATCCAACAATTCAAAAATTTTCCATTTACTGCCAATTCTATTCACTTTTCTAAATTTCGTTTTAAATCACTATCACTATCACCATCACCCGTCTACTTATTACATCCTCTCGGTGCGCCAATTTCCTTCGAAAGCTCGGCTTCGTACAGCCGAGCCATGAACGCGGGTTCTTTTGTGCCAGCGGCTGGATACGTCCCGCATTCGTGGCAGGGATGGGGGCTTACCCGGGCCGAGATCCCACGCACCACCTCGGCGTGGAGCCATCCAATGTCCCGATCTCGACCTGCCGGCACGTCTCAATAGAAAGTGGTCGCCATGACGACCCTTCCTATCGGGCGGCCCGCTCCGTCTAGTGGAGCCCGGACGCGGCCGATCCACGCGAGGCCCAGCGTGGATCGCGCACAGCAGTTCTTTCGAAACCGCCGTGGTTCGGATCCCCGCTGGTTCTCGCGGCACGCGAAGCCCGGCACGCACCGAGGGCCCGAGTCGGCTATAAGTCGTTCTAACCTTTAACCCGGTTATCGTCGATGCTTTACTTGCATGCTTACAAGCATACGCTACCTCTTTCACCCTCACAAAACCTGGCGTTCCAACGCCGTCCGTACATTCCACCAACGCTCTCTCTGTTACACACCACACCTCTTGCGCACACTTCGGTCCACACCTCTCCTCCGTTACGTCCTCCGTAACACTCACCATGGGCGTGCACTCCGCATTGCTCTCACTCCCTGTGTCACTCCCCGCCGGATATACGCGGCCACGTACCGGACGTGACGTCAGATGCGCCCCCAGCTTGAGACGACAAGACGCCACCTCGAGCGCTGTGAAACCTCCTGCATATACTGGACCGTACAGTACCCTGTCCTTGAGCCAAGAGTGCACCTTGAGCCATCGATCCTGCCTTTCCTAGCCATCAATCCCCGTGTGAGTCAGCCTTTTGTCCCGTTTATCTGTCGTCTGTTGGGGTTAATATAAGATTGTGTCTAAGTGCTTGTCTTTCTATGCTGTACCTCTCGTCCCTGTAATCTGACCTTCCGAACGAATATAATCTCCTCCGGAGGTCTTGAGAACCGTATCCCTGGTGTCGCGTCATTTGAATCCCAGCTGTGTGTCTTTTCCTTCATTGATCGAGCGTAGCGCGATTAGTCAACGTTCGGGTATAATCGGGTAACTTGTGCAGACGTGGTCATACCAAAACCGCTCGGTAAATAACATCTAAGCCACGTCTGTAACAACCACCTCTGTAACAACCATCTGCCACCTCCGTTACGTCCTCCGTAACACTCACCATGGGCGTGCACTCCGCATTGCTCTCACTCCCTGTGTCACACCCCGTACACACCGACGTGCATTCTCGCTCGCACTCGGTTTCACTCCCACACTTTATAACACACCCACTCGCCGACGCACACTTTTTCCTCACACGCGTGCCATTTCCACTCACACGGGACCCTTCACCAACGCCCGGGTGCTTCCTCGATCCCAAGCGCGCGAAAATTCTTTTGTCGCTAAACATCCTCCTGCAAAATCTACCCGCACAATATACAGCACGACTCACCTGGGGGATCCTTTTCTCCACGCGAACCTGCAAACTTCCATTCGGGTTAAGCACAGCATCATGATGTGAGCAGGGACTTTGTACATAATCCATTTCTCCCTGCAATTCCCGGGTTACCTCCGTCATCTCTTCAATTTTAATTCCCGCTACTGCTTTTTCTTTATTCACCTCGGCGACCGTTGGCTTTAATAAAACACCCTCCTCTACCTCAGCGGTCGCCGGCTTTTCCCAACACCGTGTCGCGATTTCTACCCCCGTCATTGTACCCGTGCTTTCCTCCGCTTCGCTCAACCGGCGCTTCTCGACCCGCGTTACTTCCTTGTGCACCCATGGGACCCTTTCGCCCAACTTGCGGTCTCTGTCCCTCTGCTCCCGTGCCTCTCTATCGGCCCTCATTCCGTTCGTTGTTGCTTCAATTTGGTTTCCCAATTTGTTCGTTATTGCTTCCATTTGGTTTCTCAATTTGTTTAACAATCGCTCACTGTTCCGCTTCAAATGGGCTTCCATTTCAGCCATAATTAATTGCATGTCTTCCACCGTTGGTACAAAGGGCGCGGCAAAATTTGGTGCCGCTACACCCACATGCGTGAGGACGCCATTTTGTGCACCTGATACACCCTCAACCAAACCTTCTTTACTCTCCTCCACCATTTTTTTTTCTAAGTCCTGGGTCGATTCTACCCCGTCTATCTCTCCCACCGGCATCCCGTCGCCTTGAACAGCCATGGCGCGATTTCAAAATTCAGGTTTTGTAAAACAAAACAAATTTCGGCCGCTCCAAATTTTGACCAAATTTTTTTTTTTTCCTCTATTCGTTTAAAAAAAAAAATTTGGTCGGGCCTCGAATCCCACTCCTGACACCAATTGTTATAGATCGCGGTTAGATGTTATAGACCGAGCGGTGGTGTAAGACCGCGACCTAACAAAACTCACCCGATTCACCCAGACTTTGGCCGTATCCCACCCCAGCTGCTCAATGAGGGAAAAGACGAAAACGACGCAATGCAAAGAGGAAAACGAAGGCAAAGAAAGGTTTGGAAATACGACTGAATTTATTGACTATTTACACACAAGCAAAAAGAAAGCAGTCACGTTTATTTACAAGCACATAAGACGCAGGTGACACAGGGAAAATACTAGCTTATACAGACTTAATTAACCCAGGACAGAACAAACAAAAGACACTGACTCACGCGGGGAATTGCAGGAGGTGGATGGCTGGAGGTGAACGCTTGGTGGAGCCAACGCGGAGCTTGGTGGAGCTGAACGCTTGGTGGAGCCAACGCGGAGCTTGGTGGAGCTGAACGCTTGGTGGAGCCAACGCGGAGCTTGGTGGAGCTGAACGCTTGGTGGAGCTGAACGCTTGGTGGAGCCAACGCGGAGCTTGGGGGATTGGTGTGACGGGTTCTCTCTCCTTCCTTAGTCCCACCCAGTCCAACAACTTCCTCTCTTGCTTCAGGACTCTTTCTCTCTCTTTCTTGGTCCCTCACTCTTTACCACCGACTCCTCACCGCAACCAACGCAACCACTTGACCACCACCTCTACTGACTGACTCTTCACCACTCTGCACTTGACGACCGACTCCCAACCAACTCAGACCAACTCAAAGTCCAACTCCAGGCCTTTCTGTCTTCTGCTCTCCTCTGTAAAAACGCATCTCCCCCTGGACACGCCCTTGCCTTGGGTTATATAGGCCCCCGCCCCTCAACCTTTGCGACCCTCCCCGATCGCTCTTCCTCCGCCCTCTCTAGCCGAACCCCTGGCTCATGGTTGGTCGAGTGGGGCGGGCTCACTCCTCCCCTCTATGACGAGGTGGAGACACGCCTTTCTTCCCCGACTCGAGCCTCGTGGTCAATGGCGGATGAAGGGAAAAAACCGACCAAAATGCGGAAGGCGCTTCGAATTGCAATTGACGGAAAGGGGGGAATGGCAGGGAATCTATCTCTTTCACTGGTGCAATGGAGTATTTCAATTAATGGAAGACACAGCCTTACGCTAATACACAGAATAAGAGATAACTATCAACAGGTATATTCTATTACTTGGCTGACGTGTATGCTTGTGGACTATGGGACGCCCTTTTGGTCTTTACACAGCTCCGGAGGCAGGAGGCACAGAATAAACAATAATCACAACAATATAGCACACAATCAAAAAAATATACAGTCCTCATATCCACAACAATATGTATATATATATATGTATATATATATATATGTATATATATATATATATATATGTATATATATATATATATATATATATATATACAGTATATATATATATATATATATATATATATATATATATATATATATATATATATACAGTCATGTGAAAAAGTAAGTACACCCCATGTAAAGTTTTGACTTTTTCAACATATTTCAGCATACAGCTATTTGATCTTCATTTCAACAATATTGATAGATAAAGGTGATATAATATAACAAATATCATGAAACATTTACATTTTGTAGTCCATTGTATAATTTAAATAAACATAAATGCAAATTTCGCATGTGGAAAAAGTAAGTACACCCTTGGCTCTAATAGGTGGTATTGCCCCCTTTGGCAGAAACAACTTCAAGTAGGCGTTTCTTATAATTGTCTACCAGTCTCTGACTTCGACTGGGAGAAATTTTTGCCCACTCCTCCATGCAGAATTCTTTCAGCTGTGCGATGTTTGAGGGGTTTCTTGCATGCACAGCTCGTTTCAAATCCCCCCACAACATCTTGATGGGATTTAGATCCGGGCTTTGACTTGGCCATTCCAGAACCCTCCATTTCTTTCTTTTCAGCTATTCTTTGGTGAATTTACTGGTATGTTTAGGGTCATTGTCATTTTGCAAGGTCCACCTTCAGTTGAGCTTCAACTCTCCAACAGATGGCCTCACATTATCCTCAAGCACCCTCTGGTACAATGAAGAATTCATAGTGGATTATATGATGGTGACCTGCCCAGGCCCTGATGCAGCAAAGCTGCCCCAAACCATAATATTTCCACCACCATGCTTTACAGTTGGTATCAGGTTCTTGTAGTCAAATGCTGTCTTTAGTTTTCACCAAACATGTCTTCTGGTACTGTGGCCAAATAGCTCTACCTTTGACTCATCTGTCCAGAGCACATTGTTCCAGAAGTGTTGGTCTTTGCCTCGGTGTTCATTGGCAAACTTTAGTCTTGCCCTGATGTTCTTTCTGCACACAAAGGTTTCCTCCTGGCACACCTCCCATGCAGATCAAATTTGTGCAGCCTCTTTCTAATGGTAGACTCGTGCACTTTGACATCAACAGTGGCATGAGCTACCTGTAGGTCCCGTGATGACATTCTGGGGTTCTTAGAGACTTCTTTCAGCATCTTGCGGTCTGCTCTCGGGCTGAACTTGCTGGGGCGGCCTGGCCTGAACAAGTTGGCAGTTGTTTGGAATTTTCTCCACTTGTAGATTATCTTCCGGACAGTCGCATGATTGATTTCAAATTGTTTGGAGAGCTTTTTAAATCCCTTCCCAGACTCGTAGGCATCTATAACCTTCTTTCTGAAAGCCTCAGAGAGGAGGTTTCTTTTGATCGAGGTATGGTGACGCCGCACACTTCAACAACAGAGCAAACCAAACTAAATGTCTGAGGTTTAAATAATACAGGTTCCTCCAAGATCCTCTCTAACGATGTTCTAATCATTTGCACCTGAGCTGGTGCACCTGATTCTAATTTTAGGTATTTGAAGTAGTGATTAATGTCGGGGTGTACTTACTTTTTCCACATGCGAAATTTGCATTTGTTTATTTAAATTATACAATGGACTACAAAATGTAAATGTTTCATGATATTTGTTATATTATATCACCTTTATCTATCAATATTGTTGAAATGAAGATCAAATAGCTGTATGTTGAAATATTTTGAAAAAGTCAAAACTTTACATGGGGTGTACTTACTTTTTCACGTGACTGTATATATATATATATACAGTCACATTATATATATACAGTCACATATATATATATATATATACAGTATATATATATTGTTGTGGATTTGAGAATTTGTGTGTTTTTATTTTATTTTTGTATCATGAGAATTGTTGTAAATATCACCCTCCGTGTTGTGTGTAAAGGTCAAAGGTCGTCCTCCTAGTTAAGCCATATACAATCACGTAGCAAATCATAGATTTCCCTTGTCAGTAGTTATCTCCTTATTATGTGTATTAGTTTAAGGCTCTGTTTCCACTAGTTGACACTGCATTGCACCAGATGACATAAGGTAGCTCCCTTCCATTCCCAAAGCCCCCATTCCCAAAGCCCCCGTTGCCAACTGCATCGGGCGGTTTTCAGCATTTGCCGCCATTGGCCATGTGCTCCGTCTCGGGGAAGAAGGGCGTTGCCCTCCACTCGTCATGAGAAGGTGGAGCCCAGCGAGCCCCCACCAGCCAATCAGGGCTGGCGAGACACCATCACGGGCGTGGCGCGGCTTGATCGCGACGGGCCTTATAAAAGTGTGTGGGGAAGGATTGCAAGAGGAGATGCGTCAGAGAGCGAACCTGTGACGCCAAGCCCCCCATGAGCGAGAGACGATTTTGAGAGGAGTCCTTGGAGAGCACGCGAAGCACCAGCATGCAGGAGCTTTGAACGATCGCAGCTTGAACCACCAGAGCTTCGGGGCTTTGACGGCAGTTTCGAGCGTGGCCACGAAGGAACGGCGGCTGCTGAACGCGCCGATCGAGAAAGGGCGGTGGCTGCTCATTCCCGGCCCGACCGTGCTCTTGTTCCAGCTGAACCTTCCTCTCCCTCCAGCCATCCACCTCCTGCCATTCCTGTCATCATGCCCAGTGTAAGTGTGCTTGTAGTCTGTCTTTTGTCTCGTCCCTGGGTTTAAGTAAGACTGCAGTAGGTAAGCTAATATTTGCACTGTGTCCTTCTGGTTCTTCCATCCTTCTGTATTTATTTTATTATCCTTCCTTCTCCTTGGTTTCTTTAATTGTGTACATATTAGTAATAAATCATATTTGTATTTCCTACCTTTGTTCTTCTTTCCTTTACATCCATTTCGTCCTTGTCTTTTCCCTCATTGAATACCTGTGGCACGATTTGGCCAACGTAAGGATCGGGTCAGTGCTTGATAATAGTTCGTGCCGCGGTTGCTAAACCGCTCGGCAATTACCATCTGTCCATGGACGCGGACGGGGTTGCGCACCTGCCTTTCCGGAGGTAGCTGTGCAGCGTCAGGGACCATGTCGGTCAGTCATAGACGAGGGGATTAATCCCTCCTCGATAAGGGGAACAGAGGCCAACGTTGGGTTCCGCAACAATATATATATATATACATATATATATATATATATATATATATATATATATATATATATATATATATATACTGAAACGCAAAAGAAACTTACCACCTTTGAAACCTTTAAATATCAACAATAACACTGCGTGTAGTAAATGTGTGAACTTATTTGTGGACAATAGTGTCCTCACTGTCAGACAAAACAGTCACGGATGGTCACTTGAACCTTCAATGGTCACTTCATAGCACAGCTGTTGAACAGCCGTTTTGACTGTCAGTGATTAGCCAAGGGGTACGGGATGATTTTAATGAGCTGCATGTGATGTCTTGATATTGGCTTTAAAAAGGCCAGTGCAAAATGGGCATTTCAATCAACATGCCACGATTGTCAAGGGAACAACGGCAGCGTGCCCTGGGCATGCTGCGAGGCAGACTGAGCTACCGTGAGGTGGCACGTCGCCTTGGCTGTTCACACCAGACGATATCGGCCCTGGTGGACAGAGACGCCCTCCACAACTCTGCAGATGACAGACCTCGATCAGGGAGGCCAAGAGTCACCACTGCAAGGCAGGACAGGCAGATGGTCCGAAGTCACATGTAATAAAATTGTAACAGTTCAAAATAAAACAAACCAACAATTGCTAATTGAAACATTGGCATTTTATTGATGACATATCAAGTTTTTGACCAAGATACACCATCTCATCAGTTTGTTCTACAGTACAGAACAGCACAGGGTGCAATGTCAGTCCCCTTTCAATAGCGTGTGTGGCCACCATTGTTTTGGATACAGGCAGTGCATCGTCGGCGTATACTGCCTACCAGTCTTTGGATGGATTGCTGCTGGATTCTGTCCCACTCAGTCCTCAATGTCTGAGGCAGCTCTGCCCGTGTCCTGGCCCTGCCAACTACGTGTCTCCCAAGTTCATCCCACAGGTGCTCTATGGGATTCAGGTCAGGGGAGAGCGCAGGCCACTGCATGGTGTTGATGTTCTCGCCTTGGAGAAATGCAGTGGTAAAGCGAGCAGCATGGGGACGAGCGTTGTCATGCTGAAAGGTTCTCAGTTCTGGGTGGTCTAGCAGGAATGGCAGCAGATGAGGTCGCAGGATGTTATCCACATACCGCTGGGTGTTAAGATTCCCATCCACAACCACCAGTGGCGTCCTGTACCGGCCTGATATGGCGGCCCACACCATCACACTTGGGCCACCCCACCTGTTGGCTTGATGCACGCAACAATCGGCATATCGCTCGCCAGTTCTTCTCCAGACACGCTCACGCCCATCAGGACTGTCCACACAGAACCTTGACTCATCGCTGAAAGCGACCTCGTTCCACTGCGCCAAGGTCCACCGCTGATGCTGCTGGCACCATCTCTGTCGATTGCGGCGATGGGCAGCCGTCATCACGGGGCCTCTGTATGGTCTTCTGGCAGTCAGACCATAGTCATGCAGTCGTCTTCGTGCAGTATCATTGGAGATCCGTGGGTTTGCACGCCCCGGAGTTTCTGCCGCAGTGCGGGATGCTGGACGGAATCGATCCCGCAGGTGACTTCGGACCATCTGCCTGTCCTGCCTTGCAGTGGTGACTCTTGGCCTCCCTGATCGAGGTCTGTCATCTGCAGAGTTGTGGAGGGTGTCTCTGTCCACCAGGGCCGATATCGTCTGGTGTGAACAGCCAAGGCGACGTGCCACCTCACGGTAGCTCAGTCCGCCTTGCAGCATGCCCAGGGCACGCTGCCGTTGATCCCTTGACAATCGTGGCATGTTGATTGAAATGCCAATTTTGCACTGGCCTTTTTAAAGCCAATATCAAGACATCACATGCAGCTCATTAAAATCATCCCGTACCCCTTGGCTAATCACTGACAGTCAAAACGGCTGTTCAACAGCTGTGCTATGAAGTGACCATTGAAGGTTCAAGTGACCATCCGTGACCATTTTGTCTGACAGTGAGGACACTATTGTCCACAAATAAGTTCACACATTTACTACACACAGTGTTATTGTTGATATTTAAAGGTTTCAAAGGTGGTAAGTTTCTTTTGCGTTTCAGTATATATATATGTATATATATCGATATATATATATATCTGTGCAGCGTCTGTCCTGTCCTGTCCTGTGTTGTCTTGTGTTGTCTTGTCACTGAGCTACTTTCTCAAACTTTTGTGAAATCGTACCAAACTTCTGATATGCACATATCTCTCCCGTCGGTATGTCCTAAGGGTATTTTTTTTGAAAAAATTTCCATTTTAAAAAAAATTGTTTGGGGGAAATTTTGTACAAACACTTGAGAGCACACAACATTGGTGAGGTATTTATAATCACGTGGTGATGAGGTGTTTTGAATTACGTGGTGGTGAGGTGTTTTGAATTAGTTGGTGGTGAGGTGTTTTTAAATGACGTGGTGGTGAGGTGTTTTTAATTTCGTGGCTGTGAGGTGTTTTTTTAACATGTTCTATGGCTGTGAGGTGTTTTTAATTTTGTGGTGGTGAGGTGTTTTTAAATGACGTGGTGGTGAGGTGTTTTTAATTTCGTGGCTGTGAGATATTTTTATTACGTGTTTGATGGCTGTGAGGTGTTTTTAATTTCGTGGTGGTGAGGTGTTTTTAATTTCGTGGTGGTGAGGTGTTTTTATTCCGTGTTTTATGGCTGTGAGGTGTTTTTATTATGTGTTTGATGGCTGTGAGGTGTTTCCAATTTCGTGGTGGTGAGGTGTTTTTAATTTTGTGGTGGTGAGGTGTTTTTATTACGTGTTTTATGGCTGTGAGGTATTTTAAATTACTTGGTGGTGAGGTGTTTTGAATTACGTGGTGGTGAGGTGTAATCGTCCCAAACCTCCAGTCTGCACCTACCCCTCCCCTTTGTGTGTGCTGAGGGGTTCTTTCTTGAAAAAAAAAGATTCAACCTAAATAGCCTATAAAAATGTAATATCACAAACACAACAAATACATTTGTCCAAAGTAATTGTTTGTATTATCATTGGTGTAAATCATCACAACACAGCAACTTAGATACAGTCATTAGCCTCAGTAGTGTGTAAATGTTGATCCTGGACCCCATTGACTTACATGTTAATTTTCCTCAAATCAAACGCCTCTATATCTCCACCCTCTAATCCCCATTAACACCTATCCTTAATCCTCCTTCTTTAGACCACTCAAACAATGATCCTTCTATATGATGAACCTATAATCCTTCTGGCCTTATGAACCAAGTATCAACGATCCCAGACCACCCTCTAAACCCCATTAACACCTATCCTTAATCCTCCTTCATTAGACCACTCAAACAATGATTCTTCTATATGATGTACCGATAATCCTTCTGGCCTTATGAACCAAGTATCAACGATCCTAGACCACCCTCTAATTCCCATTAACACCTATCCTCAATCCTCCTTCATTAGACCACTCATAAACAAATATTTACCCTTATGGACCTATGATCCTTCTGGCCTTATGAACCTATGATCCGACAGTTAATGTTCTTATCTACGCCATTTTTAAACCTTCACTCTTTAGTCTGGTTGATAGGGGAAAAAGGCGGCGGTAGCCCCTTAAAATCCCTAACCCATTATATATATAACTTATCGTTTATATCTTATCACTTATATACTTATGACCATAAGGGAGACAATCAATTCCATTTTTTTAAATAAACCTCTTATCATCAAAAGCCCCCAATGCTTTCTTATTTATCTCTTCTGAATATAATTGATGTTTATAACTTATTATTCCATTAATCTTTCTAAACTCTCTTTCTTTGTTGTTAAACATGTATAATAATTATTAAAAATTATAGTTTGTTTTATTACACTCTTTTTGATACCCTTCAATTTCTTATCCTTTAACTTCTTATCAATCTCTCCAATGTATTTATAAGCATAAGCCTTGGACCTCAATCCCACAAATTCACTCATAACACGTCCTCCTAAATCATCCTTGAACTTTCCAATCACCTTTTTATTATCTTTTGAGAACAAATAACTTTTATCACTATAATTACTGGTGTCATAAGTATTAATGTCTGAATAAACATAATTAGTATTAATTTTCAAAATAAAACTATCTGTATCCATATACAACAATGACACATTATCCTTATACTTTGGTTATAGATTATTATAAAAGTAATCATACATCAAGGACTTTGATAAATCAAGTATTGAGGTACCAATGTAAATAGGTTTGTCCATCTCAACGCTTTCTTTCATCAAATGTACCGCACAAAAGTTTTCTGTAAAAACTTCTACTCTCGAGAAGCTTGGTCTGTTGATCAATTTTGATGCTTGTTCCCATGATGTTGATATACGAATGTTTTGCCTCTTTCTGACATTTTCCATCGTTTTTCCAAATACAGAGTTAATCATCAACTTATAAAAGTTCTTCTCAAAGTTATTTGTAGCATTTGTTCTCATTTTGGTGTTGTAGTCGATGTACTTTTTTAACCAATGACTCTGATTGAACTTGAGAATCCTTGAGAATTTCAACACGGAGACCCTTTGAAAGACATTGTCTCAAATTTCTTTGATGGATCACATAATTTTTCTTATCATAAAGTGTAGTAAGAAGTTTCTCTGTTGAGGGACCCTTTACATTAAATGATTGTTGATAATCACTTAACCACTCCTTCTTTGGACTTTCCTTTTCACAAGCAAATGGGAGATCTTTATGTAGGTTATGGAGTTCCTCTGGATATTTGAAATCAACCTCAAAATAATAACCAACATCTGATTCGTCTAATTCTTTTTGTGTTGATATACAGAGATTTTGTAGAACTTTCTTATATTTCTCTTTAATCCATTTCAAACCACCATAAGGAAGTGCTTGAGACATTGCCCACCCATACAAGCTATTCGCATCATAATACATCAAGTCGGAGCTCTCTACCGATGGATCATAATTTGGAATGTACTTGTTATTTGCTTTAACATATCTCTTTGAACAGACTTGTGAAATTCCTCCTCTCTTTGCCTTGTCAATCATCAAGAGCATATCAACATCGGTCATCAAATCCAATTTTTGTTTTGTCATTTTCAACATCGCACTCCAAGCCAATCCAGGAGCAGTGTAATAGTGAGCAGGATCCAATCCATATCCAGAATGACAGATTGTTCTGAAAGCCTCAAACACATCAGCCAACAAAAGCACATCAGTTTTGAGATACAAATCGTGATACTCACCAAGATTCTTGATGTTATATTTTTCCCAAACATTTTGTGCGTGTACATAATTTTTATCTTTTAAATGTTTGTCATTTAATTTGTTGTAGAAATTTTCTTTTGATGGAAGTTGTGTTTTGTTAAACTTCTCAAACGAATCCATATAATCATAGGGATAAATTCCCTTTTTTGTAAGCAAATCATTATCAGGAAAATATTCGGTAAGACATGGAAACTCTTTGATATTTTTAACCAATTCCTTCAGTGAACTAGCCATGAATTTAAATGTATCAAGAAATCTAATATTGGTTATATCATAAGTATTTTTATTTTTCTCAAAGTTAAATCCTGTTTTTATAAAGATTGTTTTTGTGAATGAAATGTATTTCTGATCCGTGTTTGGAATGGCACTTATAGACCCAGATGTCTTTGAAAGTTGATTTATAAATAGATGAGTATCATAATTACCTTCGCAAAAGCGGAAGGTTATGTTTTGATCGCTGTGTATTTATTTGTATGTCTGTGTGTGTGTGTGTATGTTATTCGCATAACTCAAAAAGTATTCAACCGAATTGCATGAAATTTGGTGGGATGATTGGTTATTATACGGGACACATTTGATTAGATTTTGGGAGCAATCGGGTCAAAGGTCAAGGTCAAGGTCACGAAAAGGTCAAAATCGTATTTTTACCAAGTACAGAACAGTAGCTGCGGCGAAGGTATGCGCTCTACCGAGTGCCCGTTCTAGTTACCATTGTTATGAAGAAAGACAGGAATGAAAGAGGGGAGTTTATAATTAATATTACAACTTTGATGAGCCGGACCTCTATATTTACCAGTGAGATGGCAATGATCTCTAACCTTTGGACCTTCACCAATTTCCTCCTCACAAATATGACAGACATTGCTTTTTTTAAATTCCCTTTTCTCTTTACTCGTCAAGGACATTGGTTTATTGGTTTTTCTCATTATCTTGGTTTATCGAACACAGTCTTTTTCTAGTCGTTGGACAAACTCTTCTGGGGTATTTGAGCCTCTATATATCTCTAAATTGTTATATTCATCACCTACGGATGATTTGATATAATAACAAAAACCGCAAGGAGTATGTTTTTGATATTTATTTGTGTATGATTCTTTTTGATCTGGAGAAGAAGTGTCAATTTTTTCTAGGATACTTTCAAAATCAGCATATATAACAAATGGATGTTTGATCATTTTATTTTTATCTTTGAATGAGATATTTGAGCCTTTTTTAGGCATATTGATTACCGTTGATTTATGTTCACCGCAATACTCTGAGTGTTTATCCAATCTTTCTTGTGAATGGAAAAAGTTAAGACAACGCATACAAACAAATATTTTATTTGTCCTTTTACATACTTGTGGTCTTATTAACTTCGCAATATCTTTGATGTATGCATAATGTGAATTTTCATCCGATTTAAAATATAAAAGATTAATATGAGTTTGTTTACAATTGTCAGAATGCTTTAAAACCTGAATGTTGTTTGTTTCTGTTAGGCCATAAACATTAACTGATAAATTATTTAACTTTTCGAATTTAGGAATATCATTTAAAGCCGTAGGAAACTTTAGATCTTTTGTATTTAATGTATTCTCATATTTTTCATAATGAGATACTCTTTCTACATGATTAGTTTGTGGGTGTAGATGTGCCAGGATAGACCAGAGAAAACATTTATTGTCTTTATTTTTGATATTGATAACTGCCTTTCTATTTTTGATAACATTGGGTAAATTAATGTAAGAAGAAGCTTTTAGTGGATCTGATTTAAGAATATGAATATTGATATATAGTATCTCATCTATATTCCAACCATTTCCAGTAATAGTATGCTCAAGTTTTTGTTCTTGTGCAATCAGTTGACCATAGACTCCTGATGTTTTAAAATCTTGATATGAAGATAAAAAGTGTGCCTTAGTTCTCATGTAAGCCTCATCAGTGTAATAATCACCAGTGATTGGATCTGCTTTTGAGATTTTCATTTTAATACCCATATAGAACTTGATTGGATTCAATTCTAAAAGAGTATTTTTAATAAGATCTCGGACAGAGGGTTTGATGATATCCACAGCCTCAACAATTGAGCTGGGGCCAGGAGGATGAAAGTCAAATATGCGTGTTATGATATGTCCTTTGTAAGCTCCATCAGTGATCCTAATAGTAAACAATTTTAACAATTTTAACGAGTGTTTGTAAGTTTTAAGATGAGCTTTAAACCCCTTCTTGAGGATGGTTGTTTTACAGACCTTACAATGTTTTGTTTTAGGTGGAAGAGGGGAAAGTTTGTTAAGAATGTGGCGTGTAAGTTTTGCGGTGAGGGTATGTCATTTGTAATATTTTACTTCCTTCTCGCAAGTATCACAATACACCATATTTATCGGGTGAGAAAGTGTAGTGTTTTATATATATCACTATACTTAAACTAAAACACTTTTGAGCTTTGCAGCTCGTTTTATATATGAAACTATACTTAAACTAAAACACTTTTTTCACTCAGAATCATCTGAGTCATAAAATCTTTATAATGTCTCATATTTAATTGTAGGATACATAACCCATTTATATACAGTTGACCCCCTCATTCTACAGCCCCTCTAATAGCATCAAGAATCCTGAAAGTATTTCTCCCACTCTTTCATACACCCTACAAACACCTTTTCATCTTCACTTCCCTCCAGTCCTCTTATCCCATCTCCATCTAGAATATTTACAAACAAAACCCTGGGATCACTATTCTTCTTTTGAGCTTCTATAAAATGATATACTTCTCTAAGAGACCTTTGTTGAAATCCACCTCTTCCACATATCATTTTCAAATTATAATAAATCGTTATTCTGTCGATTATTTGAAAACCATCAAAGTTCTCCGTCCACTCATAATCCCTTCCATAACCAAAGAAACCAGTTTTTATATTTAACCTTATATATGTTTTAAGAACCTTTTGTTTCATTATCATCTCCAACTGTTTAATCTGATACTTTTCACACTCGTTATGTTTCCCATTAATATACCAATCCTGACTCATTCGCCACTCTTTTGTTTGTTCTGAATTATGTATCATTTTAATAGCGTGAGAAAACATAGTGTTTTATATATGAAACTATACTTAAACTAAAACACCTTTTTAATCACTAAAATCATTATCATCAATATCATCACTAAATTTAACAATAAAATTATCATCAATAAAGCTACCATCACAAAATTTAGCAATAAGATCATCAATACTATCACTATCACTATCACTCATTGAAACATCTAAGTCATAAATAAAACTACTCTCATAACTATCATTTGAACACACTGAAACACTATCATCCGAGTTCAATGAAATACTATCATCTGAGTTCAATGAAATAAAATCCTCACTGCTGTAATGACTCATATTTAATTAGTAGAAAAAACCTTAACATCTATACCAATATACTTTCTTTTATTAACGGATTCAATCACTACATTTTTAATATCGAAAGTTATCTTTAAATAATCTCTAACTATCATAGAACGAAATGACATTTCACCAGAAATCTTAACATCATTCATTTTACTTAGATCTACACCCTTTGGGTTATTAAAGAAAATACAAATGTCTCCTCTAGAATTATTAATGGTCTTATCATTCATTTTCAAAGTATCATGATCGATCACTTTTTCAAGCTTTGAATAAATTGCCAGGAGTAGAGGAGAAACTTTTGTTTGATTTACTTTAATGGATGTCTTTCCAGGTATAGTTAGAGCTCTTCCTTTAAATGAAATAGAGGGACTCATGTTATTTTCCATAACTGGTTTTACCCAAAAATTTCCATATTTATCTTTGTTCAATTTAACATCTTTGACATATTTTTCTATATCTTCCACCGAAGTAGAGATTGATTGAAATTTGTCTTTTGTGTTTTGAAACATTGTATTTATCAACTAAAAAAAACTTACGTTTAGTTTAAGTAAAAATTTACTATATAAATATGATAGAAGGATATTTAGAATTTCCAGACTCTCCATATGATAAATTAGAGAATTGTCCGGCTTGTGATGGAGTGGGGCTTAATGATGAGGATTCATATAAACAATGTTTATTCTGTGATTATCTTCTAATTAATGATAATAAGAAATATAAAAATATATATAACTCTTTTAAATTAGAACCAAAAATGAAATACTTTACAGGATTAATAAGAGAGATGAATGTTAAGTATTATGGTGATAATACACCATTTCTTACAAGGGAAGAGACTATTTGTATTGGGGAAATGTATAAGGGTTTATTGTTATTTATGATTTAAAATAATTTTAATGGAAATGTTAATGCAAGATACTTTATAAATAAAATAATGGATTATCTTGAAATTAAACCTGAACTCAGGATAAAATATGGAGTTTCTAAAAACGCTCAAAAAAAGTTAGATGACTTGTTTTTCAAATATATAAATGAATGATTTTTTACCCGTTTGGGAAAATAAGATAAAATTTAATAACCATAAAAACATTCCAAATTCATTGAGATGTATAATAGTTGGTTCAAGCGGATGTGGAAAAACCTGTTTACTTTTAAAGATGCTCCTTGGTCCTAATTTTTTAGATTATGATAATTAAATAATTTTTACAAAGTCAAGTTTTCAACCCGAGTATCAACTACTCTCACAGGGTTTTAATTCGGGTCTTAAAAAGGAAGACATTATTGGTTTATTTAAACTTCAAAACAAACTAAATGATTATAATATTGAAGATATAATACAATTATTTTGTGATACACAGAAATCAAAACCGAAACCAAAACCCATAACTTGTATTCTCAGTGATAATACGGATGATATACCTTCACCTCAAGATTTAGATAAATCAAAAAAGAACCTCGTTATCTTTGATGATTGTGTTAATGAGAGAAACCAAACAGTAATGGATAGCTACTATACAAGAGGGAGACATTCTTCTTGTAATTGTATTTATCTCAGTCAGTCATATTTTCAACTCCCTCGACGCTCAATAAGAAACAATGCTAATACTTTTATTTTATTTAAATTAAATTCAACAGATGTAAATAATCTTTGGAGAGATAATTGCTCTACGTTATGTAGTAAAAAAGAATTTGAAAATTATATGAAACACACGATTGGAAAATATAAATATATTGTTGTGAAACAAGATGAGATATTAAAGGATGTATTTTTATTTTAAACATAATTACATATATAAATGACAACAATTATTATTAACCTTGTGGGTAAATCTGCTTCTGGAAAGAACTTTCATAAATCTAAACTCTTGAATAGTAAAAATGAAAAGATTGTAAGTTTTTTTTAAAAACATCCCGTGATTCGTATTGTATCTGTTGGAACCCATCTGTGGATCGGTCCCATCGGCCGATGGGTCTGACCCATCTGTGGATGCACGAGAAATGACAATGCAGACCCATCGGCCGATGGGTCTGCGCCATCTGCGGATGTGTTGTTCACCTTGAAGGAATGTGTATGCATGTTGCGCCAACCCTGTTGGAAGGTCAGGATCCTTGCCACCAAAACTACATTTACCCTCGCCATCACCTTCATCAGCACCTGCCACTCTCTACCCTGCCACCATTCCCCTCCGCCATTATCAGAATTACACCTAATGTTTTGTATGAATGTTGAGTATGTTATGTAAAGCTTTACTAAAACTGCCATGTATCTGTTAATTACAAAATGTATTGACAAAATGTATAAATAGATGGGTAGAAATCGATAATAAAACATTTAAAAATCATCTCTGTTAAATTCCTACCACATGTAATTCCAATGACTGTGTACCTGATTGAAGAGCACCATTCTGTCAACACATTCCTCCAAGGTGAACAACACATCCTCAGATGGCGCAGACCCATCGGCCGATGGGTCTGCATTGTCATTTCTCGTGCATCCACAGATGGGTCAGACCCATCGGCCGATGGGACCGATCCACAGATGGGTTCCAACATATCTACAACAACTAGAACCATGCGACCTGGAGAAGTATAAGGTGAAGATTATTACTACATTTCAATGGAGGAACATATGCGATTGAGGAACGAAGGTCAAATATTTGAGGAGGTCTCTCTTGGTTCTACAAAATATTCACATTGTAAGAGTGAGTTAAATAAACTAAAATCTAACGGTCTTGGGATTTTAGAAACGAATCCTGAAGGAATGAGACAAATTATTAAACATTTGTGTGGTGATGGAGTTAAGATTTTATCATTCGGTTTTGATATCGATGAGGAGACACAACGCAAACGTATGAAAAGCAGAGATACAAGTATTAGTGAAGAAGAAATTACAACTCGTATTAATACTAATAAAGAATTTGATGAAATATTTAAAGAAAAGGCTTTATTTCAACACATCTACTTTAACGATAAAGAAAAGGAAAATTTTCCCATTGACCTTTACAATTCATAAATGATATTTTTCAATAAATAAATACAGAAAATGAATACCAAAGAAAGAGCAAGAAAGTTTAAAGAACATCAAGAGTTGGTTTCAAAAGTTGTAAAGCAACAGGAAGAGATAAAGAAGAAAAGGAAACAGAAACTGATGGGTGAAGAAGCCTTTGAAAGAAAACAAGAGAAATTTTTTAAACCACTTTTAAAAACTCAACACTCACCCAAAGTTCCCACGGTAGAATATACTCCGAAAAAACTTCAAATGCTCAAAGATTTTAGTCAAATGACAGAGCAAGAACTTGGAGAATTAGAATATGATGATGAAGGATTATTTCGTCAACTTGAGGATGTAAATCAACCCTCTAATTATGTTGTGGAAGCTCTTCAAAACAATGAATATTCGGAGGGTTCAAAAACCAGAGCAGGTCTCATTCCAACAGAAGAACCGGCACAGTTCTATCTTGTGAAAGAAAAGGTATTGATATTTAATGATAAATTGGTGTTCTTAAGTTCTGTTCAACCAAATATTGAATTAACTCCAAGATTAATGTTTCTTCTAACAAAAGATGGATAAACTAATTCACCTTATTTTGAGGAACCGCTTGATATGGAAAATGTGGAAGATAGGGTATATTTTGATTTACTAAACTCACTTGATTATGGAGTTTCTGTTGCTGGTAAAAGGAAGAAGAATGAGAAGGAGAAACATATTATTGATGCTTTAAGTAAACTTGGTTCAGGTGTTAGTTTTCTTCCAAATGACCCATCACAATTAGTTAATAGACTATTATTGCTGTTAGGTAGTAAGAAGGCTGGAAACAACAATTGTTTTAATGAAACCTCAGCCATTTTAGATCAGTTGATGAATATGAAAATAATTAATAAATGTCAATACAAAGATATTTTATTAGATATTAAATAAGATGAGAAGCACAATTCTTAGTTTTAATTTCACAACGAGTGATTACACAGCTTCATTCCCTTACCCACTACAACTTGACCCCCTTGCCTCATATGAGGCATCTTTATTGTCGATGGAAACTTATAATACCCTTTTTAATATCACAGAGAAAAACAACAAGTTTAGTTATAATCCAGGTAGTGTATATAAAACTATAACCATTTCACCCGGAGCTTACGAGATTTCTCAAATATCTTCTGAGGTCTCTCGCCTTATGAAAGAGGAAGGTGATGAACCAAAAAATATGGTAATAGATATTCAAAAACACACTTCAAAATCAACGATTAAACTTAAAAATAATTATAAAGTTGATTTCACCATTGAAAATTCGTTCAGAGAGCTATTGGGTTTCTCTTCAAAAAAGATTGAAACTAACGGGACGATTTACAGTGATAATGTTAATCAAATATCCTCCGGTATAAATTCGGTATTAATTCATTGTGATTTGATTGATGGTGCTTATAACGATGGAATAAGAACAAATACAATATTTTCATTCAGTGCATACTCAACCCCGATTGGTTATAAATTTAATATGGAACCAAAAAATCTTGTCTATTTACCTGTCAGGAAAAACCATATACAGAGTAAATTTTAGGATAACCGAACAAGATAATCGAATTATTTCTTTTAATGATGAAATTATATCCATCAGAATTCACCTACGTGAACTTTTTCAATAAATAAATAATGGTTATTGTGAGAAAACACGAGTTGGGAAAATATAAAATAAATACAGGGGAGGTCATGTTCCTTTCACCATACTATACAAGGTATGTGGGTAGAGGATACTATAAACCAAAGAGACAACGGGGTGTGGGACATCAATTTAGAAATAAAGGAGATGGGATAATTGATACTCTAATGGGTATTGGTTCAACCATTCTTAAACATAAAGACCTAATTGGTTCAACTGCTTCTGTCGTGGGTTCAGTTGTGGGTGCTATGAAGAGTATAAAAGATGCTCAAAAGGAGTCTCATAAATTACAAGCTATCATAGAAATTAAGAAAGGTAAAACTCAATTGTCTCCTCAAGAACGACAAAAAATCATTTAAATACTCGGGTCTGGGTTTCAATGATTTTAATGCTATATAAATACAAGTATGGAAGCGATTTTATAGTATCTATGATTTGGATGATACGATTATCATTTCAAACTCCACTAAAAAGGAAGACTATTTTAAGGTAAATGCTATAACAGGAACAGACTGGAATTCAAACGGACCAAAAAGTTTTGAAATAAATAATCAACAAACTTACTTGAATATAGCTGATAGTTACTTGCTGTGTAAATTTAAATTCACTAAGGCTGCGAATAATACTAATGCTACACTCGTAAATGATTTCTTCTGGAAAATGTTTGATAGTGTCCGCCTGTATATTGGAACACAAGAGGTTGAAGCGGTTGATTATGTCTCTGCTACATCTGAAATGATGAAATTTACACTATATTCGTTTAGTGATAGAATGGGTAAGGGAGCTGTTGAAGGTTTTATTCCTGATATGTCAACGGGTACAAACACAGACCCTGGTTATAGTCAAAGGAAGGCAATGTATAATGATGACACAAAACCAGAGAATAGTTTTACCGTAGCAGTACCTCTGAAAGGTATATTTAGATTTTGTGATTATGACAAAGTTTTGTATGGTCTTAAAATTAGATTTCAACTACAAAGGAATGATAATGTAAATAGGTTGCTTTTTGGGGTTGAAAATGCTTTTGGAGACAACAATAAATTTGTTATTAATGATTTGTGTTGGTATATCAGTGAATATACTCCTAATCTTAAAACGGAAGAGATGTTAAATAGAAGACTTAACTCAAAGACCCCACTAAATGTATCATACCTTAACAGAAGATGTCAACACGTTAAACTGGAACACACTACCTACACTTGGAATTTAGGTGTTCTTCAAGGAAAGCCCCGATACCTCTGGCTCATTTTTAAGAAACCAGATGGAGAGGAGGGTACTGATAAAAATAATGCACTGAGTGATAATGCTAAGGTGAAACAACTTCGGGTTTCTCTTGATGGTACATTTTATCCACGAGATAGATTGGAAATTGATTGGGAAAAAAATGATTATGGGGAAGCCTACAAGTCTTACCAAAAGGTGTGTGAAAGTAATGGTAATAATGATCCTATTTTGGATATGGTTGCATTTAAAAAACTTTATACAATCTATACAATTGACCTGAGTTCACAAAAAGAAACTATAAAGTCTAATAGAGTGGATACTTCTCTATACATTGAAAGAGGAGAGAATGAAGAAGTTAACGCGTATTGTTTACTTTTGGAAGAAACAGAATTACAGATTAATACAGATAATGGTGTTATGATTAATATCACATAGGTTTTTTCTCATAAATAAATGGTAGGGGTATATGTTAATCAAATCAATCTTAAGAAATTAACATCTTGTATTCAAAATCAAAAGTCTTGTATTATTAATGTTAATACAATTCAAAGAAAAGGAGCAGTAAGAATTGATGTTTTGTTGACAAGAGAGCAGGTCAGAACACTAAATGATGTTGGATCACTTAAAATTAAAATGACAAAACCTATGTTGAAGAAATATTCAATAGATGAGTCAAGAGGAGGATTTCTCCCGTTTGTAATTCCTTTATTTGCTGGTTTAAGTGCGGCGGGAGCATTGACTGGTGGTATTTCAGCAGCGGTAAAAACTTCTAACGAAAGGAAGGCACAACTAAAAGCTCAAAAAGAATTGGAAAGACATAACAAGGAGTTGGAGAAACAAATTAGTGGAAGTGGTGTCATTGTGGATTTTACTCACCTACTGCCTGATAAAGTTAGATTGTTGGTTGGAGAAATGCTTTCCTCCATCTCACAAGCGGGTGTTAAACTAACTAAAAGGGGTAATAAATGAATACATGGTTTAAACAATTTGGAAAGAATACAACATCAAATGTAGAACTTACTAAATATTGTAAAAAACTAAAAATTGATAATGTGGTAATCTGTATGAGAGATGAATTAATACATATAAATAAGAATACAAAGAATATTATTATGAATTTAGACACACAGAATGGTTCTCATTGGGTTTGTATTCATAATAGTCAGGATAAATATTATTTTGATAGTTATGGTATGCCACCACCTGTTGAAGTAATACAATTCTTACAGAATGGTGTTTATCAAACATTTCAAGTTCAAGAAATTAATTCTAAATGTTATGGACAATTATGTTTATATGTATTATTTCAACTCAACAATAATGAAAATTTTTATGATATCATTTTAAATCTAATATAAATGACTTATGTTGAAAAAGATGGTTCTATCTTTGGAGAATCCTCTCAGGATATTGATTTATCAAATTATTATACAAAGGCACAGACCGAATGACAAAAATATTGTATAAGTAAAAATATTAATATGAAGAATACTTATAAATTAATCAATTATCCGGGTCCTACTAACGTGAATGACTTGGTGAGATTAAGTGATTTAACGCAATATATATCTTTAAATAAAACAGCACGTTTTGTTAAACAAGTAAAATTTACAACCACAACACCTGGTTATACTGACCATACACCTTTCCTCATTCAATTTAACTATCTGATTACAATTGAATTTTATAAAGAAGGACATATAGTTAATATGAGAATTAATAAATGGGGGTATGATATGCCTGATTTAGGGTGTAATTGGTTTTTTTCAATAAACTTAGAAGACCTACATGGTTTTAATCAGTCTCGTAAAGAAGAATATTATCCGCTTGGTGAGGTTAAGGAGTTATGTGGAAGTACAATTAGTAAACAACAAATAAGTGATTTTAAGAATAAAAAAATATATGATAGTATAGCGATGGTTAGCTTGACAAAGAAGGAAGGTAATGAGATAAGGATAGAAAGTCGAGGAATACAAACCGATTTGGTAGTGGGAAGATGGGGTGGAATTGCCTGTCATAATATTAATCTCACATATATTTATAATACATAAATGGCAGTAAGAAGACTACAAGATAATTATAATTTTTGTATTCAAGGATACCTACAAGAAAAGGGTGCTCGGTTTTATATACCGTATGAATTGGAACATACACATGGTCAATTTGTTATTAAAAACTGGCCTTATACTGATATTGCTAAACCTACAAATAGAGACTTGATTAAATATTAAATAAAAATCAACTTCTCAAAGTTATGAAATATAAAACTCTTTTAGAAATCATCAACAAATCTTATTGGTACCCTATTATGAGAAAAATAATTACAGATACAAGAATATCTCAAAATCCAGATGAATATATGTATAATATTCTTTGGGGTCCAAACTCAAGGGTAGCAAGGGATGAGGAAGGAGTTGAAGAGAGGGAAGAAAGAGAGAGGGAGGAAAAAATAAAAAATATGGAAATCAGTGAGATTCGTAAAAGATTGAATGTATTACAACAAATAAATCAATCTCAACTCACCGAAGAGGATATTAAAGAAATAAAAAGTCTAATGGAAATATTGGTTTTAAAAACGGAAGAGGAGGAGGAGAAGGAGGAGAAGGAGGAAAGAGAGAGGGAGGAAAAATATAAAAAGATGGATATCAGAGAGATTCAAAAACGAGTGGATGTATTATAGCAAATAAATCAATCTCAACGCACCGAAGAGGAAAATAAAGAATTAATGACTCTTTTAAGGATAATGGTTTAAAAAATAGCGGTGGGAGCATTGACTGGTGGTATTTCAGGGAGTAGTTCTAAATGAGAAAGTGGTGAAGAAGAAGAAGAAGGAAAAGATTATGTGGTTGATGATGTCGGTGTTATTGATTATAGTTAGTTTTTATTTGTAAATAAATGGAGGAGAAAGTGAAGGCATTCCTAAGGATTCTTTATGTTTTAAAAATTAAGATAGAAATGTATATGTTGAAAACCAAAAAGGTTTTGACACTATGTAGGGCTTTTTCTCATAAATAAATATGAGTTATTGCCTCAAATGTAAAAACAAAACTAAATCTCAAAGTGTATTGTATGTTAAAGCTAAAAATAACAGAGTTTATCAAAAAGGAATATGTCAAGTGTGTGGCTCTAAAAAGTGTCAATTCATCTCTCCTAAAAGTTTCTATCAGGAAGTAAATTTACAACAACTGGAATTCCTGTGGAACTACATCTACCTGGATATTCTTTCTGTGGCCCTGGAACAAACCTGGATAAAAGATTAGATGAGGCTGACAATCCTAAACCTTGGTCCAAGCCTATAAATAGGGTTGATGAAGTGTGTATGATATTGATTAAGGGAATACCACTACATTGGATGAAAAACATGAAGCAGACAGAGAAATGTTGTATAATTTGTCTTTGATACGAAATCCGACGTTGAGAGAGAAAGTTGATAGGTTTATTGTGAAAAAAATGATAAGTGTTAAATTGAAACTTGGTCTTGGTTATTCCCCAAAAAACTATTAAACTCCAATGATGTCATCAAGACTGAGGAGCTTTTGGCTAATGAATTATATAAACCTATAATCACAAAGTTTAAAAGAAGGAAAGTTTATTCTAAATACACCGACCACATATGGTCCGCTGATTTAATCAAACTAAATAATGATAAGGGAAACAGGTATGCTTTAACCGTTATTGATTTGAGGAGTAGATTTGCCTGGGTTGTTCCTTTGAAAAACAAAAGGGGTAATACTCTTATGTTAGCTTTCAGTGGAATATTTAGTAAAAGTAAAAGAAAACCAAAGAGGTTATGGACTGACGAGGGAACAGAGTTCTATAACAAAATATTTATGAAATTTCTTAAGGGGGAGGATATTAAATTATACAGCACCTTTAATGAAGGAAAGGCAGTTGTTATTGAGCGTTTTAATCACACTTTGAAAGAGAAACTATATAAAAAATTCACACAACTCGGTTCTCAACAATGGGTATATTTAATCCAGAATATTGTAGATAATTACAATAATACAGTTCATTCATCAACAAAATCAAAACCATCAGAAACATTTACAAAATTAGAATATGAAAAGGAGATTAATTTGAGAAAGCCCAAGTTCAAAGTTGGTGATATTGTAAGAATATACAAATGGAAAAGCCATTTTGAGAAAGGTTATACACAAAAATGGACTCGTGAATTATTTAAAATTGTTGATGTAATGGATACAGTCCCTTGGACTTACAAATTATATGATATGAATGGGGAAGAAATCTTGGGTTCATTTTACTCAAAAGAATTACAAAAAACACAAGTAAACAGAAAATAACAACAAAGAAAGAAGAGTTTAGAAAGATTAATGGAATAAGAAGTTATAAACATCAATTATATTCAGAAGAGATAAATAAGAAAGCATTGGGGGCTTTTGATGATAAGAGGTTTATTTTTTTTAAATGGAATTGATTGTCTCCCTTATGGTCATAAGTATATAAGTGATAAGATATAAACGATAAGTTATATATATAATGGGTTAGGGATTTTAAGGGGCTACCGCCGCCTTTTTCCCCTATCAACCAGACTAAAGAGTGAAGGTTTAAAAATGGTGTAGATAAGAACATTAACTGTAGGATCATAGGTTCATAAGGCCAGAAGGATCATAGGTCCATAAGGGTAAATATTTGTTTATGAGTGGTCTAATGAAGGAGGATTGAGGATAGGTGTTAATGGGGATTAGAGGGTGGTCTAGGATCGTTGATACTTGGTTCATAAGGCCAGAAGGATTATAGGTTCATCATATAGAAGGATCATTGTTTGCGTGGTCTAATGAAGGAGGATTAAGGATAGGTGTTAATGGGGATTAGAGGGTGGTCTAGGATCGTTGATACTTGGTTCATAAGGCCAGAAGGATTGTAGGTTCATCATATAGAAGGATCATTGTTTGAGTGGTCTAATGAAGGAGGATTAAGGATAGGTGTTAATGGGGATTAGAGGGTGGAGATATAGAGGCGTTTGATTTGAGGAAAATTAACATGTAAGTCAATGGGGTCCAGGATCAACATTTACACACTACTAGCCTCAGCTAAAATAAGCCCGTTCCTCAGTAACGATGCTTGGTGAGGCGAGCGCAGCTGCGATGCGACGAGAAAAACCCGCGATGTACTGAAGCCGCAAAAAAGTGAGGGATGACTGTATGTATATATATATATATATATATATATATATATATATATATATATATATATATGTATGTATGTATATATATATATGTATGCATGTATATATATATATATATGTATGCATGTATATATATATATATATGTATGTATGTATGTATATATATATATGTATGCATGTATATATATATATATATGTATGCATGTATATATATATATATATGTATGTATGTATGTATATATATATATATATATATGTATGTATGTATGTATATATATATATGTATGTATATATATATGTATGTATGTATGTATATATATATGTATGTATGTATGTATATATATATTTCAAGAAACAACTCTTGGCTCTTAAAAGAAGTTCCACCAACAGCCTGAGAATGACGATCTTTATTAAATACCAACTTATACAGATCCGGAGGAAGCGAACTTTCTACAGCACGACTTGCCCTCATGCCACGTTCAGCCCTTCCTAAAAATGCATTGATTCACAGTTCACTTAAATAGGAACACGCTTATCAGAAAATCTCCGAGAGAACAAAGGAACTGGCGAGAGTTCCTCCCACCGTTATCCCTAGCCCCCACCGTTATCCGCTCTGTCATTCGGGGGAGTGCAGCACGCACCTTATCATTCGGACCAGATGTAGTTTCAAAGCTCTGAGGTGACAGAAAATGTAACTCATAAAGAGAAGAGTGCATGCTTGGCCCAGATAAGACCATTATTCAAAGGTTTATGTATACAATCCGAGCATTTTACATGAAGCTACACATTCCAAGCGCCTTCCATCCGCGGCTCGAGGCGCCGTCTGCGGACCGAATGGAGAGAGTTTATGACCGGGCTTATCTTGCATCGAGAGGGCACACGGAGGACGAGCCATCCGTCCAGCACGAAATGCATCGAGTACTTTCCCATTTATCCACAGCAAAGCGAAAACACCTTTATTTACTTATGAAAAACATTAAGCAACATTTTAAATCATAACATATTATTCGACCGACGTCTTATACAGAATTCTAAGCAATAACGAATCTACGACTTGACATTCCTTCCTCTTGTCTCGTCGAGACAAAGTATCTTAAGAGACAACGTGCCACATCGGGCTTTATTGAAAA
This sequence comes from Myxine glutinosa, assembly GCF_964187855.1. Taxonomy (NCBI): domain Eukaryota; kingdom Metazoa; phylum Chordata; class Myxini; order Myxiniformes; family Myxinidae; genus Myxine; species Myxine glutinosa. The sequence goes on along the minus strand of NC_136268.1, from coordinate 116,392,170 downwards.
ATAATTGTGTAATGCGGGTATCTCCCAAGGGCATATCGTGCGCCCAAAGCGCCTCGCCCGTGCATTTGGCGAACGTGTCGTGTGGTGCGTGCTTGGAGCCTGAGGGCTCAGAACATGAAAGTCCATTAACGTTTCGGATCCACAACGAAGGCGTCTGGTCCAGATGAGGTTCTGCTCCGCCAGGGGGCCCATCACCTCCCCTGCGGAACTTGCTCCCCCCACCCTTTGCAGACTCAGTCCTTGCAGATCTTCGAAGTTAATCAACGATCATGCCCATGAGGTCCCTCACGTGCTGCTGTTCTGGGGAATACATAATATTGTCAGTATCTTGTGTCTCAATTTCCTGGTCAGGGTACAGAGCGTAAAAATCCGATTCACTTGAAGCATTTGAACTTAAAACATATGAAGCAAAGAGAGGAACTTCCTTTATGTCAAAGTCTCCCATGGGCGCCTGGTCGGCTTGCGGGTCTAGGGTATCCACGTCGGGTCCCTCGACCGCCAGGCCCAGCGTCGCAATCAGATCCATAGTTGGGTCGGAAGGGGGCGTGCAGCTGTCAGCTTGTAATACATAAGCAGCGTTAGCCAGTACACGCAAGGGGTTTATAGCACAAGTATCACAGTCATCACATACACCGTTACAGGCAGCAGCCAGTTCCCACATGGGATCCACACAAGTATCACAATCGTCACAAAATTCAATACAATTTTCTGGAGCGCTGGTCGCAACTGCCTTGTTGAAGGACCCGTTCAGGTCGACGGCCTCTGTGGTCAGAACCATAGTCGTTGTCGGCGGCTTCTTCAATTTCCATCCTGTAAAATACTTTCTCATACAGAGGAGGACTAGAGATTGCATTAGTGCCCCCCAAATTACTACCCCAAGTATCACAGCCAGTGCGGTCAATAACCACTTCACTATGGTGCCCGTCCATCCCCGGAACCAGTCAGTGAGCCAGCTAAATTTATAAGAATTTTCGCGCGCGATCCGATCGATCGTCAGGGCGTGGCTAGTTTCCCTTAGTCTCACTATTGCGGCTGACACTCCTTCAGACGGATCAGGTATGTAAGTGCAACATTTTCGCTCTATTATTCCGCATACCCCTCCTTTCTCTGCCAAGAGCATGTCCAAAGCCACCCGATTCTGCATCACCATTGTACGCATGTGAATCACCGTATCCAATAGTATGTCATGAGCCGTAGCGGTGTCGTTTGCCACCTTTTCTAGGGCCAAAGCCAATTTATCTATCCGGAAACTATCCATGACTGTGCCCGCTCCTGGGAAGAAGAAACCAAACACCTTTTCCCATAGGCTCCCGTGTAGTTTAGTGGTTCCATCTTCGTTCATGATTGACCTCTTATAACGCCTGTCCAAGGACTTTGGGTCTAGCTCATCCAGTATCTCAACGTCAGGAAGGACTGAACCCAGATAACATGTGCCCCCCCCAATTATTTGGTAAATAGGGGTAAGCCTTGTCGCCGCATATAAACATTGTCCCATGGGGTGGGACCAGGTGGGTGGATAAGCACCGGAGTCCCTTTACCACCCCATTAATCCTACTAACCCCCCTAGAGAATGTTATAGCCGTTATGTTGTGGTTGTGTTTATCTTGCAGTACTATTCGTAATGTAATCCCTGAGCTCCCTTGTCCCAGCTTCCCGGGGAGAGTGTAGGCGCATTCTGATTCTCCCATACGCAAGTGGCCGGAACCCTGGAGGCAGACCCTCCCTTTCTGTGGTTTGACCCAGACGGGGGCAGGCCTCTCGGCCACATGGGCAATCATTGACGGGCGATAATTAAATTGTCGATTGCAACTCTTGCCGTTGTCAACCCCTTCTCTTTCCAGCGTGGTGACTAAACATGGGGAAGCGATAGGTTGTGAGCAGAGGTCATTGAGGGACAGAGGTAGCACTATCATGTGTATTCCTGTGGTGCCTGCTTGGGGAAAGTGCATGCACGACCAGCAGTGTGTCCTATTTTGAATTGTTGCCACCTCCCTGGCCACTTTCCAATATGTGTTTTCCCCCCTCTTTGGGGCCTTATCCTGGGGGTGTGGCGTGAGTATGTATTCGATGCATGGTGTGTGTTTAGTTTCGCCACTGGCCGCTCCTGGGGTCCAGATGCTGCACCGGACCTGCATAGTCATGCCTTTCTCTAGGCGCGTGCGTGTTTGTAGCTTAAAATCAGGGGTTCCCCATTTGTATCCTGGTTGGGCCAAGGTCTCAATGCTAGCTTGCCCGTTTTCCCGGAACTCTCGTTGCTTTTGTAGTACAATGCCAGCGCGTCCAGGCCCTGCCGACAGTGCTAGCCATTTTACGCTTACCCAATTTGTGTGCAGGGCTTTCTGTTCGAAACATGGTAGTGATACTCTTTGTCCCCATGTTACGGTGAGGTGTCGGGTTTCGTTTTCGCATCTATTGAAATCGGAGCTTCCCCTAGCTGCTGTCGCTATCAATAGTATTGTACCTATGATTAGGCCCATCCTTACTGTGGTTGCTGTGGTGTAGTGTCTGGTGCTTGTATGGCCAACTTACAGTGCGTGGCGTGGATCCACGAGGTCTTGCCCTCGCAAAAGACTGCCGTTGGTGTAGTCAGCAACACCTGGACTGGTCCCTTCCACCTTGGTTCCAAGGCGTTCTTGCAGGTGAAGTGCTCCACGAACACCTGGTCTTTTTCCTCTGGTGGAACACCTGGTCCACAAGCGCCCTGGGAACACCTGGTCTACAGGTCTCCAATTCATAGATTCAATTCATTCAATTCATAGTTTCATAGAACACCTTGTCTCCAATTTCCTAATCCACTTTTTCCCAGTGGATCCAATTTTATCCAATATTCAATTTTAAATTCAATCCATCTCTCAGCATCCCATTACCTGTTTCCAACATCAATAATAAATAAAAATAAAAAATAAACGAAAATTACTTCAGCTAGAGTTTCAACTAGAATTAACACAAACAAACCACCGTTAACCTCCATTAACACAAACAAACCACCATTAACCTCCATTAACACAAACAAACCACCATTAACCTCCATGAACCTCCCCCTATTATTTATTTATTTTCACGAATAAACAAATAATAGAAATAACCTGGTCTAATTCCAATTCCAATTATGGTCCGTTCTGGTGTCTGGTCACACACAATGTTTTCCTCACCCACTGTGATTCGCTCAAAATAGATTCTCACTGTTATGTCTGAAATTCGTCTCATGAAAACCCACTCAAGAGTCCGGTGTAACAGACAGACAAACACATAGACACGCCGAAGACCCCAGGGTACCCATCAAACTAGCTAGTCCCCAGATCCACAACACAGCGAAACATGTAACTTTACTAAAATAATCACCTACTCATAACTAATACTCATAATAACTCATAATTACTTATGTAATTACTCATGCCAATACTTACTCAAAATAATGTAATATCCCAATCTTCACCCCCTATGCAAATCGAAGCACCCCGGACAATCCACAACCAATATCAACCACTGTAGCCGCCTTCCCGACTCCAGGCAGCCACACACAGCCACATACATCTCCACCCGCGTCACACAAGACAACAGCCAACGAGTGTGTCCACCACACAGAAACCTTTGGCAATGCAACAACCGAACTCCCAGACAACCAACAACAAAACCCAATCCATCTCCATGGCTCATCAAGCAGTTCCAACTTAATCCAGCTTCACATACCGATTTCCCCAAAAAACTCGTGAAACTTCACCCCCATTCTGGAAAAACCCTGGACTCAACCCTGACACCCTAAATAACTTCAGACCCATCTCCAACCTACCCTTTCTGTCAAAAGTTTTGGAACGTGCTGTGGCCACTCAACTCAAACATCACCACTCTGCCAATAACCTGTATGAAACATCCCAATCCGGATTCTGCTCCAGCCACAGTACTGAAACTGCTCTCCTCAAAATCACCAGCGACCTTTTCTCTCCTCTGACGCCGGCAACCTCAACATTCTCATCCTCCTCACCTCAACGCCGCCTTTGACATCATCAATCACGCCATCCTCCTCACCCTGCTTAGACCAGCTTGTGCCTATTAAACCCAAATCAGTTCTCTCCCAAGCCCACAAGGACCACCTACAGCACTACAAAGATGCCCTCTACTCCGCCTACTACTCTCAAATTATCCACTCTGGCTCCGGAATCCCAAAAGCACTCTTCTCTACAATAAACAAACTAAATAAACAAATAAATAAACAAACTTTACAACGCGAACAAACTCCTCAGCGCCCTGGATACCACCACCTGTCATTCAGAGTAGACAACAGCATCTCCTTCCTTTCATTCATCCAAAGCAAAATTGACAGCATCTACAACAGCTTAATCACCACAATTCGCTCTATCCTGACAAACTGCATCACTGACATAAAATTCTGGCTTCAAATCAACTTCCTCGAACTTAACTATGATAAATCTAAATTAATCTTCGTTTACCCAAAACCACTCACCAAATCCACCCATAACTTTGCCCCCAACATCGATGGTTTCTCAGTATCCACCTTCCCTCGCATCCGGAATCTTGGCATCCTCATTGACCAAAACCCTCTCCTTTGAAAAATACACTAAACAGATCATAAAGACAGCCTTCTTTCACCTTAAAACATCGCCCGTCTCTGTCCATCCCTTTCCTTTCTGGTTCAAGATTACTCATTTTATTCAATTAATTGGAGCACGATGCATTTTTTTTATGAATTGTGATAAACTGATCATTTGAACACAAATTGAACAAAACACTTCCATTAACTCGACATTCTTTTCACAGCACAAAGTTCACTTGAACATCCTTTTCCTGGATACTCCCTCTTTATTTTTATTTTTATTTTTATTATTTTTTACAATAAAAATAACCTAGTTTTATCATCACATTTACAATTTTCATATTTCCACTCTCACCAGTGAATACAAATGGCACCGGTATGTAGATGTCACACGTTATCAAAATGTATGGTGTTGGGATATATATCATCCACTGGATCGTAATTTCAACCATGCTTCTCCACTTGCAACCCAAATATTTTCCATGAAATAAATAAAATGAATTTTATGAATCTTCTCATTATTCGAAAGTTTACAAAATGTCCCAAATCTGTATATTATTTTCTACTGTGGTTATATTAAACCATTATTTTACAAAATCCAACTTTCAATAAACTGAAAAATGCTTTGCTGGACCCATGCAAGATTCATCACAAATTTTGCAAACTTCCCAAAGACATATCTTTCATTGCTTTTGAATTTGTGAACACACACGTTTCGTACTTCCACTCCATGTCAGGAACCATTTAGAATGGTGAAAATAAATTTCATAATAGACTTACCTCAGGTATTTCCTACAATTTTCACGATTTAGAGGTCGAAATAGCAAACCAGTCCTTTTTGGGGCTAAAACTATCCTCAAATTCATTACATTTATACCCTCCTTTCTATTAATATCAACCATTTTCTCTCGCCATGGAATAGTCCACCACTCATATAAATAATCATAAGAGTTCTGCGAAACATCTCCATCTTTAAAACTTAGCCAACCATTTTTAAACCACATGTTTTCCCCCCAAAAACCAAGTCACCTTCTTTGTATATTGCCAACATTGTTCATCGTTTAAGTATCATCCAGAACTAAATTTTTATAAACCATCAACTTGTAGATGCATTTATTTATATCCCATTAACCCAAGAACTCTCAATTGCTTGGTTATATTTTAGTAATGTCATATATCCATATTTCTTTTCCAAAATGTTCCTGATATACACATTAATCCCATCTGTCTTTGTTTACTAAACATACCATCCCACTGAGGCAGCTGCACCGTCACTTTACATAAACCCATGCTTTATATACATTTGTTTGCGTCGGTCACAATCCGCGTGGATTGTATCTGTCAGCCCGTCTGCAAACATCAATCACGTCGAATGTATTTCACACATATCAATTCTCATTTACCCATGACTTACACACCATTTTCAAAGCACACCATTTTCACCATTACTGTTGAAACCACTCTTCCTATGACAATTCCTATGACAATTCAAGACACGCACGCAATTACTTACAACAATGCAACCAATGCCGTGCAAACAATTCCACGAATCGCAAATCTATGACCAATAATACACATACCAGAACCAGTAAATCACATAACCAAAACGCAAACTGTAAACCCAACCAGAATTTGTACATTTCCAGATCAACTCAAATCAAGAAATCAACACAAATCCTTATTACCTCCAATCAACTCAAAATTAAATCAAACAATTCAAAACCAGATCGGATCAGCGATCAGAAATCACTTTCCAATCAACACATTCCAAGCAACAATTCATTCAAAGCCACAATTATTTCAACACCAATGTACCAGATAAATCATACCAGATAAATCAACTCAGGGAAAATGCAATTTACCATGCACACAACACGATTTTATGCCCTTTAGCAGTTCACTGACACCAAGTCCAGCTCGATATCAGCAACCAAGCTTAAAAACACAACTCTCACCTTACTGTGACAAATAAGCAACCAACCTACTTCACACTAAAACAAATAACTTTTCATCACCCCTTTCTTCTCCACCGCCTCTTACACTTAAACAGATCACAATTACTCACTCATACACTGTTGCATCATCGAAACTGACTACTCCCGTCTGAGACCTGCGCGTCCCAGTCGCCTCTTATACTATTGCGCTCCCCCGTATAATCAGCGAGTTATAATAACCACAATATACCTACTTGATGTACCAATATACCAATATACAGCACCCACCTCTTGATACCACAACTTAATTCATGTTACTTGCATCTCTTTGCATCTTCCCAATTGTCCTCCATTTAACATGACTATCCCCATTGCTCGATCACGCACGTCACTGTGCTCGGCCCGGTTAAATTAAATGCAAAGCACACTGTACCTGACGCTTCCGGTCGGCACCGGAAGTCTGTTTATTTCTTGAGACCCCTGAATCGGGACATTTGAGACGTCAATGACAACCACAACAACAAACAGAACTCGATATTCTCTGTTCACTAATTACGTACATGATTTCAGTTTTACCCACAATATAATGTCCCGATATTCTCTGTTCACTAATTACGTACATGATTTCAGTTTTAACCCACAATATAATGTCCCGATATTCTCCAGATTTAAGTCCTATATATCCTGCCGTTAAAGCAACCTCCAGTAGACTGACAGCCTGTCGTTCTTCCAAGGTTAGTGAATTATCTCCGACCTCTTTCCCTTACAAATCTCGAACAAAGGTCAAATGAACTTTAAAAGGTCAAACTTCAAACGGAGAGAGGTGGTACAAACGTCGAATTGGGGTAACCAGCGTTTTCATTCCACAACTAATACAAGTCCGGCGACATTCCCGTCCTTGCAAGAACTCCACATCCGGACAGACACACGACCACTATCGTGGCTCCACATCGCAAAATGCTAGCTTCTACGAATCCAACAACCGTATAACTCCACAGACAGACAAACACAACCACATCCTCCTCGCGCCCACACCTTGACACAAGCCACACCACATACCGACAGTTGAAACCTCGACCGTCCTCCTTCCTCGGATAAGCGTTCTGTTGAAAACGTGACATTTCTGCCTACCTCAATCAGAGATCTCTCTGAATCTCATCATTCGCACTGTACCTCACTTACTGTATGAACAAGACTTCCTGTTGGCACCGGAAATTAATTACTCTGTCTTGAAATCCTTCATTCGACTATGATAAATCACCTCAGTTTATATACTTCGCGTACTATCACCGCTTGTTTAGTATTCCCCTTATATAAATCCATCTTGAATAACGTATTCCTCCTGTGACATTGCATGGCATGTATGTCGCAGGCGCCCACTATTCTGACATGGCTCATGACTCATGTCTGATTCTGACATGAACGTCTGACATGAACGTCCGACATCCAGCAAAGTCGAAATGACCCACAATGCATTTGGGCACACATCCTCCGAGCAACCTCATACAGCACACCCGTGACTCGCGGCTCGCTCGGCTCCTGCCCGAACGCACAATAACTCTACCCAAACTTCCACGGAGCCGCACGGCGGAAACACAGGTTTGTACCACACTTTAATTAAACGAACATCGCCAGGATTCTCGGATAGACGTTAATTTCACAACACACACAACAAAAATCCGATTTAAATTCAGAGATCGCCGATCGACCTGGCACAACCATCTCAACGCGGCGACGCCACGCCGCCCTCCGTCCCGGCGCGCACCCTCGTGCCTCCACACGAATCCCAACACCAGACTGCACGCCGCCCTATTCGCGTTCACGGCGGGGTTTACCTCACGTCGGGACATGCAGTCGGCTGTCATAACAGATTGTTGTCATGCAGTCGGCTTGTTGAGCTGTCATAACAGTGAGCTGTCAGAACATTGAGCTGTCAGAACTCATCCCTAGCTCGTAAACATCGCAAAAAAAAAAGGATCTCTGACGCTTTGCCTCTCTGACCCAAAATGCACTACATGACATCATCATCCTAAAGGTGAGCTGCCTCAGGGATATATCCCACACATACAATCCACAATATCTGCCATTGAATGAACTCTTCGATTCAAGTCAAACACACATTTCGATTCAAATCCAAATTTCTGCCCGACTGCCGCTCGAAAGACAAAAGCAGCCCATCTTGTAACCATCTCCAAGAAACCGCTTCATATCAACAGTAGGTCGACAAGGGCACTCCGAGTGCTTTCCTGACCCGATTTATATCAATTCGCTTCCCAAACAACTCCCAAACAGATGAAAATCCGGACTCAGTTCAGGACCTCACCTGTTCCCTCGGATAGACGCTAAAATGGACATTCCCGGCCTGAATTTCCCGCACGTCAAGCAGACCACTTACAATGCTTCACACCGAAACCCTCTGCTTTGCATATGTCATACAGACAAATACATTGGCCAGATACACACGTCAATCAATATCCCAATATACATTCATTCCTCATTCATATACCAGTGAGTCTCCCAGACTTCGCGCGAAAATCAGATCGACTCAAATCATGCCTTTCTCCAGCCACTCCCATGTACAATCTTTGCTCATTCATGTTACGTCTCTCATTCAAGGAAAAGGATTTTCTCTTGGGACGGGTTGGACGGGGTGGGTTGAGGTGAAAAAGGGAAGGCAGGGTGGGGGGTGTTGGGGTGTTGCCTAGAGCCCCGGGACTGAGCTCAGGTCTTGGGGGGGTGGGGGGTCTTGGTCTGGCATCTGGTCCAGCGGCATCAACCACTGATTTACTTGCTTAACTGCTTACTTAATTGTCCTCTGTCCTTGTAGCTTCAATAACCATAGCTGCAATGCTTAAAATTTCAATATTTCAAAAACCACTCCTGTCCTTACCTGTGGTTACCTGGCCCATTTTCCTGTGAGCCTATTTATTTTCTCTTGTCCACCAGGTCCTGGCCTGTTTCTATCTGGACCTCTGTTGCTTGCTTTCTCTGTCAGGCCTACCTGGTACCTGCGCGTTATCCTTTTACTGGCCATGTTCTTATGGCCCTCTAAGTTAGCCACAGCCCTTCGTTCCCTGGCATGCAATGGCATACCCCATCTTGTCTCTGGGCTGTTCCTTCCTGGAAAGATCTTGGCCACTTGGCTTCAACCTATATGGCTGTCCGACCTCACTTTCCCCTCCTGGTGCTAACTGTAACGTTAAGTTTACTGTTAAATCCTTACTGATATCCTGCGCAAAATCTATCCTTAGCTTTACCCTTAATGTTTATCCTGGTGATTTTAACAAAGACACGTCATTCTGTTTACATTTTCTGTCCGGAGTGCAGGCAATACAGGTGACAGGGGAGACGAACTGTGCCTGTTCGAAGAGGGGGGTACGAATTTGGATTGCCCTCTGATAAAAAAAACAATGCTCACCTTAAACGAATCAGCGTACCGGCGTCCCGGCCTCAGGCAGCCCCCCTCGGATCGTTCAGGATTCGCCTCGACTGTCACTGTCTTGCTGCACCCCACTCCTGGTACCAATTTTCAAGAAACAACTCTTGGCTCTTAAAAGAAGTTCCACCAACAGCCTGAGAATGACGATCTTTATTAAATACCAACTTATACAGATCCGGAGGAAGCGAACTTTCTACAGCACGACTTGCCCTCATGCCACGTTCAGCCCTTCCTAAAAATGCATTGATTCACAGTTCACTTAAATAGGAACACGCTTATCAGAAAATCTCCGAGAGAACAAAGGAACTGGCGAGAGTTCCTCCCACCGTTATCCCTAGCCCCCACCGTTATCCGCTCTGTCATTCGGGGGAGTGCAGCACGCACCTTATCATTCGGACCAGATGTAGTTTCAAAGCTCTGAGGTGACAGAAAATGTAACTCATAAAGAGAAGAGTGCATGCTTGGCCCAGATAAGACCATTATTCAAAGGTTTATGTATACAATCCGAGCATTTTACATGAAGCTACACATTCCAAGCGCCTTCCATACGCGGCTCGAGGCGCCGTCTGCGGACCGAATGGAGAGAGTTTATGACCGGGCTTATCTTGCATCGAGAGGGCACACGGAGGACGAGCCATCCGTCCAGCACGAAATGCATCGAGTACTTTCCCATTTATCCACAGCAAAGCGAAAACACCTTTATTTACTTATGAAAAACATTAAGCAACATTTTAAATCATAACATATTATTCGACCGACGTCTTATACAGAATTCTAAGCAATAACGAATCTACGACTTGACATATATATATATATGTATATATGTATGTATGTATATATATATATATGTATGTATGTATGTATATATATATATATATATGTATGTATGTATATATATATATATATATATATATATATATATATATGTATGTATGTATGTATATGTATGTATGTATGTATATATATATATATATATATATATATATATACACATATATATATATGTGTCACGCTACCAGATGCTCAAATTATGGATTTTGAGTTATATCTGCAGCATAAAAGTACCAACCCTGTACCTTCATAAAATAGCAGGGTTGGTCAAATTGGGCAATTACAAATTCATTAAAACACAAATTTAAATATTCATGTGTTCCCCAAAATGTCAAGTTTTTCAACTTTTCATGCCAGGAAATCTAGAAAATGTCGCAAAAAATACCAACCAGTAATTTACAATCAGAATCAATTTCTAGGGTTTAAAGGTTTTTTTCAAGCATGATGTTGGACAAGTAAAGTAAATAAAAGTACCATAAGAGTTATTGGCCGAGTGCCAATTATTTTTTTAGCACCTTGCCAATATTGTGTATTTTTCACTTTTTTTCCGAGCAAATAAGTTGTGACCAGCACTGATTTTAATTGGAATTGATGGGAAACAAACACGCACATGTTTCTTCTAATACTGCTGTATTTATTATGTACAGCATAATCTGCATTGAATCTTCAAGCATAATCTGCATTGCAACTGTACACAAATACTGTAAATCATCGCCCGCCATCTGTACGCTAGCCCAAGCTGTCATGCCAAAATATCAAGGCAAAATGACGAGTAGGCCTACATGTATAGAATTTTCACACACATGTTTGGTGAAGCCCCATTTACAAGACGTATGTACAAGACTAGTCAACCGTTGACTACCTGATAGTGCGTAGGCGAGATAGTGGGCACTTCCGGGACACAAAGGTGATCCCGGGGGAGGAGGCTATTTCACAACACCACTTGGTTGTCTGCGACATAAGGGTGAAAGGTGCGAGGAGAGCTCGGCGGGTGAAGTACCAACCGAGAATGAAGGTGTGGAGGTTGAAAGAGGTGACAGTAAGGGAGGCATTAAAAGAGAGGCTGAGTAGGGTCGAGGATGATGTGGTTGAGCTTGAAAGTGGTTGGATGTCAATGAAAGCTAGTCTGTTAGGAGCCGTTGGTTAGGTATGTGGATGGACAAAAGGACCACCGAGGCACTCGGAAACATGGTGGTGGGATGATGAAGTTGGAAAGAGGATTGACGAGAAGAGGAAGAAGTTCAAGGAGTGGCAGAAGGCGAAGGGTATGGGAGCAGAAACAGCAGAGCATGAAAGTTATAAGGCAGCCAGGAAGGCTGCAAAGAAAGAGGTAGCAAAGGCGCAGGAGGCATGTAGGAAAATGTTCGGAGAACGCTTGGATTTGGAAGAAGGTCAGAGAGCAGTATTCCGGATTGCAAAGCAGATAGCGAAAGAGAGGTGTGATGTGATGGGGGTGAGTTGCTTGAAGGATGAAGTGGGACAAATCGTTGTCGACCCAGATGGAATTAAACGAAGATGGAAAAGATATATGGAAATGCTGTTGAAAACAGAGAATGAATGGGATGGCAACATAGAGAGTAACCCAGTTTTAGGACCGGCAGAGAAGATAACTGAGAAGGAAGTTGAGGAAGCGATAAAAGCAATGAAGGGTAGAAAAGCGGGAGGGCCGACGGGAGTTGTGGGAGATATGTTGTGAAGGCAGCAGGAAGTTGGGGTGTCAAGAGAATGACAGAGATCTGTAATCTGGTGGTGAAAGAAGGCCGCATTCCAGTGGATTGGGAACTGAGTACCCTCGTCCCTCTATACAACGGGAAAGGTGACCCTCTGGAGTGTGGCTCGTACCGAGTGATAAAGTTATTGGAGCATGGAATGAAGGTATTGGAAAGGGTGTTGGAGAGGAGGATAAGGAAGAAAGTGAAGATCGACGAAATGCAGTTTGGATTTATGCCAGGAAGAGGAACGACAGACGCGCTTTTCATTGTGAGGCAGTTGCAGGAGAAGTACATGGAGAAGAGGAAGAAGTTGTTTCTTGGGTTTGTTGATCTGGAGAAAGCATTCGATAGGGTTCCACGCAAAGTATTGACATGGGCATTGAGGAAGTTAGGAGTGGAGGAATGGTTGATCAGAGTAGTGATGGCAATGTACAAAAGAGTGCGCACAGCTGTAAGGACGAAGGGCGGGAACAGTGGTGAGTTTGAGGTGAATGTGGGAGTGCATCAGGGGTCGGTACTAAGTCCACGACTATTTGTAGCTGTGATGGAGGTGCTGGTTCAGAACGTAAAGGAGGGTTTACCGTGGGAGTTGTTGTATGCAGATGATCTGGTGTTGATTGCGGAAAGTATGGATGGACTGAAGGAAAAGATGAACAAGTGGAAGGAATGTATGGAGACAAAAGGTCTGAAGGTGAATATCGGAAAGACGAAGGTGATGGCAAGTGGTAAAGAATGTGGTGAGGTGGAAAGAACTGGGAAGTGGCCCTGTGCTGTGTGTAGGAAGGGTGTCGGAGTGAACTCCATTCAATGTACAATGTGCGCTGAGTGGGTTCATCAAAAATGTAGTGGTCTGAGAGGGTTATTAACCAGTGTGGCAGCTACATTGAAATGTAAGGTGTGCACAGAGGGAGCTGCAGATGGAGGAAATGTTGAGTTGGATCTTGGAGACGGCGTGAAGCTGGAAGGTGTGAAAACATTTTGCTACCTCGGAGACATGCTGAATGGAGAAGGTGGATCAGACTCGGCAACAGTTGCTAGAGTGAGATGTGCATGGAAGACGTTTCGGGAACTGAGTGGCGTGCTGATGATGGGAGTGTCGTTGAAGCTGAAGGGAAAGGTGTATGCTGCATGTGTGAGAAGTGTTATGATTTATGGGAGCGAGACATGGGTAATGAACATAGAGCGGCAACGAAGGTTGGAAAGGGTGGAAATGCAAATGGTTCGACGGATGTGCGGAGTATCGTTGAGAGAGAGGAAGACAAATGATGAATTGCGAAAGATGATGGGAATAGAGCCTGTGATTGATGCTGTGAAGAGGAACAGGTTGAGATGGTTTGGTCATGTGTTGAGGAAGGATGAAAGTGACTGGGTGAGAAGAGTGATGGAAATTAATGTAGAAGGAGGTAGAGGACAGGGAAGACCGAGAAAGACTTGGCTAAAGATGGTGGAAGAAGAAATGCGGGCAAGGGGGTTAACAAGGAGAGATGCAGAAAATAGGGCAAAATGGAGAAGATTGTCATGGGGACCGCAAGGCTAACCCCCGCTCTTGTCGGGAAAATGGCCTTTAAAATGCATGTTGTTGTTGTTGTATGTACACTAGGCTTGACTTATCCATGAAGGACAAGAAATGCATGTGGCATCAAACTACTTACACTTGAAAACCCCACGGGATATTAAGTTGGCAGCCAGAAGTGTGATTCAAAGGTCAAGTCATTATCTTGTGAGCCTAATTCACAAAGTACATACAAGTACAGCATTGTTCAGTAAACGATATTCTTTGTCCAGTATATGAATAAAATATCATGCACACTGGATGCACAGCACTGAGCAGCATGTGCAGGTCTTATCAATTGCACAAACTATGATGACTGTCTCAATCATTATAATGATTGAGACATTCACAAAGTACATACAAGTACAGCATTGTTCAGTAAACAATATTCTTTGTCCAGTATATGAATAAAATATCATGCACACTGGATGCACAGCACTGAGCAGCATGTGCAGGTCTTATCAATTGCACAAACTATGATGACTGTCTCAATCATTATCATGATTGAGACATTCACAAAGTACATACAAGTACAGCATTGTTCAGTAAACGATATTCTTTGTCCAGTATATGAATAAAATATCATGCACACTGGATGCACAGCACTGAGCAGCATGTGCAGGTCTTATCAATTGCACAAACTATGATGACTGTCTCAATCATTAGTATGTACTTTGTGAATTAGGCTCACAAGATAATGACTCAATGATAATTATCAGTCACGTATCAGTATTATTCATTATCAGTATCATTAATCATTATCTAAACAAACATGTGTAGCGACTAGCGCGCCACCAGGCGGCTTTTGCCGCGGAATCGCGGAAAATGACCGTCGAGTCCGAAGCAAAATTCAGGCTTCAACGGTCATAACAGGTAATGCCACTGTCATAGAACGAAAGATCGTATATTTTTCCATCGATGGGTGAAATATAAGACGAAACTGTGTCCAATAAAGGTATATTTACGGAAGTTTATTGCTGATAAACGATCAATCCGGAAGCGAAAACGGTGAAACACGTGGCGCCGCCTTTCAATGGCGTTTATACCCAGTAGATGATTAGCGCATCTGGTACAAGAATCTGGTAGCATGACACATATATATATATATAAAGGAGTGTCTGTGTGTGTGTGTGTGTGTGTGTGTGTGTGTCTGTCTGGATGTCCGCTTATAACCCAAGAACTACACATCGGAGAAAAGTTTTAGACACAGATTCGGAATCAGCATAAAATCCCGGTGGTTATAGGCTACTTTTTATTGTAATATCAATGGTTTAAAAAACCGGGTCAGCTGCAATTCCACTTGAGGCCACAGCCAGAGCAATTTCCGACTTTTGACGAACCTTGGCCAGGATGATATTAATGAGGAATGTTTTTCCTGTCCCGCCAGGAGCATTGAGGAAGAATATCTTGCCAGCATCATCATCAACACTCTTCAGGATAGAATTAAAGGCTTGCTGTTGGTCCTCAACCATTCTTGGGACATTCTGCTCTACAAATGTGGTCAGCTCTTCCATGTTGTAGTTTGTGGCGGCGCTTTTGCCCCTTTCCGATCCCATGACGCATTGCGGTTCCGATTCGCGATAAGGTCTCTGCGTTATCACCGACACTTTTTCACCTTTTTCATACCTCTTTTTCACCTCTTTTAATCAGATTTAACTTATCTTCCATCGTAACCACATTACGCTCGGACACACTAGCATTATCCTTCTTAGGACTCATGGCCAACACAGACACAGTAAAGGAATACTGTACGTCGCCTCTGTTTTGAATGAGAACGAGCAGTTGCGCGTACGTACAGTATACTGTACATATAACTCACGTACACAGTATACTGTACGTACATTTTTATATATTTTTAATGTGCTTTTTATTGTATTTTAAATTGTTTTTTAGCTTCTTTTATTGTTAATTTATGTACCATTTTATTTATTTTAAATATATTTTTAAGGAAAAGTTTTTTTCCCACGTCCGTAGGAGTGACGTAAAGTCGCACATAATGACGTTCGCTGCCCGGTCATGAAAGAAATTATGATTCTCTTGACAAAGTGACATGAAGATCAGGCAGTAACTTCCCAACTGAGTTTCTCAACAGTCGTCAGCCTCAAGGACTCCCAACACACAGGTTGATTCTCAAGGTGGGAGCACCAATCATGCTTCTAAGGAATCTTGATCCACCAAAGCTGTGTAATGGAACACGATTGACAATCCAGCAAATGATGCCGCATGTCCTAGAGGCAACCATCCTCTCAGGACAATACAGAGGCGAGAAAGTATTCATTCCAAGGATACTACTTATTCCACCTGACCTTCCATTCTCCTTCAAGAGGATCCAGTTCCCCCATCAGGCTATGTTTTTCTGTGTCCATCAACAAGGCGCAGGGGCAATCAATGAAGGTTGTAGGCCTGAACTTCACAGAACAAGTGTTTGCCCATGGCCAGCTGTATGTGGGCTGCTCGAGGGTTGGAAAACCAAGCAATCTTTATGTCTTGGCACCAAGTAAGAAAACCAGAAATGTTGTATACCGAGAGGTTTTGAGAAATTGAAAATTGAAAAAACGTCATGTAGGAAATGTACTGTGATATTGCTCTAAAATATACATGTTCTTTTCATCATATATTTGTCTTATTCTTATTCAACCCGGGCGGCTTTTTTGCGCGCAAAAAAATTATTTTGCTATTTTCGGAGAAAAAAAACTATTTGGCCCTTTTTCGGGAAAAATAAAATAAAATGCCCTTTTGGTCGAAAATGTCTCGCAACGCTAAAAAAAATTAGGGAATTTTTCGAAATTTTTAACTGCGATCGAAATTTTAAACTGCGATCGATCTCAAAAACAAAACGTTGCGTCCACTTGCGTGCGTTGCGTCCCCAGCGTGTACAGCAGTGAGGCGGTGTACTACAGTGAGAGAGTGTACACAAAGTGTGAACAAGTCTCCTATCAAGATGAGTGCTGCTCTTCGTGACAAGTGGCTGAAGGAATTCAACGCTGGCGGCGATGGGGCCACCTTCAAGTACGTGTCGAGTGACACGGCTTTCTGTCGAGCTTGTGAAAAGACTTTCCGGGCGAAGCAGAAGTCTGAGCTGGCCCAACATGTCCGAGGAGACTGCCACAAGAGCAACTTGGCCTTGAAGAAGAAGAGGACGGTCACGCAAGCCACCATGGAGGACTTTGGTGGCGGAAAGAGGCACATGTGCGACGTCGTGGCTTAGGAGCTGTGCCAGGCCATGCTGGCCGCTGGCATCCCATGGTCGAAATTGGAAAACCCTGCCCTCCGGTCGTTTCTGGAGAAGCACATCACTCTCCAGATCCCCGATGAAAGCTGGATTTGAAAGCACTACCTCGACAAGTGCTATGACGAGGCCTTGGCGGGGATCCGTGCCGACCTCGGACAGCAGCCCATCTGGCTGTCCGTCGACGAGACGACCGATTCGGCAGGTCGATATGTGGCCAACATCATCGCGGGACGCTTGTCCAAGGAGGGGTACTTTCGTCCCCACCTCGTCCAGTGCATGTTTCTGGAGAAGACCAACTCCGGGGAGAACGTGCGTGCAGTCAATGACACGCTGCGCTATCTTTGGCCTGATTTCAAGCCGGAGTGCCTCAAGGTGCTCGTCAGCGACGCCGCAGCCTATATGATCAAGGCCGGCCAGGCCCTGAAGGAACTCTTCCCGGACTTGCTGCATGTGACTTGCGTTGCCCACGCGCTCCACCGTGTCTGCGAGACAGTCCGAGAAATGTTCAAGGACGTCAACGACCTGATTGCCACGACGAAGAAGGTGTTCGTCAAAGCCCCGTCGCGTGTTGTCCTTTGGAAGGAGCAGCAGCCCAATCTTTCTCTCCCCCCCGGAGCCCATTCTGACTCGGTGGGGGGCGTGGATCGACGCTGCGGTGTTTTATGCCGAGCACTTCGAGGCCGTCAAGGACATTGTGGACCAGCTGAACGATGACGACGCAATAGCAATCCTGAGTGCCAAGGACCTGTTTGGAAAGGCGGACATCAAGCTCAGTTTGGTCTTCTTAAATGCCCACGTGTCGTTCATCCCAAAGATCCTTAAGCAGCTGGAGGAGGCCGGCATGGAGCTGGCCAAGGCCTTCCAGCTCCTTGATCAGGCCAAGGAGGAGCTCAAAAAGATCCGAGGCTGCCGTAAGGAGATCCTGCTCACCAAGTTCAAGGCGGTGCTGCAGCACAATCCCGACATTGGTGTGCTGAGGACAGTGGCTTTGATCCTGGATGGAGATCAGCACGGATCTGAGGTTGGTGTGCCGGCTGGAGTCAAGCTTGCCGACATCCCCCTCTTGAGATACTGCCCCATCGTCAGCGTCGACGTGGAAAGGTCCTTCTCCGTCTACAGAAACGTCCTCACCGACCGCCGACACCGCCTCACCAAGGAGAACATTACCAAGATAATGATTTCAAACACCTACTTTAACCGTTCCTAAAAGGGTCTTGTCAATTTCTTCTAGGCCTCTACTTATCAAACAATGCGGTTGCAATAAAGGTACCTGAACGTCATTTTTTACATGTTTACTAGCCCAGAGTGCTTAATGTTGTGCAGGAAAAAGCTTACCATTTTTTGTTCTTTTTTTGACTGATTTCTGAAAAACTTGGTAATAATAAAAAATGAATAAAACGGGGGAAAAAAATATTTCGGGATTTTTTCACATAAAAAAAGAATATTTCCGCTTTTCAAAACATAAAAGGCCTATTTTCTTAACATAAAAATCCGTAGTCTATATAATTATATATATATATATAATTATATATATATATATATGTATGTATATATATTGTTACGGAACCCAACGTCGGCCTATGGTTCCCCCTTGAGGGGGGATTAGTCCCCTCGATTATTGCTGATGGACGTGGTCCCTGAAGCTGCACCGCGGCCTCCGGAAAGGCCGGTGCACAGCCCCGTTCGTACCGCGGATAACATGTTACTTGATTGCCGAGCGGTGTTTAGCAACCGCAGCACGAACTGTTATCAAGACTAACCCGATCCTGAACGTTGGCCGAATCGCGCCACGTACACTCAATATTGAAACCACTAAAGCGACCGAACGAGAATGAAGAAGAAGAAGTACGGAGGAATAACAGGATTTATTAATTATTTACACAAGCAAAAGCAACGAGAGCAGTCAAGGTTATATGCAGAAAATGGAAGGAGCAGGAGACACAGTGAAATCATTAGCTTACCTATACAAGTGTAGGAGAAATGGTGTGGGAGACTCAAGACTCCAATGACCGGACACAGGTTTTACAAAAGGTCATGACTTTATTATTAACTGGTTGTTCACTTTCATTCCAATACCAAATAACTACCGTTTAACTCAATGGACCAGGTCACTCTATCCGCATGGTCCTTCTCGTTCGGCCGATGTTCCTCCGCCATTCCCGTCGGGCAGAGGTTCTGAGTATGAGTGCTCTCTCTCAGCGCTGTTCACAGGGTTCCGTTCCGTTCCGTAGGTCAGAGCTTCTGGTCACAAGATTCCTGACTCATCGTTTGCTCTGGTTTTTATGGGCCTTGCCGTGCTAATCCTTTCTCCGCTAATGCCCCGAGGTCATGCATGCACCGAGTCCTGGCATCAGCTCGCTCCCCTCCTGCTGCGAGTTCCGTTTACCAAACGATAGGGGGGTGCTCCAGCCTGGGGCTGTGACCAGGTGGACAAGAGATTACCATGTTCGTGCACATTCTTGGCATCCATTTACGAAATCGTTACCAGTCTTTAATCAATGAGTTACCAGTGCCAATCAATAAGTTACACTGAGTTACACTTCCACAATTCCCTCATCTTTTTGTTTTTGTTTATATTAACCATTAATCTAAACATCAATATAAGTAAACAGTCAATCACTACAAGTAAACCTCATTACAAGTATAAGTAAATAATCATAACTTTGGTAATCAAATTCCCTTAGGCATACACCGTCATCCTGCAAGAATCACAAAACATTTCGTTGGTCATTGACTCCTTCCATATTGTTCAATCTATTGCATTTGCATCACAAATATATTTTCAAAACAACACTTCACCATCACCAAGATACAACAATTTCACTTCATTTTCAAGTTTTGTAAAGCATCTGCACCATCTGGCAAAAACGTTTGCCTCCACACAAATGTTGACTTTGTTTGAAAGGAAGGGCTGATCACTTGTGTTTGAATCCAGTTATGAAACATTTTCTCCTAATGTCTTCATAGCTCCTGCACTACTTCGTGTAGGATTTCGCTGTTGTGGTAACATTGCGGAGTCATAGACTGACCCTGCTCTCCTTGTAGCATTCTTGCCACTTTTTGCTGTAAACCATTGTAATTCCTGAACAAGGCCTTCACCCAGTTGTAGTCGACTTGCCTCCTCCCTCATTGTGAGTGGGCAGCAAGTATTGGTGTGACGTTGATTGGCCAGCAAGATGTGGAACAGGGATGCCGGATGCATCCACAATGATGTTGGGACCATGGTGTTCAGGTCATCCATGGTCCATACCAGGAGTGGCCCGCAGAATCGTGCACAGCTGTTGTGAAAAGGCACAGCCATTGGTTTGCAGCTCCATGCTGGCTCCCCGGAAGTTGGTGAAGTAATAACATATGTCCCCGCATTTCACAGAGGTTGCGGGTAAAATGTCGTTGTCCTGCAACTTCTGATGTGATGAATGTTCGAAGCCTTCGAACAAGAGTAAGTGATCGCCTTTCTTTCATATGTTGCAGTGTGATCCAGGCAAATGGTCACATAAATTTCCTTGGTGAAGGTAAGCATTCATCTCCAAGTTACACGGGAGAATGTCTTCATCATTCTTTGAGAAAGAGGGTGTATGCCATGATTAACTTCATTTTTAGCCACAAATTTTCTTTCTCGAACTTCTTCCCAATTCCGTTAGCACTTCCTTCAAAATGTGATCTCGTCTTATCCTTATGCTCAGTCACATCTGAATCTGCTTTCCGCACACACTGAATCAGATAAGGTACATCTTACCATGAAATCAGCATAATCATGTATATCTTCCGACAGTTTCACATTCAACAATTTGTTGTTTTTCCTTAACACAAAAAGTTATATTCATTTATATGCGTCACACAAATAATATTCAATCAGGTATGTATTTTATTACTAAACTAAGAATAGCATCCACAATTGCTTTCAGGTTAATATAGTTCAAAAATTAACTCATGCAGGTATTTTAGCACTACTCTAAGAAAATAAATTGTATATGATTACAATCACAAACGGGAATACCTAATTCCCAACAACAATTTTCCCAAACCAACAAATTAAGCATAATGTATTATTACCATAATTCCTCTCCACTTTTTTCTTTTCCCTCTTTTTTTTTTTTCCTAACAGTGTGTCACTCGTGGTGATATGAGTTCACTGATATTGTAATTGACACAACTCATAACATTGTCGTTATGCCATTATCTTAATTCTACTGTATTCATTTGCAACATCACTTGATTTAATCTTTTAATCTCAGTATTTATGCCGCCATAAAAGTCTTCCTTTTCTGGTTCCACATTTCTTTCCTCATTTGTCACTTCATGCGTTATCATCGTGTTGTTGGTTACCTTATTCAAATACACCGTCACTAAGGCTTTCAAGCAAGCCACCACTAAAACAATTGCCAATATAACTACTAAACCAACAAACAAGTCTGCTACTCCTTGTATATATTCATACCTATGACATAATTATATGTTGATGACATTCAACATTATATACCAAACTAACAAGCTTCCTAAAAGGTAAATAAAGAAAATCCCTTAATATGTAACATAAATCAGATTATTTGTCTTACCCTGATCCCCCTATCTCCCGGGGTTGAACTCAATCCCCTGATCATGAGTGTAGTTGTGATACATTTTTCACTCATGTTGTATTAATATCAGCAGGTAATTGTATGTCATGTAGGCAAATAAATGTCACTATCCCAAGTAGGAATATCACATGTTGAAAATGTAATGTTTATCAATGCAAGGGGTGTTAAAATGTAATTCAAATGACTGTAAATCACGACTATCATTTATCTGCCACTGAATGTTCTGCTGGGCTGCTAGGTGCAGCCTCATTTTCTGTGGGATCGTCCACCTTAGCCCCATGTGCTTGCTTGCAATGAGAGGCATGAATCCAACTTTCTATTTTGGGTCCATATTCGTTTCTATTCTTATCAATCTCCTATGGTTTATCATTTCGTTCCAAGATACCGCAACCAAAGGTTTTAACCAAAGCTCTACCAAACTATTTCCAATTTGAACAAAAATGCCAGTGAAACAATGATTCGAAGAATTAACTTCAAGGGGTCAATAAATTTATTCTATAGCCAGATCTAATTTTCCCATCCAATAGTTTGCCTTGCCACATGTCATATTATAACACTTTAATAAACCTTCGAAAAATGTTTCCCATCTCAACAAATTTCCTTTTTTCAAATAGCCATGTGTAACTTACGTATTTAACTACAATTTCCTCTCAATTTGTTTGGCCTAACTGGCCGCAAAAGTGGCTGCCAGCATGCAGTACCGTTTTTTATCTACCAAGGAAGTGTTCGTCCACACAAGACCTCTACCAAAATGTTGTTTGTACAAACAAATCTGGGATTTCTGATTACATGGATGCACACTCTCAGGACATTTTCAGGCTGCTGTTAACAATCCACGACGATAAATTAATTCCTTTACCCACAATCAAATAATTAGTACAAATTGAGGATATTATCCCTATCACATTCTTTTATAGATTCATTATGTTGGATCTAATTTTTCCCAATAATTTTCCACTGCTGTAAGGAAGAACAATAGCTCTCATAAGTCTTAGTAATATCGTACTTAATTTGCCCAGCATCGAATAATTTATTTACTATCCTTTCTCATCTGTTAACCAGTGACTTTGTTTGAACTCCAGAACTGAAAACCCACAATAGTTCAAACCAGCAAAATTTTCTTTACTATTTTCCCATATCATCTATGCCTAAACCACATCCATACATACAGCACAATTTATATGCTGATAAAATTCAAGTTTATATATATAAAAATCCATGAGCAGAGTACTCTGGGAAGTCAGTGTAAGACCTCTCCAAAATTTGGCTAATTTTGTACTCCCACATTTTTATGAAGCTCATATCCATAAATAGCTTTGATTCTCATATAAATTCGATCACAATGGAATCCCAAGATTACTTCCAATTTTTTTTTTATTAATGAATAGCTGCTCATAACTCAGCAAATCAAATCTTTATTCTCCATATCCCTTGACAAAGTGGTAATTTTCATAATCAAATTATATTTCTATTTTTTATTTTTTATTTTTTTTTATGAATTCTCTCGATATGCGATCCCTTCCCCATGGAACTATCTATTTTTCAGACAAGGCACACTGTCGGTGTCAACAATCTTGTAAGATTGATACACAAAAAATAAACAACAAACACAAACATTGATACACAAAACACCCACACACGCATGCATTATGCATATTTGTTTGCGTTGGAACCAATATTTACAGATCAGGTTGGGTGTCAGTTTTGTTTCATTTTCATAAAATTTGTCCTTCAATTTTATAAATGCTAATATGCAAATGGACCAAAAAGTTTTTTTTTTTTTTTTTTTTTAAACCCCTATGATGCCACATTGAAATTACCCTTTCAGTTCCCACCATAATTTATCCAAATTTGACTACACACCCATTTGCATGTCAGTCGACCACTGACCTATGAATCATGCGGAACACTAGTCCGAAATTCCCACCTGATCATCATGTGACCCTTGTCACTTGGTTTCAAAAATTTGCAAAGCAATTGTTCCAACTTTGTAAATTTAAAATTGTGTGCCCAACATAAAAGATCCAATTTCGGCATTTGATCAATTAATTACTAATTTGCTTACAAGCAAAAGAAAAAATGAATAATTCTTGCTCCGAAAACTTTTCAGACCCAAGAATCATCGACAGTTATTCATGTTTGTCCAGTAATCTAATTTGTTGAGGCCAATCGTCATTTGGGATTTGTCGCAATGAAGGCCTAATCATTGTCTGAGGTATCGGTCAGCACTGGTACCCTTGATCTTGGTTTACCCTATTAACTTGTCTTCCTTTTGGTATACGGACATCCTTTTTTCCAATGTCCCATCCGTCCACACTTGAAACACCGGTTTCTTTCGTTGCCTGGTCTGTGCACCTGTGCACTTGTATTGCTGGGCTGCATCTCTACATCCCTGAGTTGCCACTGCAATCTCTCGTTATCTCCTGAAACACGAAAAAATTCTCTGTACCGTCCTTTTTGGGGAGACAACTGGAAATCAGATGGGACAACTGTCACTTTCATTCCTAATCTCGAGCGCAGTTGTGCATTTGTCTCCTCCACTGTATCCTGTATCCTTTTTATTTTAAGTTCTAGATCCGTTATCCGTTCTTGCTGTTCCCGTTGTCTGGATTCACCATCCCAAAGATGGAATGCAAGCCAGTCTACCGTTAGATTCTGTCTCTTCCTGGCTTTCAATCTTTGTTCCAATCTTTCCAATCGACTTCGCTCAAATGTACCATCTCTTGGAAACTCCTCATCATGTCCCTTTGTCCACAAATACCAATTCTCGACTTGCCTTATAGCTTCGGCACCATAACGGTCGTACATATGATGTGTACAAGTACCTTTTTTGTGGAATCTCTGGTTGTCCTTGTGTGTTCTTGCAGGCTCCATTTCCCATTCTGCCTTTTATCAAAGTAGCGTTGGATGTGTTGTAGTTTGTTCCTCTAAAGCTTCACTCGTACCTCCAGGAAGGATCTCTCCACCTGTTCAAACGGTGATTTCCAGAGAATCTCCCTCACCTGTGGCTTTTGCACAATCCAATCTCACAGATCAGTATTTGCAGATGAGCCGGAGGGTCAG
Organism: Myxine glutinosa; assembly: GCF_964187855.1. Taxonomy (NCBI): domain Eukaryota; kingdom Metazoa; phylum Chordata; class Myxini; order Myxiniformes; family Myxinidae; genus Myxine; species Myxine glutinosa. The sequence goes on along the minus strand of NC_136268.1, from coordinate 116,367,278 downwards.
TATGAAATGGGTGAATCCTCAGGTGTCCGCTCTGTTGACGGGGAAATCACACAATGGTAACCGCACATATATATCTGTATATAAACTCACCACCTTGCTCAATTTTCCAAGGTTGTCTTCACATTGATAATATTTCACAAAGATATCAAAGCTTCTTTCTTGAGACCGCATTTTCATCAATCAAACAATCAATATATTCAATTCAATTTATTCAGTTCAATTTATTCAGTTAAATTTATTCAATTAAATTCAATCAATTAGATTCAATCAATCAACAATTCAATCAATTATTCAATTTCAATTAATTCATCAATATTCATCAATAAATCAAATTAATCATTTTGGATGACTCCTTGCATAAGCCCTTTCCCCAATGATGTCAGGACTGTTCCATCCATTGACTGAGATCGAATCTCATCGGTCGTCACCTCTGGTTCGTACCTCATGTCAATTGATGAATCACCGTCCTGTCCTAGGGTCATATCTGACATATTTCCCCATTTTGCCTGGTCTCCACAAATTTTCTTTGCAACCACTAAAGGCAACTCATCCTTCATTCGTGAGACAGCCAAAATGGATGGCAGATATTAAAGTTCATTGGGAAAAATATCTCATCATTTTTTCTTTTAATAGTACCCAAATCTCTTGGCAATATAAATTTCGTAAAACTCCTGAAATAAGACTGTAAAATTCCTTCAATCATGCTAAATTTTGAAACTCCATCGCTTGTAACACCCACTTTATCCCATAGGGCTTGAAAGTTCTTTCCCAAGTTCATGCAATCATTCTGCATTTGAACCCTATGATATCATTCATAATAATCATCATGATTTTATAGTCATGGTCCTATCATAATCATCTATTTAAAACGAACATTTCCTTTATCACCACAGCTATGTGGTATAATCAACAATAGAATAAAACTGTACATAGCAACAGGCTACCTCATGGCCACTTAGTATACCTATTGACAATAAGTCATAACAATATCGAATAATCATTGAACAATTCAAAAATCGCTTCCACTGCTCCAGCCGCAGCATTCGTCATTTTGTCTGCTCATCCGCATGACCAAAACGAAATAAAGGGAGCTCAACCATTACACAGCGCTTTTAATGGCGCATGCCATAGGACCTCAACGCAATTTCGACTCGGCCAGAAAACGAGCAAATTTTGCAGGATGTTAACTGGAATTAGTCGTGAAAATATATCCAAAATACACAAAAATACACACCCACAAAAATAAACAACAAACCCAAACAAACCCAAGGTCGACCCTCTTACACAGTAAATTACATCATTTCAGCATCGTATTGATTGCTGAAATATTCCAGGGTTTATACACACCTTAAAAGAGGTATGCGTGGTGTTGCCCCCTCCCACGTTTATTCCAGGGTTTATACACACCTTAAAAGAGGTATGCGTGGTGTTGCCCCCTCCCACTTTTAATTCCTCATTAAATTCCTCATTAAATTACTCATTAAATTACTTATTAAATTACTTATTAAATTACTCATTAAATTACTCATTAAATTACTTATTAAATTACTCATTAAATTACTTATTAAATTACTCATTAAATTACTCATTAAATTACTCATTAAATTACTCATTAAATTACTCATTAAATTACTTATTAAATTACTCATTAAATTACTCATTAAATTACTCATTAAATAACTCATCAAATTACTTATTAAATTACTCATTAAATTACTTATTAAATTACTCATTAAATTACTCATTAAATTACTCATTAAATAACTCATCAAATTACTTATTAAATTACTCATTAAATTACTCATTAAATTACTCATTAAATTAACTTACATAGTTTCAGCATTGTATTGATTGCTGAAATATTCCAGGGTTTATACACACCTTAAAAGAGGTATGCGTGGTGTTGCCCCCTCCCACGTTTATTCCAGGGTTTATACACACCTTAAAAGAGGTATGCGTGGTGTTGCCCCCACCCACTTTTAATTACTCATTACATCGTTTCCATTAAAAAACATCGCTTCTACTGCTCCAGCCGCAGCATTCGTCACTTTGTCTGCTCATCCGCATGACCAAAACGAAATAAAGGGAGCTCAACCATTACACAGTGCTTTTAATGGCGCATGCCATAGGAACTCAACGCAATTTCGACTCGGCCAGCAAACGAGCAAATTTTGCAGGATGTTAACTGGAATTAGTCGTGAAAATATATCCAAAATACACAAAAATACACACCCACACAAATAAACAACATTTATTCCGTTCAACAGAACAAACATTTCCTCTATCATGACATGCATGTCTTCAAAATTATATGACCAAGAGAAAAAGTAAAACTAATTAACACTGCGGGCAGTGATGATCCGGGGACCATACCGCTCCATCCTGATTGGACGAGTGCGTGCTAGAGTCGTTAACAACGACAGTCCAGATCCGATTGTTCAAAATTTCAACTCAATCGATCGAAAAATGAACGCAGGGATGCATTTTAAAGGTGCAGTGGCACTAACTGAGTTGCCACGAATATGGCCACGAAATTGCCAATATGGCCATCACAAAATATTTTCCTTAATCAATTGGCTCATAGCATAACCAATCTGGAAGTATCTCATCCAAAGATGTATCTCTGAGGAATTTTAATTAAATAAGTCATTTATAAATCAACGAGTTAATTTATTAAATGATTAATCAATAAATCAAAATTTTCCTTGACAGCCACATCACTTGGTCAGTGTCATGTCCAAATATCAGCTTCCTTACTCAAAAGGTGCCTGAGTTAATGTAATGTAATTACTGTAATAAGATTACTGCAATTACTGTAATGATTACTGTAATTACTGTAATTACCGGAACTTTAATTACTGTAATTACCTCAGGTAATTACTGTAATGTAATTACTGTAATGTAATACGAAATGTAATTAATTAAATAAGTACTTCCTTAATCGCTAATAATTAAATAACTCGTGAATTCTTATCCGATTTACTTAACATTTGAGTGTCCCCAAAACGTTGGAGCAAAATGTTGCAACAACGAAAGTGAAACGTTGTAGCGACGTTGTGGAAACGTCAGCAAAACCCAACATTTAAATGTTCCCAAAACGTTGGAGCAAAACGTTGCAACAACGAAAGTGAAACGTTGTGGCGACGCTGTGGAAACGTCAGCAAAACCCAACATTTAAATGTTCCCAAAACGTTGGAGCAAAACGTTGCAACAACGAAAGTGAAACGTTGTGGCGACGTTGTGGAAACGTCAGCAAAACCCAACATTTAAATGTTCCCAAAACGTTGGAGCAAAACGTTGCAACAACGAAAGTGAAACGTTGTGGCGACGTTGTGGAAACGTCAGCAAAACCCAACATTTAAATGTTCCCAAAACGTTGGAGCAAAACGTTGCAACAACGAAAGTGAAACGTTGTGGCGACGTTGTGGAAACGTCAGCAAAACCCAACATTTAAATGTTCCCAAAACGTTGGAGCAAAACGTTGCAACAACGAAAGTGAAACGTTGTGGCGACGTTGTGGAAACGTCAGCAAAACCCAACATTTAAATGTTCCCAAAACGTTGGAGCAAAACGTTGCAACAACGAAAGTGAAACGTTGTGGCGACGTTGTGGAAACGTCAGCAAAACCCAACATTTAAATGTTCCCAAAACGTTGGAGCAAAACGTTGCAACAACGAAAGTGAAACGTTGTGGCGACGTTGTGGAAACGTCAGCAAACCACAACATTTGAATGTTCCCAAAACGTTCCAACAACAAATGATCACAAGTAATTATCACATTGCAATGACCTCTAAACATTCCTAAACCAATAAGCTAGTCTGGCGATGCCAAATACCCCACACCCCTGTCATCCCAGAAGTCACTGTTTGCCACAACCATTATTTGGAAGTCTTTTGCTGTCAAAACTCAATTTCTCTGCTGTCAAAGGCCCAAAACCCGGCCTCTGTGACTTCTCCGCCAATTGTCACTTTATCTTGACAAAAACAAACATCTTCTATATTTATCCCATTAAAATCCCATTAAAATCCCATTAAAATCCCATTAATATCCCATTAAAATCCCATTAAAATCCCATATCTTGTCACCCTTTGCATTGTTGAAAGCAATTAATTCCATAACTCAATATTACCTCACATCGTTACATCCTTACATCCTTACATGTAGGGATGGGTTCTTTTTAGGATCATGTTGCATCGAGCATTATTTTCCAAAACAGTGTGAGCATTAAACTACACCATTACCTCTGGCATCCCACAATTAACATTAGCTTTCCCATGATGTCGCGATATGACCTTATAATCCCATAAAACTCTTTAATACTTCAAATTTTCCATTCCTTCCCTTCCTGATCCTTAGATGTAGGGATGGGTTCTTTTTAGGATCATGTTGCATCGAGCATTATTTTCCAAAACAGTGTGAACATTAAACTACACCATTACCTCTGGCATCCCACAATTAACATTAGCTTTCCCATGATGTCGCGATATGACCTTATAATCCCATAAAACTCTTTAATACTTCAAATTTTCCATTCCTTCCCTTCCTGATCCTTAGATGTAGGGATGGGTTCTTTTTTTCTTTTTTTTTTTTTTTGAAGCTTAATCGCAGATAAATCTTTCACCTTTCAATAAAATATTTGTACCAACCAAATCTGCGAGCATGGGGCGCAGAGAAAATACACAAAAAAAACAATAACCCTGCAGTAACAACTTCCACCTAGGTTGACGTTGAGGGTTCACACAAACGCTTTGCTCCTCGCAAAGCATCCGCCAATGGGAACTAAAGGGAGGGAGAAGGAGCGGGAGCAAGAGACAGGGTGCCGGAATGGACATGAGGGACAATGAGGGACAGTGAGGGAGTGTTGGTATGCAATTTTCATCCAATCGCCATCTTTCACAATAATTCTGGACCGGCATGAGGTGGCGTTGTCTGTCATGAATTTATTTGTTGATCGAACGAGTTTTAGACATGGCGGGAAAACTGAAAAAAATTATTTATTTAAAACGGGTGTACGCGATTGTACACGTGTACGGACCTTACCGAACCTTACCGAACCGGCAAACAAATCGCCTCATGGTGCACTTCATGAGCCGATTTGCCTGCAGACCAGAGCAAGGCTTTTAATACCCAGCGTATAATATCCTCGCAAGCTCACGAATAAATAGAATCATTTAAAACGTTCCATCCTTGGATTACCTATGGACAATCACACGTCCCACACACCAAATCCTCCATGTATATACACATAACTATTCCCAAGTTCGTAAATCATACTGGACAAAAACAAGACACACTCACCTTTAAAGGTCTTGTATGTGTCCAATTGATCTCAGCGGTGCCTCCAAATTGTAGGAGAAATGGTGTGGGAGACTCAAGACTCCAATGACCGGACACAGGTTTTACAAAAGGTCATGACTTTATTATTAACTGGTTGTTCACTTTCATTCCAATACCAAATAACTACCGTTTAACTCAATGGACCAGGTCACTCTATCCGCATGGTCCTTCTCGTTCGGCCGATGTTCCTCCACCATTCCCGTCGGGCAGAGGTTCTGAGTATGAGTGCTCTCTCTCAGCGCTGTTCACAGGGTTCCGTTCCGTTCCGTAGGTCAGAGCTTCTGGTCACAAGTCTCCTGACTCATCGTTTGCTCTGGTTTTTATGGGCCTTGCCGCGCTAATCCTTTCTCCGCTAATGCCCCGAGGTCATGCATGCACCGAGTCCTGGCATCAGCTCGCTCCCCTCCTGCTGCGAGTTCCGTTTACCAAACGATAGGGGGGTGCTCCAGCCTGGGGCTGTGACCAGGTGGACAAGAGATTACCATGTTCGTGCACATTCTTGGCATCCATTTACGAAATCGTTACCAGTCTTTAATCAATGAGTTACCAGTGCCAATCAATAAGTTACACTGAGTTACACTTCCACACAAGCTTAAATAATAAACCCCAGGACAACGTGGAAGACGGACAAACATTCACACTTACACGGGAAATGCAGGCAGGAATGAATGGCTTGGAGATGGATGGCTTTGAGAGGCAAGGAAGATTCAGCGGGGCCTGGGCACGGTCGGGCCAGAAGGCACCGCCGTCAAGAAGCCGAGCCGCGGCCGTGCGAACTCCCGCGGTCCCAAACTGCACGGGCGAAGTTCCTTTCTCCGCACTGCTGCCTCGCGCGCTCCTTGCGTTGCCTCGGTCCGTTTCTCCTGCAGCGCGGCACGTATCACGGCGGCTTGGTCACACCTGCTCATCTCCAACGCATCTCTTGGACTCAGAACTCATCTCTCCTCTCAGCTCATCTGCCGTGGGGAGCGTCCCGCTGCGGGTTATATAGGCCCCGCCATTCAACCTTTGCGAACCTCCCCCAAGTGTTCTCTCTCCGCCCTCTCAAGCCAAACCCCTCGTTCTGGGTTGGTTGAGCGGGGCCGACTCACTCCTCCCCTCTATGACGAGGTGGAGACCTGCCTTTCTTCTTCGTGGTTACCTCGTGCGTAATGGAGTCAAATGCAGCAAACCTGGCAAACCTGGCACTTGGAAGATGCCATGGGGCATCGGAGGGACCTACTCTTATTTAATTCGGTGCAATGAAGAGTCAAACTATTGGGAAACACATCCTTAACCTACATAGAATAAGGGACTAACTATTTAAAAGGATATATGGTGTCCTGTGTGTAGGTTTATGGAATTAACTAAGAGGATGAGCTTCGACCTTTCTTTACATTACGGAGGGTGCCATTTACACACAACAAAATCATAATTCTCACATTCTTTACATTTTCTGAAATTCGTTACACTTCTCAAATTCGTTACAATATATATATATGTATATATATATTGTTGCGGATCTGGGGGTCGGCACTCCCCTTACCAAGGGGGGGTTAATCCCCTTGTCTTTTAAACTGGCCGATCCCCCAGCCCTGGAAATTATAACACTCCTCCGCGGTTGAGATTGGCCAGGGTGATTGGTCAAGATGGATTCCCAAATACCTGCATGCCAATCCCTCCACGTACATATATATTCTCCCCCAGCCCTGGAAATCACTCCCGCTCGAACCACGGACAGGTGGAAATTGCCGAGCGGTTTAGCAATCCACGATTCGAGCCGTTAGCAAAAAGACTAAGCCGATTCTGAGCGGTTCTAATCGTGCCACGTATACTCAATTGAGAAATCACTAAAACAATTGGATGGAGAGGAAACCAAAAGGTAGGAAGAACAGAGATTTATTAATTACGTACAAAAACCCGAAGAGGAAACGAAAGAAGGGCATGTACAAGGGAAGAAGAAGAAGCAGACACAGGGCAATCTTATACAGTCTTAATTAACATGCCCAGGACAACACAAACAGACTTACACGAAAGGGGAATAGCAGGAAGGAAGTTCCAAGCAGATGGGCCAGCGTTGGCTCAGGCCCCGGTTCACGCTCCACTCTGGTCCACGCTCCACTTCGGTCCACGCTCCGGTTCCGTGGCGAAACCCGGCAGGCAGCGCGGTTGGTATTGTCGGCGCGAGCGGACCTTACATGTGGGGGGGTTCATATACGGGGGAAGAATTGCGTCCTTGAATCGGAGGAATCGTGACGCGTGCCTCGTGACTCTCCAATGGTGCTACTCTCCCCGGCAGACTCTCAGACTCGGCAGGCTCAGTCTCGGCAGACTCCAACTCCAATTCTGACCGACTCGTGTCTCTCACTCCCACTCCAGAAGTAGTCCCACGCGAGTGCTTATATTACGCGCTCGCGTATCAAGCCGCGTGATTTTAGGACACACCCACCGGTGAGCTCGCCTCGGCCCTGGTTGGTCGCGAGGGCTCACCGACTCCGCCCTTAACAGGGCTACGCCTAGCTCCGATAACTCCTCCCCCTTCTCCTCCAGCTTGACCACGTGGTTAATGGTGTCTTGAGCCAGGCAGCGGACGCTACTGGCAAGCAAGGGAACACAATTTGGAGGGAGGCAAGCCGCAAAATGAACTGGATTTGAAAAACGGCCTATGTTATTTGATTAATGCAACGCAGAGTCAAACTATTGCAAACAGAGCCTTACCTGGAACACATACTAATGAAATAACTGAAGAAGTTCCTATGGTGCCCTACGTGTTGCAATATGGACTAACTAGGGTGCGACCTTTGACCTTTACCAAATGGGAATATTTACAGGGAGTTATTTACAAGGGATTATTATTTACAAGTGACGGTTCTGAAAACCGTAACAATATATATATATATATATATTATATATTGTTGCGGATATGAGGACTGTATTTTTTTTTTATTGTGTGCTTTATTATTATTATTGTTAATTCTGCGCCTCCTGCCTCCGGAGTTGTGTAAAGATAAAAAGGGCGTCTCGGTAGTTATTCCATGAAACACCACATTGCAGGACCCGATAAAACCCTTGTTCAGTAGCTTATATCTTATTATGTGTTTTAGAGTAAGGCCTTGTCTTCCATTAAAATGACACTCCATTGCACCGAGTAAAAGAGATAGATTCCCTTCATTCCCATTCCCAAAAACCTCCATTTCCCCTTTCGTAATGGCCAAGCCTCAATTTGGCAATTACATCCCCTCCAAAGCCGCCATTGACCACGAGGCAGGGTTGGGGAAGAAAGGCGGGTCTCCACCTCGTCATAGAGGGGAGGAGTAAGTCGGCCCCGCTCATCCAACCCAGAACGAGGGGTTTGGCTTGAGAGGGCGGAGAGAGAATGCTTGGGGGAGGTTCGAAAAGGGTGAAGGGCGGGGCCTATATAACCTGCCGTGGGGACGCTCCCAAAGGAGGAGACAAGCAGATGAGTCCAAGAGAGTTGCAAAAAGGTCCAAGGCTGAGCTGAGCTGCGTGGTGAGGTGCAAAGGAAAGAGCTGGGTTGTCAGAGCAGAGCTGAGTTGTGAGGTCCAACAGCAGAGGTCATCCAGGGAAGCGCAAAAGCCTGCGATTCGTCACCTTGCTCGCCAGCGGCAGCGTCTACAGCAGCAGCAGCAACAACGCTCGCCAGCCGCTTAGGGGCCTGGATGGCAGTTCGGAGCAGGGCCGCGAAGGAACGGCGGCTGCAGAACGTGCGGATCGTGCTGCCGGACCCAGTGGACTTTCCTCTCCCTCCAGTCAATCCACTCTGCAATTCCCCGCGTGAGTCTGTGTCTTCGTTTGTTCTGTCCTGGGTATTAAGTAAGCCTGTTAGATAAGCTAGTAATTTGCACTGTGTCGCCTGCGTCTCATGTCCCCTGTAAATAATCGTGACTGTTCTTCTTGCTTGTGTATGTGTACATAATAAACCCCGTTACTCTTCTGTACGTCTTCTTCTTCCTCTTTGCATTCGGTCGCTTTAGAGTTTTCCAGATTGAGTATCTGTGGCGCGATACGGCCAATGTTTGGGTGAATCGGGTGAATCGGGTTTAGTCGGGGAACAACTGTTCGGCCGCGGTTACACCACCGCTCGGTATAAAAAAACAAAAAAACATCTAATCCGTGGACCGTAACAAATTGGTGTCGGGGAGGGAGATACGAGGCCCGAACCAAATTTTTAAAACATCGAGGAAAAAATTTGGTCAAAATTTGGAACCACCGAAATTTGTGTTGTTTTAAAGCAAACCCCGAATTTTGAAATCGCGCCATGGCTGGTCAAGGCGATCGGATGCAGGTGGGTGAGCTAGAAGAGGGGTTAGGAGTAACCCAGGATCAAATGGAGGGGAGCAATGAGGAGAACATTGGCAATGTGGTTGAGGGGGTATCAGGTGCACAAAATGGCGCTCTCGCGCACGAGGTTACGGGCGCGCAAAATGGCGCCTCGCACATGGCTGCGGGGACCGCGCCCGCGACCGTAGCAGCGCCGCCGTTGGATTCGAACCTTTTGTTGCTACAAATCTTGGCAGTACCCTTTGTACTACCAACGGTGGCCCAAATGCAAGCCTTCATGGCCCAAATGAATGCAAAAATTGATAGGATGAGGGCCGATTGGGAGGAAAGGGAGCAGACGGACAGAGACCGGATGGTGGGCGAGAGGGTCCCAGGGGTGCACGAGGAGGTAACGCGGGTCGAGAAGCGCCAGTTGAACGAAGTTGAGAAAAGCACGGGTACAATGACAGGGGTAGAAATCACGACCCGGGGTTTGGAAAAGCCGGCGACCGCTGAGGTAGAGGAGGGTGTTTTATTAAAGCCAGCGGTCGTCGAGGTGAATAAAGAAAAAGCAGTGCTGGGAATTAAAATTGAAGAGATGACGGAGGTAGCCCGGGAATTGCAGGGAGAAATGGAAAATGTGCAAAGTCCCTGCTCACATCACGATGCTGTGCTTAACCCGAATGGAAGTTTGCAGGTGCGCATGGAGAAAAGGATGCCCCAGGTGAGTCGTGCTGTATATTGTGCGGGGAGATTTTGTAAGAGGATGTTTGGCGACAAAAGAATTTTCGCGCGCTTGGGATCGAGGAAGCATCCGGGCGTTGGTGAAGGGTCCCGTGTGAGTGGAAATGGCACGCGTGTGGAAAAAAAGTGTGCGTCAAGGGGTGAGCGTGTTACGAAGCGCGAGTGTGATACCGAGTGCGAGCGAGAATGCACGTCGGGGTGTACGGAGTGTGACACAGGGAGTGAGAGGTTTTTAGAACCCATAGTGTAAGTTGGCCAATGGATTGGCAGGGAGAGACCCCGGGTAGTGTAAAGTGTGTTAATGTCATTTAGAGGATAGTTAGGATTGAAGTCTCCTCGCACCATCTACATCCACTCACCTGAGGTGACAGGTACTCCACACCATGCCATGTTTAATTATTTTTATGTGCAAATGTTTTGGATTGTGAGACGCATCATGACGTGGGTGTGACATTGTGCTTGATGTTCCATCTCTTCCTCCTTATGAGGATTGATGACGAATTGGGTGATGGCAAATTTTGTATTGAGGGATTGTGGAGACGAATTTGGTATAAGGGAAATATGGGGAGACGTGACAGTAGTGACGAATTTGTAATGTGTAGATTTTGTACATATGGGGTAAGGGCAAGGGTAGTGTAGGTGACAGGGGGGTGACGTACGGTAGGGACGAGCTTTCTCACTTCGCTCTCCGTACGCAAATCCGCCTTGCATTGCCTTATTGATGTGTACCCTTGTGACCTTACCCCTTGCTCATTTGTCTTCCCCCTTTTGTCTCCCACATGACCTGTGCGCCATTGGGCGCCGAGGGGAGCGTGCGTGTGTCGGCCATTGTGCGCCCGAAATTCCCAGAACCAGCTGTCTGCATCGATGCACCACATTATGGACCACATGCCTGTGGCCGAGCACCACGTATGGACCCCATGGGTTGGGGCATGGCTCCTCTGCTGGAACCGGCCATGAAGGCCCGAAATCTTGCTGGCGGACCTTGGCCACAGGGCACCGATGCCCCACAGGTGAACCACACTAGTCGGCCCTGTGGGCCATAAATAAAGAAAATAAAAGGGACACGTTGGGTGCATTTTACTTTATTGCAAATAGGCCGCCAGCAAAGGAAAAAGACAACATCTGGATGAAATAATAATAGCCAGCAGAGGGAGCCGAAGAGCAAGAGATCACCTGCAGGGTTAGGGGTTGTTTGTTGTTTGGTTATTTTTATTCATGAACATTGATGAACTATGATGACTGGGCACCGATTGGTGCCTGAGGGTGTATTGGTGCGTTTTTGGGTGCTTTCATGGTGCGTCGATGCAGAGCAGACTGTCGCCCCCCCCCCCCCCCCCCAGAAAGAACAATTACAGGTCCTGGGTTACATTTTGTAAATAAAAGTAGCGTCAATTGTAAATAATGCTCCCCACCGTCAGTGTGTAGTTTGAAGACCATTCCGCAATTCGGTTAACTGTGGGCGTGAGTCTGTTAGGCAGGGTGCAATGGAGCAGCGGGACACATTTATTTATGTTTTAAAACTGTCGCACTCAGGGTCAGGTTAAAAGTAGAGGGAACTACACCTACGTGTCACACTAAATAAAAGTTGTAGGCCCGGGCCGTGCCTAAGAGGAGGAGGGTGCAGTGTTGCGGATATGAGGACTGTATTTTTTTTTTATTGTGTGCTTTATTATTATTATTGTTTATTCTGCGCCTCCTGCCTCCGGAGTTGTGTAAAGATGAAAAGGGCGTCTCGGTAGTTATTCCATGAAACACCACATTGCAGGACCCAATAAAACCCTTGTTCAGTAGCTTATATCTTATTATGTGTTTTAGAGTAAGGCCTTGTCTTCCATTAAAATGACACTCCATTGCACCGAGTAAAAGAGATAGATTCCCTTCATTCCCATTCCCAAAAACCTCCATTTCCCCTTTCGTAATGGCCAAGCCTCAATTTGGCAATTACATCCCCTCCAAAGCCGCCATTGACCACGAGGCAGGGTTGGGGAAGAAAGGCGGGTCTCCACCTCGTCATAGAGGGGAGGAGTAAGTCGGCCCCACTCATCCAACCCAGAACGAGGGTTTTGGCTTGAGAGGGCGGAGAGAGAATGCTTGGGGGAGGTTCGAAAAGGGTGAAGGGTGGGGCCTATATAACCCGCCGTGGGGACGCTCCCAAAGGAGGAGACAAGCAGATGAGTCCAAGAGAGTTGCAAAAAGGTCCAAGGCTGAGCTGAGCTGCGTGGTGAGGTGCAAAGGAAAGAGCTGGGTCGTCAGAGCAGAGCTGAGTTGTGAGGTCCAACAGCAGAGGTCATCCAGGGAAGCGCAAAAGCCTGCGATTCGTCACCTTGCTCGCCAGCGGCAGCATCTACAGCAGCAGCAGCAACAACGCTCGCCAGCCGCTTAGGGGCCTGGAAGGCAGTTCGGAGCAGGGCCGCGAAGGAACGGCGGCTGCAGAACGTGCGGATCGTGCTGCCGGACCCAGTGGACTTTCCTCTCCCTCCAGTCAATCCACTCTGCAATTCCCCACGTGAGTCTGTGTCTTCGTTTGTTCTGTCCTGGGTATTAAGTAAGCCTGTTAGATAAGCTAGTAATTTGCACTGTGTCGCCTGCGTCTCATGTCCCCTGTAAATAATCGTGACTGTTCTTCTTGCTTGTGTATGTGTACATAATAAACCCCGTTACTCTTCTGTACGTCTTCTTCTTCCTCTTTGCATTCGGTCGCTTTAGAGTTTTCCAGATTGAGTATCTGTGGCGCGATACGGCCAACGTTTGGGTGAATCATCGGGTTTAGTCGGGGAACAACTGTTCGGCCGCGGTTACACCACCGCTCGGTAAAAAAAAAAAAAAAAAAATCTAATCCGCGGACCGTAACAATATCTATATATATATATATATATATATATATATATATATATATATATATATATATATATATATATATATATATATATATATATATATATATACATATATATATATATATATATGTATATATAGATATATATATATATATATATATATATATATATATATATATATATATATATATATATATATATATATAGATATGTGTGTATATATGTCTGTGCGTGAGCCATTTCCAGAAATTGTTAAATTCTTAAATGGGCAGGTTGGTGTTTGAGAATTTTCTTCAGCACATAATGTTTTACACATTTGATGGGGTTGCCATTTCAGTACTCCATGATATGTGATGTATCTGTCTTTGTGTGTGAGCCATTTCCCGAAATGATTGACTCATTCTTGCATCTTTGTTCATATGCAGCACAAGGCTGTGGGGTAGCATCATTGGCTGAGGACGTGGTTTTGCCGCTGATGCAATGCTCTCTGCTGATGAGGGCAGGAATTTGTAATTTGTTCGTGGTACCGGAGAGAGCTTGCCTCCTCTTCGCGAAGGACATCAAGGGATCTTTAACGTCTACCAATGCATACTGGTAGACGGGATACAAGTTTAACGTGGGGATGGCACACACATTGATGAATCAGCCTGTCTGTGAAACACCTAGGCTATGAGCCAGACCCCCCAAATTGACCTTTTGGTACCATACAGATGGAGTAAGGCTCATTGTGATTTTTAGCAAGATATATGTCCCTAGATATGAAAAAAAAGTGATAGCAGTGTATAACTCTCGGCCATCTCTGTGTTATCACCCGAAATATTATTATACGCCCGCTTCGCTTCGCCAAAAAATGTGATATTTGCTAAAATTGGAATAAATATGTTTTTAAGGACCACAGAGTGCCAATAATTTGCATACTGGATGCCAACTAATATAGTAATAGAAATATAGAACATTTGTGGGGGTTATTTATCAAATTTTTGATATAATGACAAAAATATGTTAAATTTAGTGAAAAAGTGGTCGAAATCGCTTCGAGTTCAGAATTCACATTGTACATTTTTGTCAATATTTCAAAAATGAAAACTCCCAGAGTAACATTTGACCCCTCAAAATCTTCGCAAGGAACCACTGCATTGGAATATATCATTACTTTGTAATATGGTGGTTGTTTGGGGGCACATATTTTGGTAAAGTTCAAAATATGTTCAACCATACCCCCTAATTTTGATATTATAGGTGCTAAAGGGTTAAACATTACTGTATTTGCATCTGTATTACCCAACTAAATTGTTACAATTTACCCAACTAAATTGTTACAATTACAAACAATCCGTCCACCCATATTACCCAATTTAGTTTGTACAACTAAATTGTACAAAAATGTACAATGTGAATTCTGAACTCGAAGCGATTTCGACCACTTTTTCACTAAATGTAACATATTTTTTGTCATTATATCAAAAATTTGATAAATAACCCCCACAAATGTTCTATTTTCTATTACTATATTAGTTGGCATCCAGTATGCAAATTATTGGCACTCTGTGGTCCTTAAAAACATATATTTATTCCAATTTTAGCAAATATCACATTTTTTGGCGAAGCGAAGCAGGCGTATAATAATATTTCGGGTGATAACACAGAGATGGCCGAGAGTTATACACTGCTATCACTTTTTTTTCATATCTAGGGACATATATCGTGCTAAAAATCACAATGAGCCTTACTCCATCTGTATGGTACCGACCAACCCCCTTGGTACTCATAGCCTAACCAGACTGACAGTTTATAGCTGTGTCGAGAATCGAACCTTGGCTAGGCTAGCTTAAAGGCGAGTGGGTGTTCCTCTAGGCTAGGCCATTTTACTAATGCTAAGATGAACAATTTGTTGTTTAGGGAATTTTGTTGCTGGAAACCCAAAGTGCACTCAGATATTGCAACTATGCTTGATATCCTGTGTTATCTCTGGGTTACCTGCCTCGCACTGCGAAATCTAAAACGACTCCTCTGCTTTGTCTCTCGTTTTGAACATTGAACGCAACTTTGATTCAATCAAGATAGCTTTTGTGGTCGAGTTCAGCACTGCCTTATCTTCAGCTGCACCACCCTCTCCATCATCCCCCACTCTTTCGAAATTACTCCTTCCTGAGGTTGTCCAAATTCTGAGTTTTTTTGTGGAAAAGGCTCGTTGCTGCTCTTGTTCCCTTGCACAAAATTCCACATAAGAATTCTCGCCTTTCTGTGTAACACGAACTTTTTTATGGCATAGCCCAGAGGGCAATGCCTTTTAGAGCTGCGATATTCTGTCTGTCCAATGTGTGTGTTACGTTTTTTGGGGGTAGGCAATGAAATACCTTAGTCCAGGTAGAAGTGTGTAGATTGCCATGCTCCATATGTCGCGATGAAGAAAAGAACCCCCATGTACCATAAGTAGGGAATCCGTTAGACCGGATGTTGCGTTAGAGTGTATCTTTGTGCCCATGACGAGGGGTGTAGTTATGTTAATTAATTCGGGATTAATGGTAAATCCCCTGCATGTAACTGCCTCTGTACTTTCCCCCTTGTTCCTTATGATACACCACACCCGTGATGCACTCCACACCGAAAATAAACATTATAAAATAAAAGTAACCAGAACAGGACATTGAACAATACCACTGATGCCGCCACCTGCCACATCGTAACCTCAAGCAGGCAGGTCGGTGAGGCCACGCCCCAAAGAGCAGTGATTTGTCCGGTATGGTCGAGCGATGAGAGGGACTCGCTGATTGGAGCACGCATGGGGGTCGTCGGATGACGTCAGAGTCTTGAGAATAAAGAATTGAGTGCCGACATTTTGTCCTCTTGCGCGAGGGACATTGAAAGGGAGTAGACGCAGTGTATACTTTCTTATGTGGGTACAGTCATTACAAGCAGACGCAGTTTATACGCTCTTGCGTTGGGACATTGGTGCCATGCAGTCACAGTTATCCTCTTGGGTCCTGGCTTTGGTGATGAGCGGCCGCGTGTGAATCTCTCTCGGCATCTGGATTTCATTGTGGGTGGTCGTGTCCTGGCATTTTGTCTCGTGGTCCCTGACTTTCATCGGTTCGAGTGATGGCTTTGTCCTTTCCTTGGCTTGTCAGTGCCGACTGGGCGTTGTCTGGGTGCTGTGTGGAGCAGACGGCGAGTGGACGGGCACGGCCTGCTCGCTTCGCTCTCGGCGGCTGGAGGAGCGAACTGCGTGCCAAGGCCTGCCCCCGTGAATGGACTTCGCACCAGCGTGTGCAGTTCCCGCGTGGGGATGCGGGACCTTTGACGGCCCCGGATGGTCACGGATGCCAGACGGAGTGCAGGCAAACGCACCACACAAACACTACACATTGTTTTCACCTTTATTTTTCCCCTTGTGTTGTATACGAGTCTGTCTGTAGGGCCCCTCAATTAGGAATTTTAGTTTACCGTGCATTCTTTTGTTCCCGGCATTTCTTTCAATAAAGCCATTATTTGTACATTTTAATTCTGTGTCGGTTTGCATTGATTAACAGGGTCAAAGACGTCCAGTGAGGCCCGTGAAGGTAATAGCTTTGCTACCCCCCCCCCCCACCCCCGCTGCCCTCCCCAGCGCATATAAAGGAAGTCCGCCATCATTGACTGAGCGCCTCGGAGTGTGAAGCTTGCTTGGCTATCTGTTCCGAGGGGTGTTCACCCTGGGAACGCGACTGTGTGTGTGTTTATGGATGGGTGTGTGTGTGTGCGTGTGTGTGTGTGTGTGTGTGTGTGTGTGTGTGTGTGTGTGTGTGTGTGTGCGCACGCATGTATGTTTGTCCCTTCCGGTCAGCATTTTTCGGGTTTATTCCCTTTAAAATTCGTTTTCTCTGCAACCGTTGGTCTGATTGACCCAGAATTTTCACCATGGGAGCATCTCCTCCTGTAGAATTTTTTAAATGTTAACTATGACGTCATTGGCCACATGGTATGGGAGCCATCTTGGAAAAATTGAAAAACTGCACCTTTGTCTCCAAAACCGTTCCATGGAAAAAAAAAATGAAAGGTGGCTCATTGTAAAGTAATCCCCAGGGGAAATCATGTATGTTTATAATGATGTAATCGGTGCCTTCGTTATGACATCATAAATCGACAAGTGGAGAGCTTGATCCGATCAGTATGAAATGTATTCAGCATGATCTTTCATTCTTTCAAAAAAAACAAATAATTAAAAAAAAATCTTTCAAAATTCAACATGGTGGCTATTTTTTCTTTTTTTTAAAATAGATACCCCAGATAAATTTACAATTTTAACTACCTCTTATAAATAATATGTAGTTCTGTGATTTTTGTATTGATCCTCGTTCGTCCTAAATTCAATATTAAAAAGTTTATGGCACATTTTAGAAATTTTGGCGGCCATTTTTAATTTTCGAGTTGCCCTTTAAATCCCGTCAATTAGCCATCCATATTCGAACCTTCCTGCCAAGCTTCATGCTTGTATCACAATGTGAACGTTTTTTTCTCTTTCCCGCCATATCTTGTGGGGAGTGCTCGTATTTGGATCCAGTGTGAAGGAATGGGGGACACATGTCCAGGTCAGGATGGTATGTGATGGTCTTCCGGTACCCAACCACCTGCTGTCCTCCCCCTTTTCGGTCGTGGGGATTATTGGGAGGAAAGGTGCTTCGATCTTCCCTCCCATAATTAATCTCCTCGCCCACTCTCCCCTACCCTTCCTTGAATGATCTGCAACCCGCGCGTACGTAATAAGTCGATGGCCTCTTTCTCCAAATCTTTTTACTTGTAATATAAACAATCCTGAAACGTGTAATTGAATGAAAGTACAGTAAATGCTTCGGTAAGCACATCCATTTACCGGTACCGGTTTTAACCTTTGTACCAACCGACCCGTACCCTGGGAATCGATGTTAAACAGATTTGAGTTCAGAAAATGAAAAGAAATTCTCCATGGTTGTGCTGCACATGCAGGACGAGCGCCGCAGCGGGGCGGCACACTCCCGAAGTTCGTGCTGGAGTGAGAGTGCGTGCGTGGGGGGAGGAGCCCCATCACCTTCCCATCTATGTTATTCGACTTCCAGCTCATCACTTTAACATCATTGATCCTAATTATACCAAAATATTGTTTTTAATAAGATACAAATTAATCTCAGTTCAATGACTCAATGTTATTATTTGGAAGATGAAATGAGATATTCTGATGGGCGGAGTTAGTGCCACGTGCTGCACGCGTCGGGACAAGCTCCGCCCAACAAGCCCCGCCTTTCACTGTCGTTCCAAAACCGACGCGCTTCAGCCTCCGTACAAACATCGGTCCGTTGGAGCGTCGCATCCTAACTCTCCACGTTTGCATCGCAAAGCACGTCCGTACGCATTTTCCTCTCGTACGCCCCTCCCGGACCCCATATCCATCACACGCTCAAGTCTTCGTGCGCGCAGTCTGTTCTCATGAGACCCGTTCCACATCCGACTCGTCTTCCCTGGATTCTCAGGTGGGACCTGGTGATGGCTCAACTCGCACTCCTCGTCCTCTTGAGCCCGGGTGTCCGACTGGAGCCCCCTCTGGGCTCCGGGACCTGTGTACGAGCCGGGCGAGCGTTCTCCAATCTTGGGTTACCTGCCCCAAACGTGCTGTATCCCCGACCGGTGGAGGGTAAGTGTTGACCGCAGGTGTCCCATCATGCTTTGGTGTTCCCCGTAATGTAAAAAGGGTCCTTACAGCTCGGCCAGTGTATGCATGCACCTGTCGCATTGTATCTAGGTTGTACACCCAACACCTCTTCTTTTGAGTGGTCAGTGTGGTCTGTGCCACGCAACCTGCCATATGAACACCTTCCTTTGACCTGCGCGGATTCGCGCTCTTTTTCCTAGTGATTGTACAATTGTGCGCTCGTTGTACAATAATCTTATTTTCTCATTAACAACAAAGTTGCTGCTGCTGTCGGCATGGAGAGTGCGCAGGTTCGATTGACCGACAAGTTTGTTTTGCTTGCACCTGTCCGGTGTCCGCCCGCATGGCTGCTCGAATCCTGTCTGCACCAGTCCGATGTCCGTTCACATGGCTGCTCGAATCCTGTCTGCACCAGTCCGATGTCCGTACACATGGCTGCTCGTATCCTGTCTGCACCTGTCCGATGTCCGTCCGCATGGCTGCTCGTATCCTGTCTGCACCGGTCCGATGTCCGTCCGCATGGCTGCTCGTATCCTGTCCACCTGTCCGTCCACATGGCTGCTCATATCCTGTGTTCACCTGCACGGTGTCCGTCCACATGGCTGCTCATATTCTGTCTTCGCCTGCACGGTGTCCGTCCGCATGGCTGCTCGTATC
Organism: Myxine glutinosa; assembly: GCF_964187855.1. Lineage (NCBI taxonomy): Eukaryota > Metazoa > Chordata > Myxini > Myxiniformes > Myxinidae > Myxine > Myxine glutinosa. The sequence goes on along the minus strand of NC_136268.1, from coordinate 116,347,778 downwards.
CTGTCTGCACCTGTCCGTCCACATGGCTGCTCATATCCTGTGTTCACCTGCACGGTGTCCGTCCACATGGCTGCTCATATTCTGTCTTCGCCTGCACGGTGTCCGTCCACATGGCTGCTCATATCCTGTCTGCACCTGCACGGTGTCCGTCCACATGGCTGCTCATATCCTGTCTGCACCTGCACGGTGTCCGTCCACATGGCTGCTCATATCCTGTCTGCACCTGCACGGTGTTCGTCCGCATGGCTGCTCGTATCCTGTCTGCACCTATCCGGTGTCCGTCCACATGGCTGCTCATATACTGTCTGCACCTGCACGGTGTCCGTCCACATGGCTGCTCATATTGTGTCTGCATCTGCACGGTGTCCGTCCGCATGGATGCTCATATCCTGTCTGCACCTGTCCGGTGTCCGTCCACATGGCTGCTCGTATCCTGTCTGCACCTGCACGGTGTCCGTCCACATGGCTGTTCGTATCCTGTCTGCACCTGTCCGGTGTCCGTCCGCATGGCTGCTTGTATCCTGTCTGCACCTGCACGGTGTCCATCCACATGGCTGCTCGTATCCTGTCTGCACCTGCACGGTGTCCGTTCGCATGGCTGCTCGTATCCTGTCTGCACCTGCACGGTGTCCGTTCGCATGGCTGCTCGTATCCTGTCTGTCCCCCAAGCTTCGACTCTGCCCTGCGCCATGTCCTTTTGAATTTTCCACTCACACTAATTCCGTCTACCTATGAAGTGGTCTGTCCACTCGTGTCTCTTCTGCATTCTGTCCTTGCTCGTTTTAATGCACCTGGAGATCTCGGAACAAGGGGTGTTCGACTCTGCTGTCGGAAATCTCAGCACGTTTGAGAAAGGGGGTGGGGGTATGAGGAGGGATGGAGTGGGGAAACTATTCTTCCAATTTGTGAGATGTTGGGGGCATTTGAGCGGTGTATGTTCAGAGGCAAACGTTGTATTCCATCATAATTAACAGATTTATAATTTTCTGATCGTTGTACATATAATGATCATTATTTGTTTGTTACTTTATTTATTTTTGCATACAATGTTGAGATGTACACAATGTCGTGGAGGGACTCTTGGTTGATAAAGTGGTGCAAGCAGCCAGGTATGGGAGGTATATGACCAGAAAAGTGTGGACCAGGTGTGAAACTGAGTGGAGCAATGTACAGGTGAGGAATTTTTAGCCTCTAATATCAGTTTGATTTTCGCCATTGGAAGCACCATATGAATGACGCTCCCTATTTGCTGTGCCATATTAATTAATCTGCCACCAGAAGGTTTGGGTAACATTCTTCTTTCTCAGAACAAGGTGTTTGGGATGATGCCCGAAAAGTGGGATATTTGCTTGTGTGGATGGTAGGTAGCTTATTTGTGGATGGGTGATGATACTGGGGTTGGTGCAGCACAGGAATGATGGGCCGAATGGCCTCCTGCACCAAAGTTTATTTGTGTGTCACATTTTGCTCTGGTAGGATTATTGTTGCTTGGTTATAGGGACGACACGCTCGCCATTTGAACACCGCGGCGCACTATGGATTGAGCCTCTGTGTACGAGTACATACATACTTCTGTGTACGAGATGGCTCTCTCGGACGAACGAGGACACTTCTGTGTCTCGTACTTCTGTGTACGAGACAGGATACATAGAATTGTGGTGTTCGTGAAATATGTTGTACAACACCCGATGACCTATGTACTATACAAACCTCCTCCCCTTTTATAGAAACAATTGATTGTGTGCCTCTACCCCTACCTTTATAAAAATTGTGGTTGCTCCCCTCTTCCTCTCCTCCCTTCCTCTCCAAAGTCTGGTTGCACCCGCCCCTTCCCCTATATTCAAACTTGACTTGGAATAATATGCATACATTACTCTGCTTTTGTCGGGGCCATCTCTCTCGTCCACAAAATTTGGTGGAGATCGGCCATGCTGTTTTGATTATGTAAGATAGATACATACATACATCAAAAAAAAAATTCAGCCTGGTGTTGGTTTAGCGGCTAGGGTGCCGGCTTGGGATCCGAGGATCCTGGGTTCGAATACCGGTCGATCGCTAAATGAACACCAGGGGGTTTGACTCAGCCTGTCATCCTTTCGAGGTCGGCAAATTTAGTACCAGTTCACTGGTAATTCCCTGTGTGTCACAAGAGGCGACTAACAGGGTTGGTGGCAGGAAGGGCATCCGGCCATAAAACATTGCTTCAAAGAGGGGACCACGGTACCCGAAAAAGGCCAACCCCTGCTCTGCGGGGGGAAATGGCCTCTAAATGTGTTTCTATACAATTGGCAAATTTTATTAGCTAAAAAAAAATGGGGCTTCTCGTCTCAAGTTTGGCCTCAGCGGATGGTTAGAGATCAGTTTGAGGTTGTTGTGAGGTTTGGTGATTGGATATCGGTCAGTGGATGGTGCGTTCATCGCCTCATCGACTGAGATGACGAGTCATCTGCTTCCATGTATTCACAATGTTGTTGCCTGCAGCATTCGCAATGAACTTTACTTACTCCGGAGACCTCTGAAGCTACAGTTCGCTGTTTGAGCGCGCTGATCACGGCACGTGGATGGTGGACTCCACGAGCCGATGGTGGACTCCACGAGCCGATGGTGGACTGCACGAGCCGATGGTGGACTCCTCGAGCCGATGGTGGACTCCTCGAGCCGATGGTGGACTCCTCGAGCTGTTGGTGGACTCCTCGAGCCGTTGGTGGACTCCTCGAGCCGATGGTGGACTCCACGAGCCGTTACGCGAGCTCTCTGCAGGATTTGCAGGATGCACAAACATAGCGCTGACCAGCCTCAGAGCCAAAATATAGGGAAAATCGAAATGACTATCGAGTGTGCCCAAACAAACAAATACCAAGACCCTCGATGGCTGTCACGACAATTTGGCCGCCATCAATAATTCTGGCATCATTGAATACTTGCAAAGCATGCAGCTCAGAGATTAACCGGTATACAGTGTGTCGGTGCATATGCCTCGCATTCCAACAGAGTGCTTTTTACCATGCCATCCAAGTCTTAATCTGCTCTCAAGAAAGTTCCAGGCACTTCAAGATGATTCATAATCAATTTCTGGCAGCTTCACCATTCCACACGTATCCAGGCTTTGGCATGACGATATGAGACGTGCAACGCCATATTCGACGATGCTATATCTGTAAAAAGAACCACCTTTGGAGGCCATTTTCCCCCGCAGAGCAGGGGTTGGCCTTTTTCGGGCACCGTGGTCCCCTTTTTGAAGCAATGTTTTACGGCCGGGTGCCCTTCCTGCCACCATCCCTGATAGTCACCTCTTGCGACGCACACGGAATTACCAGTGAACTGGTACTCAATTTGCCGACCTCGGAATGATGACAGGCTGAGTCAACGCCCCTGGTGTTAATTAATCGATCGACCGGGATTCGAACCCAGGATCTTGGATCCCAAGCTGGCACCCTAACCGCTAAACCAACACCAGGCTCATGCTATATCTGTAAAGGAACGTGATAAAATAAGCGGCACTGATGGGAAAAGTTAACCAGGACCGCTTTATTTATATATTTAATCACAATCAATGATAACTTATTATTGAACAGATTAAACTGTCAGAATCCATAACTTGTCTATCAGTTGGTCCTCAACTGAATACAATATTGTCTTACCAGATATGTTTCAATCCCATGTCACTGGTTCTTCCATTTGTCAAAAAAGAGGAAGCGCCGATGATTATCTTTTTAGACATTATTGCACAACAATTATTTCCATTGTATTAATTGGGTGGAGAGTCATTTGATTAAAAGTGTGTTTTGCCTTGGCAACTTGATTATGAGGTTGATTCCCTTCAAAGTCACTTTGGAACTGGCATCCTCCTCAAAATGCTTCCCATTCCTGGAGACAGCAGTTCAGGGAGATCTTTGGCTCGTGTGCAAGTTCTCTGTGACACGGGTGTTTATTCCATCGGCGTTTCTCTGGTTGCCAGAGCACAAGGAGTGTATATTTTATAACTCCGAGTTGTGGGGGTGAGCTCAAATTTATCGTGAACATTGTAATCACCTCCGCCACCAAAGGTGGATGGAGGTTATGTTTTCAGGCCTGTCTGTTTGTTTGGCTGTTTGTCTGTCTGTCTGTGAACAAAATATCTCAAAAGGTTGTGGACGGATTCGGACGAAATTTGGCAGAGTGGTAGCGTATGTGAAAAAGACGAAATAAGTACATTTTGGTGAAGATCCGGAATCAGATCCGGCTAGTAGAATTTTTTAAGTGATTCTTCACCATTGGAAGATAGGGCCAAAAACGATACACAGCAGGATATCTCAAAAAGTTGTGGATGCATTTGTACCGAACTTGGTGGACAGGTTGGGTGTGTGACAAGAATGAATCGATTTGATTTTGGTGAAGATCTAAATATGAATGCTGATACGAGAATTATTTAATTTCTAAGTGCATCTTCACGATTGGGAGATGGCCAAAAACTATATATGGATGGATTTGTACGAAACTTGGTGGAGAAGTTGGGTGTGTGATAACGAAGAATTATTTCAATTTTGGTGAAGATCCAGATCCTGATCCGGCTAGTATAATTTTTAAGTGATTCTTCACCATTGAGAGATCGGGCAAAAAGCGATATATAGCATGATATTCAAAAAAGTTATGGAACAGTTATGAATAAACTTGGTGGACGAGTTGGTTAGGTGACGAGAACAAGCCGATTAGATTTTGGTTCAGGTTCGAATCCAGATCTGGCCTTTCAGTGGGATACAAAACATAAACTGTTCAGCCTGGTGGTGGCATGTGTTCTACCGAGTGCCGTTCTAGTTATTTCTGTAATGATATATATATATATATATATATATATATATATATATATATATAATCGGGAGATTAAATCAGATGCGGACGTAGCTTCAGGACGGTCGATCTTTAATTCTCGACAAGCTTTCGACCAACAAAGGTCTTCTTGTTAGTCGTCCCCAAGTTCAGCGGAAGTGAAGTGCAGCTTCCAGTTATCGTTCATGTTACAGTTGGTGCACGATATTGTTACGTGCTCCTCCCCAAACCCCGGTCACGGTGTACCTCCGAGCCCCGAGAGGAATCACGGCAGAAAGATGTGTTATTCTGTATGTCAAAGATCAATGGTGAAACCACACCAATTGTTACCAACAAACAAGTATTGTATTAAGGTCACACAAGAATAACAGTACAATAACAATATTAATCAATTGTACAACCAATATATCATTCCTATGATGGTACCATCAGTTTCGTACAATGTAACTCACTGTGCTCCAAGTGAGCGAAAAGAACATTCCCAATGTCTCTATCCCGGTATCAAGCCAAAGTCGATCCACGCTCCAGTGATCGTCAGAACGATGTCGTATCGAGACCAGAATCCCGTTCGGTTGACAGTCACACTGCCAAAGATGGGCAAAGGTATCCTCAAGAGGCGACTGGGAAATCACACCTTCGGGTATGGATGTTCAACGGCTCCCCACATGGCGAACCGCAAATTCCCACTCGAAATCCACGTCACACATGCAAACCAGGCTAACGGCTGGATGCGTTATAATGGTTGGAGCGAGGTGAAAAACCTGGAGCGATGCGAAATCGGGCACGAGACAAAACGGCCAACGGTCCGTTCTCGAGACATAACGGCACTCCGATGATTCTCTTCGGAATCGACCGCAAAACCTGACACGCAGGTTTATCTGTCACAGCGATAACAACTCTGTTGCAGGAATCCCTTTCCCAGGAAACCTCAAAGTTCGCTAGTGACCCCCGTTCGCCAGCGTTTGCTCCAGACCTCCAAGCAGCTCGGCTCCTTCTCCAACCTCACTCGCTCCGCCTCTCCTTCCTCTTCTTCTTCGTCCAGGTCCCGATCTGGTTTCCGGTTTCTTTTAAAACACTAACTTTTTTAAACCTTTTGAAAACAGCTATCTGCAATTCACTTAAACGATAACAATAATAGTACATGCAACCAAAAATGTTTACAGTGGATGAAAACCACAACAACGGAAGTGACGAATCTGTAACAATATATATACACAAGGTCGAAGCTCATGTAAGAGCTAACATTGATCACAAAAAAGACAAACTGACACATAAAACATATGATAAAGGGAGCGCGAGAACAAGATGTAGAGCAGGGACATCGGGATATCTGTGGGAGGGAGAGGGCTTGGGGGTAGGAGGCATGGGAAGGGTTGAGGTAAAAACAAAACAAAACACGTTGACACTGCTAGGACTTCCAGGAAAGAAGTCGGTATTTCAAAAAAGTGGATCTGGGGTGAATTGATGGGGGTAGAAAAGATCAAGGTTTTGGATGGGGGAAGATAAGAGATGGTGGTGAACAGCTGTTTTAAAGACCTGGAGGGAGGAGTGGGATTGAAGAGAGTGAGGGAGTTTGTTCCAGAGGCGGGGCTCACATGTAGCAGAAGCTAAGTTGAGGGCTCACATGTAGCACATTTTACCTTTGAGCTGTCGAATCTGGGTTTGAATCCTGCCACTGTCTAATTTATGCATTGCAGGCAAGGCGTTGTGTCACAAAGTACACCGTTCCGCGGATGGACATTGAGCTGGATGTCCCATCTGCTTGCATTCACTTGTGGAGGTTAAATATTCCGCAGTGTCTTTCACGAGGAGTAGGCCAGCTATTGCCAGCACCATGAACAAGTTACAAATTCCCACACAAAGTCTTCAGTCGAACCGTGGGGGGTGGACACCCTGTTCGTGAAGGTACTTGGCGACAAACTTTCTCCAGCAGACCTCAAAAGGTGGTGCGAGGCAGATCCCACAAGTTTATGGGATTAATTGGGGCATTTCAAGAAGTGGGAGATGAAATGTTGAGTATAAATTATTATTCCACACCATATCTTTACTGCAAAATATCTGCCCTTCTTTTCCTTTCACCTTCAATCGCTTCCCACCGCTATTTAAGAAACTGTCATGCTACGTTTTTCTTTTCTTTATTAACCAAACTGGCAGTCGATGAGTATCGATGGCACAATCTTTGCTGAATTTAATCATTTACTCTGATCGTAAACCCTCAGTTCGCTGCAATGCATCCGGTCGATGGTCGTTGATGGAGAGTTAAACATGGAAACAGAGAGAGGAATACCCTTCTAAAAGGGGAGAACAATGTACATTTTAGCCCAGCTAACACACTGCCATTGGGTTAACGTTGGGCCAACATCAGCGCCATTGTTGCCTCTACTTGATTTTGACTGTTGGCCCAACATTACCGAAGGTCGGAACGGTCGCAAGACTATTTCCGATGTTGGTCCAACATTGGCCACATTTTTTATTTGTTTTTGTATACAGAGTCGAGGCTCGTGTAAGAGCCAATACATTGAACATGAAAACATGCACAGATACATAAAACGTACAATGAAGGGAGCGGGAGACAAGAGGAGGGGTGGGGGGAAGGAAACACACAAGCACAACAACAGTAGAGAACAGGGACGTCGGTAGATCTGTCACACAAGCACAACAACAGTAGAGAACAGGGACGTCGGTGGATCTGTAGAAGGGGGAGGGCTGGAGGAGGAGGGATGGGTACACGGTATAAAGCAAATGAACACTACTAGGACTTTCAGGAAAGAAAAAGGAATTTGAAAAAGGGGGATATGGGGTGTATTAACAGGGGTAGAAAAGATCATGGTTTTGGATGGGGGTGGTGTTGGTGGTGTTGGTGAGAGATGGTGGTGATGGTGGTGTTGAACAGCTGTTTTGAAGACCTGGAGGTAGGAGAGGGATTGAAGAGAGTGTGGGAGTTTGTTCCAGAGGCAGGAAAAAATGGAATGAATGAGTGAAGGTGAGCAGAGAGTCTTGATTTTGGCAGTTTCACCAGAAGAGGGTTGCTGGCAGATCTTGAGCATCCTAAAGGAATATTTGTGGGACAGAGCACAGACAGAGTTGGGGAAGCTAGGCCGGAGAGGTGTCGGTAGAAGACAGACCACCAACCTGCCTGCGGTGAGAGAGTGAAAGGCCCTCAGAATCAGCTTCATCACGGGAGATTCCATTGATTCTAAAAGCCTTAGGTTTCTACAGCATGAAGCCTAGCTAGGTGTGAGGCAGGTACACCAGCCCAGAGGGGAGAACAGTACTCAATCATGCTGCGGATGAAAGCTTTGTATCTGGTGAGGAGCTCAGTACTACCAGGAAAGGACTCCGCACGACGGAAGATGCCCAGTCGACGACTGGCTTTGGAGGCCAGCTTGGAAATGTGGTTTTCCCAGGAAAGATCATGGCAGATAGTGAGACCAAAAAGCTTGAGTGAAGAACGTCTTCAAGAGGATTGTTGAGAAAGTATATGGAGATGGGACGGTTGTCCAGATGGTCTTTATGGAGAGACAAAGTGAGTGTGAGATTTGTCAGGATTGAAAGACATGTTCCACTTTTTTGACCAGTCTGTGATATTGTCTAGATCTACAGAGAGTGAAGAGGCTCCTGCCTGCCGATCTGAGGGATGAGGTATGGAGTGGCAGAGAGTGGAGTCATCAGCAAAGAGATAGAGAGGATTTTCCAGAAAGTCGGAGAGATCATTAATGAAGAGCAGAAAAAAGCACACGGCCCAGAACACTGCCTTGGGGAACTCCAGCCTGAACAGGAAGGGGAGATGAGAGAATTCTATTCAGAGCCACACGTTGACTACAACAGGAGAGGAAGTCCATGAGCCATGCATGGAGATTTCCATGGATACCACAAGAGGAGAGTTTGTTGAGCAGGGCAGGGTGCCAGACCGCATTGAAGGCCCGAGATATGTCAAGGGAGACGGCTCTGATTTCCTGTTTGGCATTGAGGACGTCCATCTATTGTTTAGACAGCAGAAGCAGCATGTCCAGAGTAGAGTGGCCTGGTCTGATTCCAAATTGATTTTATCAGAGATCAAGCCATTGGAGAAGAGGAAGGATTTAATATTGGAAGCGATGATGGGGTCCATGACCTTGCTGATGATTTCCTGACCAGATTTCCTGACTTGCTGATGATATCTGACCTTGCTGATGATTTCCATGACCTTGCATGACTATGGGAGTAGGCTGATTTGTCTGTAGTTACAAGGATCTGTTTTTGCACATTTTTACCCTGCACTCGCGAAGCCAAAAGCAGGCCGGCAGTCTTCAAACCTGCAATAATTAATTCAACCAACACAGGATTTACAATGTACAAGAAAATGCCGGCTTTATTAACGAAATTGCTGGTAACAAATAAATGCACGATAAAACTATATTCCTAATTGGAGCGCTCCCACACAGACCCGAATACAGACAAAGGGAAATATAACTGAAAAATAAATGTGTAGTTTACGGCTCGAATCGGCTCTTCAATCTCGTCAGGAATCATCAAAACCCCCTCGCGTCCTTGGTGGGAAAATGCGTCGTTGGCACGAACTAGGCCTCGCTGCACATCCGCTCACTCCTGGCTTCATCGAGAGCGCAGCGAACAGGCCATGCCCGTCCACTCGTCGTTCTTGCTTGGGAAACCACAGTTCTCAGTCCGCAGTTCCTCCTCCTCACGATCACTATGAAGATGTCGGAACACGACCGTTAGTGATGAATCTTCCTTGCGCAAGAGCAACAGCGACCGTTCGCTATGGGATCCAGAATGAGAGGTGGGGAAATGTCGGCACACGACCGTTCACCACCAGATCCAGAACGAAAAGACAAAATGTCCACTGCTCCAATTGTTTTGTACACGAGGCTCTGATGTCATCCCACGATGTCTCCGTGTCCGCTCCTTTCAGCGAGTCCCATCTTACCAGTCCTTATGCCAATCAAATCCCAGACCAATCACTGCACTTTGAGGTGTGGCCTCACGAACCTACCTGTGCCTTTGTGCTCACCAAGTCGGTGTTATCAGCGATAGTGCTCATTGTCTTGTTTCCGGTTGGTTTTTTTAATTGGTGTTATTAATTATGGTGTCGATTGCTTGGCTTGGCTATGGTATATAATGCGGTACAGAGGCAATTGCATACAGGGGACTAATTTACCCATAATCCCTTGCTAATTAACAAACCCCAACCCTCTCATGGGGACGAAGATACAAGCTTACCCGACATACGGTCTACACAAATTTCCTACTTATTATACATCGAGGTTTCTTCTTCTTCACGACAGTCAGAGCACACTAATCGATACACTCTACCTGGCTCTAAGGTAATCATTGTCTACCCCCCTACAAACGTAACAATATGTAGCGTTAGTAAGATAATTAATTTCCTTATTCAAAATATACACATACGTGTTGGAAATTTTCAACAACACACTTTTTTCTTGAACTAGTGTGAGTAAGCAACTTGTTATTTGAGTGTACTCAAACCCTTCGTTAATACCAACAATGTCTTCAAAAAGTATTCACATCCCTTGACGTTTTTCACATTTTGTTGTATTACAACCTGAATTTAAAATGGATTAAATTGAGATTATTATCACTGATCTACACAAATACCCCATAAAGTCAAATTGTAATTTTTCTTTAAGAATGTTTTTTTTACAAAAATAATAATAAATGAAAAGCTGAAATGTTTCGAGTCAATAAGTATTCAATCCCTTTGCCATGACACTTCAAATTGAGCTTATGTGCAATCCAATTTCCTTTGATCATCCTTGAGATGTCTCTACAACTTGATTTGAGTTCACCTGTGGCCAATTCAATTGACTGGACATGGTTTAGAAAAAAGACACACAAACAGTTGACGGTGCATGTCAGAGCAGAACCTCGACCATGAAGTCAAAGGAGCTGTCTGGAGAACTCCGAGATAGAATCGCGAGGAGGCATAGATCTGGGGAAGGGTAAAAAAAACAATTTCTGGAGTGTTGAAAATTCCCATGAGCACAGTCAGCTCCATCATTAGGAAATGGAAAGAATATGGAAATACCCAGACTCTTTCTAGAGCTGGATGTGCAATCAAACTGAGCAACCGGGAAAGAAGGACCTTGGTCAGGGAGATGACGAAGGATCCAATGACCACTCTGACAGAACTACAGAGTTCCTTGGCCGAGATGGGAGAACCTGCTGGAAGGACAAGTCTCTGCAGCGCTTCACAAATCTAGGCTTTATGGGAGAGTACGCAGACGGAAGTCACTCATGAGAAAAATGCACATGACAGCATACCTGGAGTTTGCAAAAAGGCACGTGAAAGATTTAGAGAGCATGAGGCAAAATATTCTGTGGCCTGATGAGATGAAAATTTAACTCTTTGACCTGAATGCAAAGTGCTACGTCTGGCGGAAACTGAGCACAGCTCATCACTCATCTAATCATGAAGCATGGTGCTGGAGCATCATGCTATGGTGATTATTTTCAGTGGCCGGGCCTGGGAGACTTGTAAGGATGGATGGAACAATGAATGGAGCTAAATACAGGCAAATCCTTGAGTTGAACCTGCTTCAGAGTGCAAAAGACCTTAGACTGCGGCAAATATTTACGTTCCAACAAGAAAATGACCCCAAGCAAACAGCCAAAGCAACACTGGAAAGGCTTCAGAACAAGAATGTGAAAGTCCTTGAGTGACGCAGCCAAATCCCAGACTTAAATCCCATTGAGAATCGCTGGAAAGACTTGAAGACTGCTGTTCACTGACGCTCCCCATTGAACTTTACAGAGCTTGAGTAAATCTGCAAGGAAGAATGGGAGAAACTCCACAAATCCAGATGTGCAAAGATGATACAGACATACATACCCAAGAAGACTCGAAGCTGTAATCGCTGCCATTGGTGCATTAGACTCAGGGGGCTAAATACTTTTGTAAATCAGATATTTCTGTATTTCACTTTTTTTTTTTTTTTTTAATATCTAAACAAAATTCCACTTTGACAATATGGGGTATTTTGTGTGGATCAGTGACGAAAAAATCTTGTTTAAATCAATTTTAAATTTAGGCTGTAACAACAAAATGTGAAAAGGTCAAAGGGTATGAATACTTTCTGAAGGCAATGTATGCAAGACTCACAATGTATCTTGCTTACAATTACTTTACCTCCCTGTGATGACAAAGAAATATTATTTATGTACATTATTCAATTTTTTTTAATTTTTGCTGCATCTGCCAAAAGAGACCATTCTGCTGCAGGCATTACGACACCTTTAAAACTTCACAACGCCTCCCTCGCATTTGAACTCTTGTTCTGATTATCCCACGCGTTGTGGAAGTTTTTTTCTTCTTCTGCACATTGAAGGAAGAAAGCATAAAATTAAAATTCCTTGAAGACATTGCGATTTGTAGGAGAGTGACCAAATGAAATCAGGTTGTAAAGAAAACTTGGTTTTAAGCGGACGTTTCAATGCACTTGATGTTTAGTAAATGCGAGCTTGGCAAGATCTGAGCACAGCTTCATTCAGAATGTGGAGCAGGACATTCACAGCACAAAGGCTTTCTGTGTCACAGCTAATTTGTCACAGCAACAGAGAAATTATTGTCAATTTTGTCTGGAGAATGCGCCAAGTTATGGCCGGTGTTCGAATTAAAAAGAAGATTGCTGTTTTTTAAATAATCGCTTTGTAATCATTATGGAAGTTATAAAAGGGAAGATACTTGAGAGGTGATTTGCAATAAGAAAAAGGTCACAAAAAGAGTGGACCGATGTGGGTTGATGCAACTGTGACCTTGTCCATACGACGTCTTGCCGCATGTTGATTTGAACCCTGTTTAATGACCGGCCTCAAAGGCCGGACATTCAATCACCATAATTTGTGCAGAATTGGACACTGTGGGCGCTCTGCTGCACGCTACCTTGAATTGAGCAATTGGCGATAGATTTCCTGGTTTCTAGCCCCACGTTGCCTCCCGACTCATTCCCCCCAATCGTATTTAATATCTGGTGGTTACATATTCCAGAGTCGAGCATCTGCTTCAGGAAAACTGCTTAATTGCTGTGCAGTAATATTTTGAGGATTTATATGATGGAGTGGTCTAAAACTTTAAATAATTGCTAACTTTCCACCATTTTCTCGGAAAGTGCAAAGATTAAACTTTTCTGATTTAAAAAAAATATTGAAAAGCAAGTATAAAACCAATGATGTTTTCAGCAATTGGTTGTGATTACTTGCTGATGAAGAAAACGAATCATAGGCTCACATGAGACTCATAGGAAAGAACTCAACAGGGAATAAATAATTGAGCACCTGGAGGAATATGGTATTGAATATGGGAATATGTTCATGTCTCGTGGTTATGATGAATTTGGACAAAGCCAAGGAGAAGTAATGCTATTGTTCAATTCACCTTTTCTCTGGGGCTCGCAGAATAGCAGAGTTATGCAAACTCACCTCTAAGCTGTCCAGCCTGGGTTTGAATCTTAAACCAGCTATAAACTGCCATCCTGGTGTTTTGTCGGCATGCAGAGGCATTATTGTGTGTTCCGTCCCTTGGATGGACATTAAACAAGACATCCCGTCTGCTAGCATTAGTTGGCGGACATTAAAATCCAACGGTGTCCTTCACAAAGGCTTGAAGTGCTAACATCGGCACCGTGGGCAGATTCCATATTCTTGCTCGAACCTACAGGGGGCACTGCATCAGCTGCACCTGTGCAAGTGCTGATGCGAAGTACAAACCCACAGCCTCGTGCTGCATATGAATGATGACGACCTCATCTCCCATTCATACAATTGTAGGAAGTGCAATAAACAGTAGTTTTGTTCAGGGTTTTGGCCAGAACCTTGTCCGCCTCCCACAGGACACATGGTCGGCCATTAGGGCCTGCACAGCAATAGCCATTGATCCATCTGGATAATTGCATTGCAATGCCCTTTGGTGTTCCTTGACTCGTTGGTTGTTTTAGGCCTTCTTGGCCTTTTCTTGGCTTGTTTCTTTCAGGCATTGCAAAGTGTGCCTCACACCATTGTAGATCTTCAGCTTTTCTGCTATTTTCTTCATAATGTGCCCTTCTTTTCACGGCGTTTGCATATTCACACGCTGTTGTGTTGAAAGTTGCTTCCTCGGTGCCATTCTGAACCCACTCAGTGATTTTCAAGCAAGGGAACAAGTTGATGAAAACGAATTTCACATATTCACTAATTTGCAACTCTTATTTTCGTTTCTTGTATTTCTTATTAATGTAACGTGTTGAAAACTTAAATAATTAATTTTTACGAGGAAGCTTCCCATGCCCGCACAGGATTCTAAACGGTGTGTGGCAAAAATGCAAATGGCATCTTCTGTCATCGAGCCGACAAGCTGTGAGCAACAATTCACATTTATTGCCACATCTGATGTAATGTAAATGCTCCAATGGCGGTGAGGTGCTCAATTTGAAACTGTTTGCTCGAAATACGAGAAGCTTTTTGATGCATAGGATCCATAATAAAAAATTATATTGGTGTCAATGCCAGTGACTAATTGCAAATTTATAGGATTTACTGTACAAAAATCCACAAACTTTGCTGCATGTTTTTTTTGTGGTAAGTGGATATTACGAGCACATGATAATTAGTCCAGGAGAATAGAAAGTCCCGAGGGATGTTTTTGGTGACAGCACTACTTTGGACACCTTCGGTTGAGCTTCAACTTTCCGACAGATGGCCTCACATTATCCTCAAGCACCCTCTGGTACAATGAATAATTCATAGTGGATTCTATGATGGTGAGCTGCCCAAGCCCTGATGCAGCACAGCTGCCCCAAACCATAATATTTCCACCACCATGCTTTACAGTTGGTATCAGGTTCTTGTGGTCAAATGCTGTCTTTGGTTTTCGCCAAACATGTCTTCTGGTACTGTGGCCAAATAGCTCTACCTTTGTCTCATTTGTCCAGAGCACATTGTTCCAGAAGTGCTGGTGTTTGCCTCGGTGTTCATTGGCAAACTTTAGTCTTGCCCTGATGTTCTTTCTGGACAGCAAAGGTTTCCTCCTGGCACACCTCCCATGTAGATCAAATTTGTGCAGCCTCTTTCTAATGGTAGACTCGTGCACTTTGACATCAACAGCAGCAAGAGCTACCTGTAGGTCCCATAATGACATTCTGGGGTTCTTAGAGACTTCTTTCAGCATCTTGCGGTCTGCTTTCGGGCTGAACTTGCTGGGGCGGCCTGACCTGAACAAGATGGCAGTTGTTTGGAATCTTCTCCACTTGTTTATGATCTTCCGGACAGTCGAATGATTTATTTCAAATTGTTTGGAGATCTTTTTGAATCCGTTCCCAGACTCGTAGGCATCTATAACCTTCTTTCTGAAGGCCTCAGAGAGCTCATTTGATCTAGGTATGGTGGTGCCGCACACTTCAACAACAAAGAGCAAACCAAACTAAATGTCTGAGGTTTAAATAAGACAGGTTCCTCCAAGATCCTCTCTAACAATGTTCTAATCATTTGCACCTGAGTTGGGGCACTTGGTTCTAATTTTAGGTATTGGAAGTAGTGATAAATGTAGGGGTGTACTTACTTTTTCCACATACGAAATTTGCATTTATGTTTATTTAAACTATACAATGGATGACAAAATGTAAATGTTTCATGATATTTGTTATATTATATCACCTTTATCTATCAATATTGTTGAAATGAAGATCAAATAGCTGTATGTTGAAATATGTTGAAAAAGTCAAAACTTTACATGGGGTGTACTTACTTTTTCACGTGACTGTACATGCACATGTGCGCATTCACACACACTACATGACCAAAAGTATGTGGACACCCGAACATCACACATCTCATTCCAAATTAATGGGCAACAAATATGGAGCTGGTGGCCCTCCCTCCCCTCCCCCCCCCCCCCCCCCCCTTTGCTGCTATAACAGCCTCCACTCTCCTGGGAAGGCTTTCCACTAGATGCTAGAACATTGCTGCGGGGATTTGCTTACATTCAGCCACAAGATCATTGGTGAGTTCGGGCACTGATGTTTGGCGATTAGGCCTGGCTGGCTGTCGGCATTCCAATTCATCCTAAAGGTGTTCGATGGGGTTGAAGTCAGGGCTATGTGCAGGCCAGTCAAGTTCTTCCACACCGATCTCGACAAACCATTTCTGTATGGACTTCGCTTTATGCACAGGGGCATTATCATGCTGAAACAGGAAAGGGCCTTCCCCAAACTGTTGCCACAAAGTTGGAAGCACACAATCGTCTAGAATGTCATTGTATGCTGTAGCCTTAAGATTTCCCTTCACTGGAATTATGTGGCCTAGCCCGAACCATGAAAAACAGCCCCAGACCATTATTCCTCCTCCAACAAACTTTACAGTTGGCACTATGTATTCTGGCAGTTGCGTTCTCCTGGCATATGCCAAATCCAGAATCGTATATCGGACTGCCAGATGGTGAAGCGCGATTCATCACTCCAGAGAACGCGTTTCCACTGCTCTGGAGTCCAATGGCGCTGAGCTTTACACCACTCCAACCGACGCTTGGCATTGCGCATGGTGATCTTAGGCTTGTGTGCGGCTGCTCAGCCATGGAAACCCATTTCATGAAGCTCCCCACGAACAGTTGTTGTGCTGACGAACTGTTGTTGTGCTGCCGTTGCTTCCAGAGGCAGTTTGGAACTCGGTAGTGAGTGTTGCAACCAAGGACAGACGATTTTGTACGTGCTTCAGCACTCAGCGGTCCCATTCTTTGAACTTGTGTGGCCTACCACTTTGCGGCTGAGCTGTTGTTTCTCCTAAACGTTTCCACTTCACAATAACAGCACTTACAATTGATCGGGGTAGCTCTAGCAGGGCAGAAAATGGACGAACTGACTTGTTGGAAAGGTGGCATCCGATGACGGTGCCACATTGAAAGTCATTGAGCTCTTCAGTATGGCCCATTCTACTGCCAATGTTTGTCTATAGAAATTGCATAGCTGTATGCTTGATTATATATATACCTGTCAGCAATGTGTGTGGCTGAAATAGCCAAATCCACTCATTAGAAGGGGTGTCCGCATACTTTTGGTCATGTAGTGTATATATTGTTACAGACACGACTTTGATGTTAAAGTGGGCCGAGCGGAATGGCCGTCGTGTCCGCACAAATTACCCGACTATACTCGACGTTGACGAAGTCGCGCTACGCTGGCTCAATAAGAAAAAGAAGACACCCGGCTGGATTACAATCACACAATACGACACCAGGGGTTCAGTTCTCAAGACCTCCGGAGGAGGTTATATTAAGGCGGAAAAGGTTAGATTACAGGGGCTAGAGGTATATTACAGGAAGACAGGCACTTAGACACACTCTTATATTAACCCCGGACAGACGACAGACACACGGGACAAAATGCTGACTCACACGGGGATTGATGGCAAGGAAAGGCAGGTAGCGATGGCTCAAGGTGCACTCTTGGCTCAAGGCAGAATCGACTCGGTCCGGTCCAGAGATGCGGGGAGGTATCGTCGCGCTGGGGGTGGCGGTGGCTTCTCTCTCCAGTCTCCAAGCTGAGGCGCATCTCTCGTCACATCCGGCGCGGGGCCGCGTATATCCGGCGGGGAGTGACACGCCCTCGGCTCGTTAGCTCCGCCTCGTGGAATCGGCACGTTGCTTCTCATTGGGTGCGTGCGGGGGGGTTTACCAGGCTCCGCCCTTGACGAGGAGCTGACAGCCAGCCCCTTCGTGGTAACCCCGTCGGAGCGCATGGTCAATGGCGCTAATCGAGCCGGTGTGAGGACGCATCCTCCCCCGCTCCGCCGCCATCTCCTCTGTTGTTGTTGTAATTGTTGTTGTAGTTGTTGTTATTGTTGTTGTTTGGGGAAGAAGATGGGAGGAGGTATGGGAAAGGTCCTAAACTCACTACTGATGCCATATAATCACATTCTGGTGCAACGAAAAGTCATAATTAATGGAGACGAGGCCTTAACTGACATAGAATAAGAATAACTAGGAAGATGTCCGAAAGTTGTCTACGTGTGGTGCGGTGGACCTGGGCACGACATTTAATGGGGGAATAAGGGGAAGGTCGGCTCTACTGATTGTTATTTACATGCAATGGGACTAGGGAATGGGGGATCGGGGAAAGTTGGGGAGTATTGGAGAAAATAGGGGAATATTTACAAGCGGATATGGAGGCCAAATTCCATATTCGCAACATTGCACCCTTCTCTACCCTCGGGGCGTCCCGACCCGATAAATTTTTACCTACTTTAGTGTGGCACGCAATGTAGTTCCCTCTACTATTAACTCTACCCTGAGTGCGACAGTTTTACAGATATTCACAAATGAGTAAATATGTCCCCCTGCGACGTTGCACCCTTCTCCTCACAGAAACACACCCACAGGATAACCGAATCCGGAAAGAATTCTCAAACTAAACATACAGCCGGTAGGGAGCATTATTTACAAGACTACGCTGCTATTTACACTACGATCCAGGACCTGTTTTTGGAGGGACACATGCAGATGTTATGCATAGAGAGAGAGCGCGCTTGCCAACATCGATACACCAACCCACGAGTGCTCTGTGGCCGACGGCCTTTAATAACGTGCAGAGCACCCTTCCCGAGCATCAACAGCACCACCCCACCACCAATCGGTGCAGTCACCATTGTTCAATGATTAAAAATAAATGCGACAACCCCTAACCCTGCAGGTGTCTCTTGCTCTTCTTGTGGTGCACTTGGTGTCAACTAAAAGTGGTTCACCTGTATGGCATAGGTGCCACGTTGACCCATAGGTCCATCCCCGGGTGGTGCTTGGCCGCAAACGAACTGCGGTCCATTGTGGGTGGCCACAAACATTGCGGTCCATATGGTGTATCGATCCCGGCAGCAAACAGCGAAAGTGCAGGCCCACAACTGCGCAGCCAGCACCTCTCTTTCCTCTCTCTCTACCCCAAAGCCAGATCCTCGGAGGTGGGAGACAAAAGAAGAAACAAGTGAGTAAGGTGGTAAGGGCGCAAAAGTGCACGCAATGTAAGGTGATGCACACTGGGGGCACATGGGAACCAGGTGAGACAGGTACGTTCCTATCGTACGCCCCCCCCCCCCCCCACCAGGTAACCTACATGGCCCCTCCCTTACCCCTTACTGTATCCACACAACACAACACTACCCATAAACATCTACTTTACAAATCAACAAACATCCCTACTGTCTTCCCCGTTCCTCCCATATACCAAATTCGTCTTCTCTCCCTCCTAACCAATCAAATTTGCCATTTTCAACTCTCATCAAAATTTGCCATTTTCAACTCAACATCAAAATTTGCCATTACCAATTCATCATCAGTCCCTCCTAGGGAGGGAGAGATGGAATCACCCCAATGTCTCATCCACGTCGTGATGCGTCTCACAAATCCAACAGCAATTCTCATTTCTGCAACACAAACAAAGAAAACACAGGTGTGGAGTCATCATCATCACCACAGGTAAGTGGCTGCGTATGGTGCGACAGGTTCATCAATCCTAACTATCTCCTAAATGACTTTAACAACTTTACACTACCCGGGGTCTCTCTCCGGCCAAACCATTGGCCCTCTTACACTATGGGTTCTAAAAACCAATTCCCATTGGCCAAACTGTGGTGCTCTTCAATTTGGGGTCTCACTCCCCCGATTCATCTCCCGGTGCCCTCGTACAATTTCTGGGCTGCGACGTGTACCTCTCCCAGTGGGTCTACCCACCTGCACACCTCCACCACTGCAGTTGCCTCCGAGCTTACCTGCTCCTCACCCTAACCTAACTACCTGGGGAAGGCCCTCTGGCTCTCTCCCCACTCCGTGCCCTCTCTGGCACTGGGCTGCCCGATCCACACCCGGGATCCTCAGGCACCCACTCACAACTACCGGCTCCCAGAGCCCACCTGCGGCCTCACCTGGCCGACATCCTCACAGTGGTGGAGTGCCCAACCAACTACACACACTAACAGGCTACACGCCCAGCCATTTCCACAACACTAATGCACCCATTCACAACACCATTCTGCAACCGCACCACAAATGCCAATATCCAACCACAATTTACCTGTACCCTCTACCTAACACTTACACTACCCGCCCCGGGTACTCGTGAAAGGGGTCCACTCTTCCCCCATCCACACCTTCGCACCATGCACACCACTCCGTACCACTTACTCCAACTCTCTCCACACACCTGTACCTGCACACCTGTGCTCTCACACCTGGTGCCACCTGCACCCTTCTCTCCCCAAGCGCATTCGCGCTGATCCACACACTCATTACTCATACACTGCTCCACACACCTGTCCAGTTGCACACCTGTGCAATCACACCTGTTCAATTCTCACAAACACGGCATCATCTCAGCTAACTACTCCCTTCTGAAACTTGCGCTTCCCAGTCGTCCCTTTAAACTATTGCGCTCCCTCGTCATTATCATCCATACTAATCTACCTGCGTCCCCACTACAGGTATCAGTCACTAACTAACCTTAACGTTACCTAAGGTCATCTTCTCTAGATCCCTACACACAATATCCTAACCCACCCGGGCTAGTTTTCACTGCCATACACCCCATAAGCTATTGCTCCTTTGCCCCACACTTGGGCAGGGTGGCAGGGATGCCATCCCACCACATCGGGGGTCTCTCACTACCAATTTTGCACATCAAATTTCAACAAATCAAAAATTTGCCAATCACTGCCCATCATCTGCCAATCACTACTGCCAATCCCTTGCCAATCATCAAATTTTGTTTTTCTCTAATTTTGGGTCCAAAACACTAACCTCATCACCCAGTCTACTCACTACTGCCTCTCGGTGCGCCAATTCCTGTCCAAAGCCCGGCTTCGTAAAGCCAAGCAATGGATGCTGGTTGTTTTGTGCCAGCGGCTGGATACGTCCGGCATTCGGGGCAGGGACGGGGGCTTACCCGGGCCGAGATCCCACGCACCACCTCGGCGTGGAGCCATCCAATGTCCCGATCTCGACCTGCCGGCACGTCTCAACAAAAAGTGGTCGCCATGACGACCCTTTCTATCGGGCTGCCAGCTCCGCCTAGTGGAGCCTGGACGCGGCCGTTCAAAGCGAGGCCCGGCACGCACCGAGGGCCTGCTTCGGCTAAAAGTCGCTCTAACCTCTAACCCGTGTAACGTCGATGCTTCACCTGGATGCTTACACCCCGCAGCCCGTTCCTTGCTCACACATCCAGCTGTGCCCATGCTCCTCGTACCCTTCCTTACACACCCAGGTACACCCATCCCACTCCTGACACCAATTGTTATAGATCGCGGTTAGATGTTATAGACCGAGCGGTGGTGTAAGACCGCGACCTAACAAAACTCACCCGATTCCACCCGAACTTTGGCCGTATCGCACCGTAGCTGCCCAATGGGGAAAAGACAAAGGCGACGAATGCAAAGAGGAAAAAGAAGGCAAAGAAAGGTTTGGAAATACGACTGAATTTATTGGCTATTTACACACAAGCAAAAAGAAAGCAATCAAGGTTTATTTACAACACATAAGACGCAGGTGACACAGGGAAAATACTAGCTTATACAGACTTAATTAACCCAGGACAGAACAAACAAAAGACGGACTCACGCGGGGAATTGCAGGAGGTGGATGGCTGGAGGTGAACGCTTGGTGGAGCCAACGCGGAGCTTGGTGGAGCTGAACGCTTGGTGGAGCCAACGCGGAGCTTGGTGGAGCTGAACGCTTGGTGGAGCCAACGCGGAGCTTGGTGGAGCTGAACGCTTGGTGGAGCCAACGCGGAGCTTGGTGGAGCCAACGCGGAGCTTGGGGGATTGGTGTGACGGGTTCTCTCTCCTTCCTTAGTCCCACCCAGTCCAACAACTTCCTCTCGTGCTTCAGGACTCTTTCTCTTTCTTTCTTGGTCCCTCACTCTTTACCACCGACTCCTCACCGCAACCAACGCAACCACTTGACCACCACCTCTACTGACTGACTCTTCACCACTCTGCACTTGACGACCGACTCCCAACCAACTCAGACCAACTCAAAGTCCAACTCCAGGCCTTTCTGTCTTCTGCTCTCCTCTGTAAAAACGCATCTCTCTGTTCAGATGCCACCCTCATCTGCTCCATTTCCTCCCTGTGAGCATCCAGTTTGGTTTCTACCCCCATTCTGACCCCCTCTATCTGCTGCTCCATTTGTTTAACTTCCCTTTCCGCTTGGTCCCTCATGTCCCTCAATTTGCCTTCCATACTGTTTTCTAACCCTATTAACCCATTTCTCACCTCTTTTATCCCGTTGTCTAACCCCTCAAAATTATTGTCTAACTTCCCAAATTTCTTGTCTAATCCCTTAAAATTATTGTCTAACTTCCCAATTTTCTTGTCTAACTCCTCAAAATTATTGTCTAACTTCCCAATTTTCTTGTCTAACTCCTCAAAATTATTGTCTAACTTCTCACCGGTACCCCTCATTTGGCCCTCTAATCGCCCACTATCAACCCTCATTTGCTCACCCAATCGCTCAATCTGGCTTCCCATACTCATCTGTACAGCTGCCTGTAGCTGCGCAATGAGGGCCTGCATGTCAATCGGCTGCATGTTAAAGCCCGCTGATACAGCCGGCTCGGCTACCGCACGCTCGTGCGAGGCGCCTTTTTGCGCGCCCGCTACTTCGTGCGTGACGGCGCTATTTTGCGAACCTGCCGCCCTCACTGCTTCGCTCTCCTCTTGTCCCTCAATTTGGTCCTGGATCGACCCTACCTCACTCTCCTTTACCGGACCCCAGCCGTCTTGATCCGCCATAGCGCGACTTGCAAAATTCGAGTTTCGTAAAACAAAACAAATTTCGGCCGCTCCAAATTTTGACCAAATTTTTTTTTTCCTCTATTCGTTTTTTTTTTCAAAATTTGGTCGGGCCTCGAATCTCACTCCCGACACCAATTGTTACAGACACGACTTTGATGTTAAAGTGGGCCGAGCGGAATGGCCGTCGTGTCCGCACAAATTACCCGACTATACTCGACGTTGACGAAGTCGCGCTACGCTGGCTCAATAAGAAAAAGAAGACACCCGGCTGGATTACAATCACACAATACGACACCAGGGGTTCAGTTCTCAAGACCTCCGGAGGAGGTTATATTAAGGCGGAAAAGGTTAGATTACAGGGGCTAGAGGTATATTACAGGAAGACAGGCACTTAGACACACTCTTATATTAACCCCGGACAGACGACAGACACACGGGACAAAATGCTGACTCACACGGGGATTGATGGCAAGGAAAGGCAGGTAGCGATGGCTCAAGGTGCACTCTTGGCTCAAGGCAGAATCGACTCGGTCCGGTCCAGAGATGCGGGGAGGTATCGTCGCGCTGGGGGTGGCGGTGGCTTCTCTCTCCAGTCTCCAAGCTGAGGCGCATCTCTCGTCACATCCGGCGCGGGGCCGCGTATATCCGGCGGGGAGTGACACGCCCTCGGCTCGTTAGCTCCGCCTCGTGGAATCGGCACGTTGCTTCTCATTGGGTGCGTGCGGGGGGGTTTACCAGGCTCCGCCCTTGACGAGGAGCTGACAGCCAGCCCCTTCGTGGTAACCCCGTCGGAGCGCATGGTCAATGGCGCTAATCGAGCCGGTGTGAGGACGCATCCTCCCCCGCTCCGCCGCCATCTCCTCTGTTGTTGTTGTAATTGTTGTTGTAGTTGTTGTTATTGTTGTTGTTTGGGGAAGAAGATGGAAGGAGGTATGGGAAAGGTCCGAAACTCACTACTGATGCCATATAATCACATTCTGGTGCAACGAAGAGTCATAATTAATGGAGACGAGGCCTTAACTGACATAGAATAAGAATAACTAGGAAGATGTCCGAAAGTTGTCTACGTGTGGTGCGGTGGACCTGGGCACGACATTTAATGGGGGAATAAGGGGAAGGTCGGCTCTACTGATTGTTATTTACATGCAATGGGACTAGGGAATGGGGGATCGGGGAAAGTTGGGGAGTATTGGAGAAAATAGGGGAATATTTACAAGCGGATATGGAGGCCAAATTCCATATTCGCAACAATATCTCATTAAATTTGTATTTGTTATATGCTCTCTAAATGTGATGACCTTTCCTTGATCGTGACCTCACCATCATTGAAACGCTCAATTTGTCCCATGTTGATAAAAAAAAAACAGGTCCGCAAAGCCTCAGATAATATAGACTGCCAATACCTTTCAGGGTAGGTCAAGGTTTTATGAAAATAACTGGATTTTCCAACCTTTCAGAGATTTTTCATCAATGGTTCAAAACTCCTAGGTATTTTCATTATAAGAAAGAGTCTGCAGGGGAAATTTGTTCCTGTCCTTCCTTCGTAGATTAAAAGACACATCACATTTCTGCAGTCAGGTTGCACGGTTAAGTGCAAATGGGAATTGTCAGGTCTTTAATTTAAATGATTCTTCTCTGCATTTGTTCTCCACATCCTCGAACCCTCCCTGACTTTCTATCTCGTCTGTCCATTTTCTTTCTTTGCCGTGGGGATAAATCTTTCCATGATGAAAGCAGAATACGCTAAACTGGCGTCTACAACGATTGATTTTACTTTTGAATCCCTTGCCTTCTAGCGATGTGGCATGCCGTTCCTGTGAGCTTTACACATTTGAGTACAAATATCACATTCCTGCCTCAGGCAACACGGTATGTTGTCAGGGTGGCACGTTGCAGTCAACAGGATGTGGGTGGAAAGGCTGCCAAATGGATAGTCCTGGGTCAAGGCAACTCTACTTCTTGTGACTTCATTGTGAGGAGTTTTGTGACAGAAACTGATTGGGACTGTTGATTAACGCATGCACACCCGGACAAGCCACCAAAGAGCCAGGAAAATTGTCGTTGATTGTCATCTCCAAATGTGGGTTTCAGAACGTGGAACGAGCCCTCCCAGGTCTCAAAATATCCACTTCATGTGTGTGATTGTATGCATGTCCATATATGTGTGTGCATGCAAGTTGCTGTTGTTGGCTGCTATCTCCACACGTGAGTGGGTTTCAGGAGATGGAACGGAGACCTGCCAGGTGGTGTGTGTGTGTGTGTGTGTGTGTGTGTGTGTGTGTGTGTGTGTGTGTGTGTGTGTGTGTGTGTGTGTGTGTGTGTGTGTGTGTGTGTGTGTGTGTGTGTGTGTGTCTACATCTCGTAGGATGTCTAGCTTGGTACACAAATGGTCTGCTGTGTAATTGCTTTGAAACTGGTACACAAAACATCTCGGCTACAAGCTAAAGTCCATGAAGATTCAAACCACGGCTTTCAGGCCATGTTGATTCAGAAGATGTGCTAACTTGCCTGATATCGTTATCCTGATACATGTTACTTGCACATCATGTAATTCACATAAATAATCTGTCCAGTTAGCAAGTACCTCTCCCCTATTTCCATATTCCCCTCTTCCTGCTTCCTTCTCCCATTCTCCTTTCCTCCTTTCCCATTCTTCTCACCCTTCATTCCTTCCCCTTATCCTCTCCCCTGCTTCCCCTTCACTCTACCCACTTCCCCTTCATTCTACCCACTTCCCCTTCACTCTACCCACTTCCCCTTCACTCTACCCACTTCCCCTTCACTCTACCCACTTCCCCTTCACTCTACCCACTTCCCCTTCACTCTACCCACTTCCCCTTCATTCTACCCACTTCCCCTTCACTCTACCCACTTCCCCTTCACTCTACCCACTTCCCCTTCACTCTACCCACTTCCCCTTCACTCTACCCACTTCCCCTTCACTCTACCCACTTCCCCTTCATTCTACCCACTTCCCCTTCACGCTACCCACTTCCCCTTCACTCTACCCACTTCCCCTTCACTCTACCCACTTCCCCTTCACTCTACCCACTTCCCCTTCACTCTACCCACTTCCCCTTCACTCTACCCACTTCCCCTTCACTCTACCCACTTCCCCTTCACTCTACCCACTTCCCCTTCACTCTACCCACTTCCCCTTCACTCTACCCACTTCCCCTTCACTCTACCCATTTTCCCTTCACTCTACCCCACTTCCACTTCACTCGACCCCCCACTTCCCCTTCATTCGACCCCCCACTTCCCCTTCATTCTACCCCCCTCCCCTTCACCCTACCCACTTCCCCTTCACTCTACCCACTTCCCCTTCACTCTACCCACCCACTTCCCCTTCACGCTACCCCGACCTCTTCACTTTACACCCTTCCCCATCACGCTACCCACTTCCCCTTCACCCTACCCCTTCCTCTTCACTTTACCCCCTTCCTCTTCACCCTACCCCCTTCCCCTTCATTTTCCCACTCTCCCACCTTCCCCTTCACCCTTCTTCCTCCTTCCCCCTCATTTCCCCTCTTTCCCCTCTCCCTTTCATCCTTCTTTCTAGTGTATGTGAAAATGGTCCTTGTGACAATATAAGTGGTCAAAGAAGAAATTCTAAACTCTTCAAAAATTATGTTAAATGGCCACAGACACTGAAAATTATGTTTGGTTTAAATAATAAATATTGCTTCACCAAACACTTAGTCATTGTTCTTTTTTTAATAAATACTTTGGAAGGAAGATATTAATATTTTTGTGTGTCCTATTACCTACACTTGATTTCCCCCCCCAAAAGAAAATGGCTATTTGATTACCCATATGACCCGCTAAGTCATCTCGAGGATATTTTTGCTGTTGGTAGTTTATATGATGATTTTGACTGTTAGAGGATGCTTGATCAGAAAACTCTTCGTCAAATTCCCTTTGTGACGAGTCTGAAGCGAGTGGCGTGGTCATTATTCATCGAGTGCTGAGCTAATCTTGCCTTTGATGACGTCACGCAGATGACGTCATGACGATCGCAATTTTTATGGGCGGCATTCGACGGGTTTACTTTTTTAACTGTAACACCTTAAAAAGTTATTGGGATTAAAAACCACGTTCGGTTTAGTTCTTTGTTTATTACTTAAAAATCAATATAATCACATTTAAAAAATTCTGTGTCTGTAGACCTTGAAGTGGTCTTGATGGATGTGTAGTTGCTGAAAAGCTATGCTGAGGAAAGGCAACTAAGCACAAGGCCTGAAACGGTGGGATAATTTAGAATTGATGGATTGAAAAACCTTAGTTGTGACAAACAGGACTTATAATGCAAAATTAAATATTTATTTGCAATTTCCCCAAAAGTGACCCCATTACCACCTGGCATGTACTTGGCAAATAAACAAAAAGAACAATTTCCAAGAAGGTGTCAGCAAATCCCAGAAACCAGCACAGTTGTCAAGGAATGCTGGTGTGTTGAGTAAATGTTGTACCAAGCACTTTGTGATCAACCCAATGGTGTAGTTAGCAGTAGAGGCAGTTTCGATTAATTTACAATGAAGGTGATTGTGAAGCGGAGAATTAAGCAGTGCCAATTGCCAAAGAAGACGTAAATGAGTGTAATGCAACGGTGCAAATTATAAACGGTTATTTTTTAGTGTCTGTGCAAAGTCTAACTATTCTTATTGGCATCCATGACGTTTGCGTTTGCCACAGCCACAGGTGCAGAAGAATTGCCAGGCCCTCTACAGTAGCACACTCACCTCATCGCAGGAAATCACCAGCATGATGAACAGCTGTGCAGGAACAACACGTCCAACCAAACATAGGCCATGCACATGGATCGGCCCATGCTGAGGCCATGACGCTGGCAAACGCAAACGCAAGGTCCACAAGTTATCCTCGTAGCAAAGGGAAAATCTCCCCGAATGGATCAGCAAAGCGATTCCCGTGAAGTGATCTCACTTGGGTCTCAACACTGGCATGCTCCTTCCTTAACCCGGTCTCTTAGGGCCTCTCTTGATCACACATTTTGCACACACAGTTATCTACACACTCACACCTTGCCCTCTCGTTTCTCATTTATCTTTCTCTCCCTCCTCTCTTATTCACCTGGCGTCTACGCACCTTTGTGTCCTGCATTACAGGCACACCCTTGCCTCTCAAGGGACAATCGTACGGCTGTGCGTGGCCTCTAAAGTTTAACCTCGCCAGGACATCCGCAGGGCATGTCTTTGCCTCGCCAATCAGTCGTACTTCTGTGCAATCACCTGCCTTTCATAGGAGTCCCTGTCTACCCCACCAGCCGTGACACAGTTATAGTTAATTCGTACCACTGTATTTCATCGTACCTTCTTGAACTGATCTGTGTCTGTAGACCTTGAAGTGGTCTTGATGGATGTGTAGTTGCTGAAAAGCTATGCTGAGAAAAGGCAACAAAGCACAAGGTCTGAAATGGACTGCATAAATGAAACGGTGGGATAAACGGAATGGCCTTCCCATTCCAAATTGAACAAAAAGTCTTTCCACCTTGCTTATTAATCAGCTGCATCAATCTGTTCCTGAAACAACATTTCAATACAATTCAGTGTCTAATTCAAACTCGTAAGGAGACTGTCTTATGATTTTGGGAATGTAAATTTGAACACAAGTAGCTATTTGGACTCCTGATGGACACAAATTGTAGAAAATGGAAGGTCTTGCACTGACAATGTTGTGTTAATTGGCCATATTGAGAAACTGGATTGAAGCATAAGATTGCATTCCTAGGCTGGGGAAATTCCACGATTGAGACATAGAGGGAAGAGAATGTTTATGGAATTCAGAAATGGATTTGTTAAAAAAAAAAAAAATTCTCCTTAATTGCTGCAAAAGGACCCTGACTACCTGACTACCAAAATCCCTGAATTCCGTTGTAAAATAAACTGTTTGAAGAACAGTGCTTTACCTTGTTTATTTGATATTTTGAATGAAACGTTGATTCAATGTTGTCATAACTGTTATAAATGAACGAACTCGATGTTGGTAGCATGTGCGTATGCATTTTTACACAATATTGTTATTTAATAGTTTAGCTCTATTGTCTTGTAATTTTGTTCACCAATTTATAATTTTTTACAATGATCCATTTCTTCCTGTTTTATGCTCTTATTTTTACCGTGCGCTCACGAAGCGAAAAGCAGTGTGAGACAATCGGTTGCATCCGTGCGACGAGCGAGCGTGTCCGCATTTAAAAAATGCATTTTCTCGGCAATCGTTGGTCCGATTCACATGAAATTTTACCATAGTAGAATCCGCCAGTAGAATTATTTTTATTCATAATTATGAAGTCATAGGTCATGTAGTACGGATGCCATCTTGGAAAAAAGTTACACCTCTACAATCTACATCTCCCAAACCGCTTGATGGAAAAAATTGAAATGTGGCTCATTGTCAAGTACTCCCCATAGGGAGTTAATGATGATGTCATCGGTGCTTTCACTATGACATCATAATTCAACAAGTACAACGCTTGATCCGATCAGTATATTTTTTTCTCTGCAACTGTTGGTCTGATGGACACAAAATTTTCACCAAAGGAGCGCCTCCTCCTGTAGAATATTTTAATAATTATTATTATGCCATCATAGGTCACATGATAGCGGCGTCATCTTGGAAAAAAACAAAAAAAAACGTTGCACCTCTATATCTCTGCAACCTCTCCATGGAGAAAATGAAAACGTGGCTCATTGCAAAGAACTCCATATGGAGAATAAGTGGTGTTAATGATGACATCATTGGTGCCTTAATTATGACATCATAATTCGACAAGTACAACGCTTAGTCCAATCAGTTTGAAATTTGTTGAGCATGATTGATCTACACAACAATTATATTAGAGAATATAAATTTATGATGTCATCATTCACGTGATCTGGCATCCATATTGGACCAAAGAAAATACCCTTCGAAACCAGAAGAGTTAGCTCGCATCAAGTTGGCTGCACAGGGTAAGTATTCTATGGATACCATCTAGTTTAATGATGTTATCCACATGACATTTGACATGCTGTTGCAATATGTGGAATCAAATAAACCATATTATCATTATTATTATTCCTGAGAACATCTACATTTCTGTTATTGAGTATGCAGCATGTGGCAGTGAGATTGCTTTATTGTTGGGGGAGCTGCTAATGCAGTGCCCCCACTGTATGTTAGAGCACACCCAGTTTGACGTCCATCAGAGGGACGGCACGTGTATATTTATTTCCCTATCCATGAAACGCCAGGGTGATGCTTTAAAAGTGAGTCCAAATTAGAACCCGGAATATACAGCTCAGACGTGAGTGCACATACCTCAAGCCTATATTGCTAGCCCAAGTCTGAAATTTTCAAGGTGAACAATGTGTCGGTGGTTCAATGAATGTGTCAAGAGAAGGCTGAGGAAGTGTGAACGAGGATAAAACCAAGGTGTGAAAAGTTTTATTTTTGCAGAAGCTTCATGTCCAGTAAAATCTCTTTGTATCTAGTGCTGGAAACCTGACCTTTGAGTCCTAAACATTACATTAGTGATGTCCCTGAAAATGTATGTGCCTGCGGCTCTACAATAGCGAAGCTTCATTTTTTACCACCTGGAAGATTTCTCCCAGCTTCATTTTCCAAGCAATTCGGCCTCGGGATCACTATCCCTGATGCTATCTCTCCTGCCCATTTTTCAAGTTTATATGCAATTCAAAAAAGCAGTCAAAGAGGACGGTGCTCGGGTTGCATACTTACCTGTGAGCTGTCTCATTTGGGTTTGATTCCCGACCAAACTAACTCTCGGATTGGTGCTTCATTGGCAGGGTATTGCACTACAAATTAGAACGGCACTCGGTAGAGAGCATTCCTCCGCCAGGCTGAACAGTTTGTTTTGTATCCCACTTATAGGCCGGATCTGGATTCGGACCTGAACCAAAATCGAATTGGCTTGTTCTTGTCACCTACCCAACTCATCCGCCATGTTTTGTCATAAGAGGTCCACAACCTTTTGAAATATCATGCTATATATCATTTTTGACACCATCTCTCAATGGTGAAGAATCACTTAAAAAATTCTCGTATCTCGATCCAGATTTGGATGTTCACCAAAATCGAAATGATTCGTCCTTGTCACACACCCAACATGTCCATCAAGTTTCATATGAATCAGTGCGTAACTTTTTGAGATATAGTGTTATACTCGTATTTACAGTGCCCTCCATAAGTATTGGAACAGTGAAGTCAAATTTGTTGTTATTGCTACACAGTAGGCCTATTCTCAAGAAATTTGGATTGGAGATCAAAAGATGATGAAATGATTAATGAGGCAAGAGTACAGAAGGTCAGGTTTTTTTTTAGTGTTCAAATGCATATATTAGTGGGGTATGCTTACACCTTGTAAGCAATAGGTACGTAGGTACATAATAAATTGAAGCTTTATGATTATAAGCAAGCGACATAGGCAATCAACGACCTCCTGCTAGATATCCATTTTTTAAAGTTTTTTTTTTTTTTTCTTAACGCACACGTTTACAGTTTATTTACGTAAATATGCATTTACAGACATTTTTTCTTTTTTTTCATTTATGGATATTATTGTCGTGTTTATTTCAGTTTACAGTTATAGAAATTACAATTTTCAAATGCTAGATATTGATATTTTTTTTAACACGTTTTTACGTTTTTTAACGTAAATTTTATTTACGGATGTTTTCCATCTATTCTGTGATTTTTCTAGTGTACCGGCTTCGATGTCCATCGGCAAGCCAAATTTCAGCTTTTACGACACCCGGAAGGTACCGAACATTAATATCAGTTGGTTAGTTGTTAGAAAGAGGTTTACATATGCATTTTTTTTTTACCATTGCAGAACAATTGCAAGTACAGTATGTTGATCACTCCGGTTTGTGTGTTTTTGTTGATTTGTGTGTTTGACTGTCCGCTCACTTGTACTTGCCTACAGGTCACAATTTTAAACTGATCTTCACGAAACTTCATCAAATGGTAGAGTTCGTGGTTCGACAAAATCCTATATATTTTTGTGGTCAAAAGGTCAAAAGTTCAACATCGGCCAAAGGTCAATCACTTTTTTTTAAATTTCTAAAATCCTCAATATTAATCCGATTGACTTGAAATTTGAATAGCATTTACATATCGGCCAAAAAAAAAAAAATATATATATATATATTTAACTTTATATGTGTGTATATATATATATATATATATAGATATATATATATTTATATATATATATATATTTATTTATATATATATATATATTTATTTATATATACTAGGGCATGCCCGTACTATATATAAGCTAGGACGTGCCCGTACGTGGGTGCCCGTTCCTTGCCAAAAAAAAAAAAAAAAAAAAATTTGTGTAGGGGTGTGTGTGTGTAAACATCCTAGGGCGTGCCCGTACGTGGGTGCAAAAAAACATGCGTGCAAACAACAACAACAAAAAAAAACTTTGAAACCACGTGGCAGTAACGACCACAGAACCCCCCCCTCTATTTACATGAATGGTTTGGTCCATTCGCAACGACCACAGAACCCCCCCCCTCTATTTACATGAAATGGTTTGGTCCAAAGCGAACGGCTTGCGGTGTTTGGTAAAGAAATCGCCATAGCTCGGTAACTACTTGTCCGATTAATTTCAAACCTTGAAAAGGCACATCCTCGGGTCCCCAGCAATATACCTGGCAAGTTTCAAGTATATCGGACCGGTAGTTGTCGAGAAACAGCGGTCACAGACAAACATACACACATACACACATACACA
Source organism: Myxine glutinosa (assembly GCF_964187855.1). Classification (NCBI taxonomy): domain Eukaryota; kingdom Metazoa; phylum Chordata; class Myxini; order Myxiniformes; family Myxinidae; genus Myxine; species Myxine glutinosa. The sequence continues at coordinate 116,315,449 of NC_136268.1, read as the reverse complement.
CATACACACATACAAACACACATACACACAGAGATTAATGGAATTATAGATAGATATTTATATATATATATATATTTTTTTAATATATATATATATATATATATATATATATATATATATACACAGTGCATTCAGAAAGTATTCAGACCCCTTCACTTTTTTCACAATTTGTTATGTTGCAGCCTTATGCTGTAATCGTTTAAATTCATTTTTTCCCTCATCAATCTACACTCAATACCCCATAATGACAAAGAGAAAACAGGATTTTAGAAAGTTTTGCAAATGTATTAAAAAGAAAAAACTGAAATATCACATTGACATAAGTATTCAGACCCTTTGCTGTGACACTTGAAGTTTAGCTCAGGTGCCTCCCATTTCTCTTGATCATCTTTGAGATGTTTCTACACCTTGATTGGAGTCCACCTGTGGTAAATTCAATTGATTGGACATGATTTGTAAAGGCACACACCTGTCTATATAAGGTATCACAGCTGACAATTAAATGCATATCAGAGCAAAAACCAAGCCATGAGGTCGAAGGACCTGTCTGCAGAGCTCAGAGACAGGATTTTGTCGAGGCACAGATCTGGGGAAGCCTACAAAAAAGTTCTGCTGCATTGAAGGTTCCCAAGAGCACAGTGACCTCCATAATTCTTAAATGGAAGAGGTTTGGAACAACCAGGACGCTTCCTAGAGCTGGCCGCCTGGCCAAACTGAGCAATCGGGGGAGAAGGGCCTTGGTAATAGAGGTGACCAAGAAGCCGATGGTCACTGGCTGAGCTCCAGAGATCCTGTGTGGAGATGGGAGAAACTTCCAGAAGGACAACCATCACTGCAACACTCCACCGTTCTGGGATTTATGGCAGAGTGGCCAGACGGAAGCCTCTCCTCAGTGAAAGACACATTAAAGCCCACAAAATCGTGTTTCTCACAGTCTGAGAGTCCTTTCGGTGCATTTTGCAAACTCCAAGCAGGTTTTCAACCCTGTCTGTTTGTCTGTTTGTTTATCTGTCTGTGAAAAAATATCTCAAAAGATTGTGGATGGATTCTAACGAAATTTGGCAGAGATGTAATGTATGTGACAAGAATGAATGAATGAATTCATTCGATTTTGGTGAAGATCTGGATCCGGAATGAATGTATGTGACGAGGACGAAATTATTAGATTTTGGTGAACATCCGGATTCGGATCCGGCTACTAGAATTTAAAAGTGATTCTTCAACATTGGGAGATCGGGACAAAAACGACATATAGCAGGATATCTCAAAAAGTTTTGGACGGATTCGGACGAAACTGGGTGGAGTGGTTGGGTGTGTGACAAGGAAGAATTGGTTCAATTTTGTTGAAGATCTGAATATGGATTCGGATACGAGAATTATTTAATTTTTAAATGATTCTTTACCATTGAGAGATGAGGCTAAAACCATATGCATAGCACCATATCTCAAGAAGTTATGAATGTATTTGGACGAAACATGGTGGACCAGTTGGGCATATGACAAGGACTAATCGATTCGATTTTGATGAAGATCTGAATATGGATTCGGATACTAGAATTATTTAATTTCTTCAGCGATTCTTCACCATTGAGAGATCGGGTGATAAGCGATATATAACATATCGCCCCCGTATATCTCCTTAGGAGCCGATTTAATATATATATAAATTTTTTTTTTTTGGGTGCATCACAGGTTGTGAAGGTTGTGGCCACGTTTAATCGAAATCGTGTGTGTAGTTTCTAAAAACAAAGCAAATACCTATTTTGCCCCCCCCCCTCCCTTAGGGCCCTATTATTATTATTATTATTTTTTGTTTTTATTTTTTTTGTTAATGCCATGAACAAACTTTGGTACATCACGTGTGGTGAAAGTTATGGCCAAGTTTCATCGAAATTGTGTGTGTAGTTTCAGAGGAAAAAGCAAACTCCTATTTTGGGGGGGGGGGGGGGGGGGGTGGGTCAAACCTGGATCCACTTTCACCCCCCAGTAGACTAACTTGGACCCCAATTTTTTTTTTTTAATGCCATGAATAAGTTTGCGTTGTAACATACCACTGATCATTTGTGCCAAGTTTGGTCACAATCCCATCAACGGATTTGGAGAAGTTGCAAGTGTTTACGGACAGATGGACGGACAATGCGCCATTGCATAAGCTCCCCAGAACTACGTTCCAGGTGAGCTAAAAAATCCTTGCATCCGGACCCGGAGCCGGATCTTCACCAAAATTAAATTGATTGACTTGAGTTGGTTCCCCAATGTAGTGACTCAATATACAAATGCTGTTCAATTTTCAAGACAATCGGATTAAAAATGGCGATTTTAGAAATTTGACCTCTCGGTGACCTTTAATCTCAAAATCAATAGGCTTCTCAATTGTGACGACCTCTACAACTTGGTGAAGTTTCATGACGATCGGTTTAGAAGTGTGACCTGTTGGCCGGTGACAAACAAGCAAACAAACAGAATAACATATGCAACAGACCAATATACTTGAAAAATCTTCGATTTTGCAAGTAACAAACAAACAGACAGACAGAGGTGAAAATAACCCCGAAAAGGATAATTACATCAACATTAACCGTCTGAAGCAGAGAATCACAATAAAATGCAGAAATTATCATTTTCACAACAATAATGTTGAGATAATATTAAAGAGTAAAACAATCCTTTTGGATCTCTACATTCCATTTGCAAGAAATTATAGTACCCTAGTTTAGAAGTGATTGTAATGGTGAGAGCAGGTAGATGTCCCTGTGGTAAATTGCCTTCAGAAAATATTCACACCCCTTGACTTTTTCACATTTTGGTACAGCCTGAATTTAAAATGGTTTAAATTGAGATTTTTTTTGTCACGCATCTACACATAATATATACCCTTAACGTTTGTTGAATTTATGTTTTGGAAGATTTTTAAACTAAATAATTAAAAATGAAATACAGATGAATGAAACAGAGTGGCAGTGAGTGCCCCGGAAGAAATGACGGAAAGAGAGTTGCAATTCTATACTGTATGTGGGAAAATTGCATGCTTGGTCAGGGTCGCCCAGATTTTTCCCACAAGTAATTTTCCCACTTATGTCTATTGATAACTAGAATTGTGATAGAATTGTTAGGAGGCATACATATGGGGAAGAGTATAAGGCAATTTCTTACAAAGTGTTGGAAGTTCCCATGATCACAGTTAGCATAATGAGAAAATGGAAAGAATATGGAACTAGCCAGCCTCTTCCTACCTAGAGCTGCCCATCTGACCAAACTGGGCAACTGGGCAAGAAGGACCTTGGTTGGGGTGGTGACCAAGAACCCATTGACAACTCTGACAGAACTATAGAGTTCCTTGGCTGAGATGGGGGAACCTGCTGGAAGGACAACAGTCTCTACAGCACTTCACAAATCTTGGGTTTATGTGAGAGTGGCCAAACGGAAGGCACATGACAGCACGCCTGGAGTTGGCAAAAAGGCACGTGAAAGACTGAGAGCATGACGCAAACGTTTCTGTGGTCTGATGAGATGAAAATTGAACTCTTTGCTCTGAATGGAAAGCGCTACGTTTGGCAGAAACCGAGCACAGCTCGTCACCCATCCAACACCAATCCAACTGTGAATCAAGGTGGTGGCAGCATCATGCAATGGGGATGCTTTTCAGCGTCAGCGAATGAGACTTGTAAGGATAGAGGGAGCAATGAATGGAGCCAAATAGAGGTAAATCCTTGAAGAGAGCATGCTCCAGAGTGCAAAGGAGCTTAGACTGCAGTGAAGGTTTACGTTGGAACAGGACAATGACCCCGAGGAAACAGCAAAAGCAACATTGAAATGGCTTCAGAACAAGAACATGAAAGTCTTGAGTGGCCCACCCAAAGCCTAGACTTGAATCCCATTGAGAATCTGTGTAAAGAAAGAGGGCATGCAAACACTTGAAAGACTTGAATATTTCTGTTCACCCCCCGTCCAATTTGACAGAGCTTGAGCAAATCTGCAAATCAAGATGTGCAAAGCTGATACCGACATACCTAAGAAGACTGGAAGCTGTAATAAAGGAGCTTCTATGAAGTATTTACTCAGAGGGTCGAATACTTATGTAAATTAGATGTTTCTGTATTTCATTTTTAATTATTTTGTAACAATTTCTAAAAACAAAATTCCACTTTGATATTACGTGGTATTTTGTGTAGATCAGTGACAAAGCATCTCAATTTAATCCATTTTAAATTCAGTCTGTAACAGAACAAAATGTGAAAAAGTCAAGGGGTGTGAATACTTTCTGAAGGCACTGTATGTGCACTTTCCTTTGATCAGTATAGCCTTAGTTTGAATGTCAACCCAGATATAACCTGTAATCCTTGTGTTTCTCATGCAGAGTGATTCAGCAATGTTTGTGAGTTGATTGGATGGACGTTAAGCCGGAGGATCCGGCTGCCAGCACTGGTCGTTGGTGCATGATTACTCATCCGGCAACAAGATGAGAAACAACATTTCTCATCTTGTGAATGGTAGACAGTTCCCACACATCTGTGTTGTGTTGAGACATCCAGTAATTCGTGAGGGCGGACAGGGTAGTGACGCATAAGTTCGTAGTGATGAGACGTGCTTCACAATATACGGGTATAACAACTTTGGCTGAAGCAAAACCCTGGAAGATCTGTGGCTGTGGAGGTTTTATCTTTGCAAAGTGTGAGTTAAATTTTTAGAATGGGAGGTATAGAATTATATTTGCCATATTGGCCATAAAAAGAGCATATCGTACATGTCTCTTCCTTCCAGTGGATGTGCAAGTTCCTCACAAGCCTTTTTCGGCATTGATGTGGAAAGGATACTAATAAAGAAAATAATTTCCGAATTTGTATGAATATTTGGAGAAATGAATGAAAATCATGCGAGTAAGAGTTGCAAGTTAGGTTTTGGGCCATACATTTATTATCTAAATGAATATAACAAATTATTCGTTCATCCTGATGCTCCACATATGCCCCTCAGTTCCTTCATTACAGTTGAATTTCAGAAAACCTAATTCCATAGTCTCTCCACTCCTTCCACAGTATTCGACATAACTTTTTCTCTCCTATAATCCACGCCTTTCTCCCCAAATTTCAATTTTCACACTTTAGCACCTTTTGGGATGTGCATTATATATGGATGGCCCATTGTGGATGATGAACATGCTAATGGCAGGGAATTATCCAGATATTCAATATTAACGCTAGTTTTGGGCAGTTTCACAAAATCTCAAGCCGTATTATCTGACCTCTTCTTCTTCTTCTTTCGTGTACAGCACATGGCTGCGAGTAGCATCATTCGCTCAGGGTGAGTGTCGTGGCCTTACCACAGATGCAACGCCCCCTGTAGATTAGACAAATTTGCAATCTGTTAGGGTGGAGGCCAGACGACTGTTCGCAAAAGGACACAGTGGGATATTTAACATCCACAAACTAAATGCTGGTAGACGGGATGCCCGGTTTAACAGCCATCCAAGGGACGGCACACACATTGATGCGTGGCCCTGACTGCGAGACGGCGGGATGACAGTTTGTCACTGGGTGGAGATTCAAACCCAGGCGAGATGGCTCAGAGGCTTCTTGGGCCTAGGCCATCCTGCCAGCCCCTTGGTAACGTGACATTTGTAAATTATATGGGTATGTTGCAGCATGCAAGATGGAGGGAGCCAGAAAAGTGTTGTTGCTCTTCTGCCATTGGTATAACATATTATCGATTAGGCAGGCACCTGGGTGACCTTGAATCGGTTTCGAACAAGGAACGTGGCAACAATTTTTCATTTGTGCTTTGGGAATTGCTGCTGTCAGCGGTGATGTTGGTGAAAAACACGTAAATTAATGTGGCAGTGACCGGCCAGTGCTCCGCCATTGGGACCTGAGTGTCCTGCTCTTTCAATTTCTAGTATCAAAGTTCTGGGTGTGATGTCCCCTATGTTATGTCGAGCTTCACTTGCTGTTGTAAGTTGTAAGAAAATAGCAACCATGATCTTTATCTTGGAGCATGGTTTATCACTTTTAATTAAAAAAATATTTGACCATCCTGCCATGGAAATCAGCGAGGGATGAATATTAATCAGAAACACTGAATCACCACCATAGACACGTCGGGGTTCTGCATGGGCAGACGGCGAAAAAAAAAGAAGAAGTGAGGATGTAATTGAGAGAGGAGCATCTGGCGATTAAGGCCACAAACGGTGGAATTTATGGCGTGTCCGAGTGGTGATTGCCAAATCGATTTGCCCTGCGATTGGTTGTGATGCTGTTCGTCGGATAAATTTGCCTACGGATCAGAGGAACTACTGAACATAGGGGAAGAAACCATTTGGCATTGTCTCTGATATGGGTTTAAATGAATAGGTACAGAATGAGGAAGGGTATGGCGTTGGTGGCAGTAATAATAATGTTGATGTAGTGCCAAGCATTAACGTCTCGATGTTTGTTTTGGCTCTTTCCCTAATCTCTTTGAGGCAGAGACAGAGGCCTGTAGAATTCCTTCAGCTTATTGAGTTGCTGATTCAATGGCCATCTAGATAATCATGACGGGAAACATCCATCATCGAGGTGTCGACCCTTCAATCACAGAATTTTCCAAACGGCAGGCTCACAACCTTCGTTGTATTTTGAGGTCATCTAATCAAGAGTATATGTATGTATGTATATATATATGTATATATATATATATATATATATATATATATATATATATATATATATATATATATGTATGTATATATATATATATATATATATATATATATATATATATATATATATATATATATATATATATATATATATATATATATATATATATATATATATATGTATGTATATATATATATATATATATATATATATATATATATATATATATATATATATATGTATATATATATATATATATATATATATGTATATATCTATCTATCTATTATATATCTATCTATCATATATATATGTATATATCTATCTATCTATTATATATCTATCTATCATATATATATATATATGTATATATATATGTATGTATATATATATGTATATATATATATATATATATATATATATATATATATATATATATATATATATATATATATATATATATATATATATATATATATATTGTGAGAAACAACCTTGTTCTCACCAAATTAGTGCCCCGCCCACCACGTCACGTGACCTCCTTTCAGCCTCACGCGATTGGGTGGCTATTCGGCACGCGATTGGTGGAGGGGGAGAGAGCCGGCCGCCATCTTGTGCGACGGACGTGGCTCGAAGGCGTCGAGTGGAAAATAGCAAAACGGGGATTTTTTTAAGCCTCACGACAGCCGAGTTGTGCTGATCGTTTATAGTTCTGTATTTTAAGAGTGAGTAACTCCGGAAGAGAACGAGTGATTCCCGGATATCGTAGATTGGAACTGTGAGTCATATTGCCTGTGTCGTGTTTGGAGCTTCTGGTGCCGACAGTTCCTGCAGGCTTTGTGCTGTGTATTCCACTCTGTTACCATCCATTGTTTTTGAGATCGAGCCGATAAATCATCGTGCCTACCCCTAGAGGCCGGTTAAAACACAGTTGTGTTTATTGAGTTCTCTTTGTCCACCCCGTGGACTACTTGAAGCCCGGACATTAACGTCAGTATTCCGGGCTGGAAGCATTTAACAGCCGGGATCGCGACAATATATATATACTAGCGGGGTCACCCGTGGGAATCCCACGGGCATGGATGTGTGTGACATTTCGACATATTGAGTTATATGCTGCACATTCATTTTTACAAAATGGTTACTGGCAAGTCATCAGATCCAGAAATGGTGTGAATTTAGTTATTTCACATAATATGTGACCCCTCACTCCTCTCCACCTGACACTCTCCTGTCTCCACCTGACACTCTCCTGTCTCCACCTGACACTCTCCTCTCTCCACCTAGCACTCCTCTCCTCTCCAAACCCTCACATCCCTCTCCTTTCCAATCCCTCACCTCTCCAATCCCTCACACTCCTCTCCTCTCCAATCCTTCACACGCCTCTCCAATCGCGCCTCACACTCCTCTCCAATCGCGCCTCACACTCCTCTCCAATCGCGCCTCACACTCCTCTCCAATCGTGCCTCACACTCCTCTCCAATCGTGCCTCACACTCCCCTCCAATCACTCCTCTCCAATCGTGCCTCACACTCCTCTCCAATCACGCCTCACACTCCTCTCCAATCGTGCCTCACACTCCTCTCCAATCGCGCCTCACACTCCTCTCCAATCGCGCCTCACTCGCCTCTCCAATCGGCTTTCCCCGTCTCGTTTCTCTCCTTTTTCTCCCGTCTCGTTCTTTTTCTTGCTCCAAATCGGCCCGTCGGAATCGGAAATCGGCCCGTCTCGCCCGTCGGCCCGTCGGAATCGGAAATCGGCCCGTCTTGCTTTTGTGCTTGTGCGTAAATAAATTGTGTTCATGACACCATTTCTGGTGTTGGGCTAGCGGCTAGGGTGCCGGCTTAGGATCCTGGGTTCGAATCTCGGTCAATCGCCGAATTAATGCCAAAAGGGTTGACTCAGCCTGTCATCCTTCCGAGGTCGGCTAATTGAGTACCAGTTCACTGGTAATTCCCTGTTTGTCGTTGAAGGCGGCAAAAAGGGTTGGCGTCAGGAAGGGCATCCGGCCGTAAAACATTGCTTCAAAAAGGGGACAAAAAAACAACAACTACCACGGTCCCCGAAAAGGCCAACTTTGCGGGGAAAAATGGCCTCTAAACGGTGGTTTTTACACCATTTCTGGATCTGATGACTTGCCAGTAACCATTTTGTAAAAATGAATGTGCAGCATCTAACTCAATATGTCGAAATGTCACACACATCCATGCCCGTGGGATTCCCACGGGTGACCCCGCAAGTTTGCATTGACGTTCGTCGATGGACTCGTTCGCCCGTCTCATTCGTTTTCTTGCTGCATCCTGTTCAAGTCTGCGTTCTTCATCGATCGTCTCATTCATTTTGGAAATAGAAGTTTCCACGCAGCGCATGAATTGTCACGATCCTCAAGAGGAATTTGTCTCGTAATCATCAAATGATAAATGGCAAGTAAATTATATTGTGGAAAAGTAAAGATTTCAAATAAACCTATTTAAAGTGTATTCGCACATAACTAATTTTAAAAAACGAAGAAATATCTCTCGGTAATTTCCTGAAACATATTTTACTTCCGGCTAATAATGTTGAATTAAATAAAAACGAAGAAATATATGTCGGCATCATTGTTGACGTTTTTGTGACGACTGTCATCAAACGAAAAAGTAATATATCTTAACGGAAAAGCAAAAGCGAATTTTTAATATATATCGACACGTTGCCGTCGGTGTCATGTTGGGCGGTGTATGATACACCATGACGCGATTTTTAAAAATATATCTCTGCATTTTCCCGCGTGTGTGGAATGTTCTCAATTATTGCTGACACCGAGTCCAAAACCATCGATAAAAATGAAATCATATGGTGAGTTAGATTGGAGATAAAGGCGTGAGAGAGACTCAATGGCCTTGAAGTTGAAGTTACAGGCGTTTGAGAATTCATTTCGTTCTATAAACGGCAACTTTCATTGGATTTCCTTCCCGTTTTTTTTCAACCGAGTCGAAAACTATGTTAGCGACTGTGAAAAATGAAATGATATATCGAATTTTTAATATGTATCGACACGTTGCCGTCGGTGTCATGTTAGGCGGTGTATGATACACCATGACGCGATTTTAAAAAATATATCTGCATTTTCCCGCGTGTGTGGAATGTTCTCAATTATTGCTGACACCGACTCTAAAACCATCGATAAAAATGAAATCATATGGTGAGTTAGATTGGAGATAAAGGCGTGAGAGAGACTCAATGGCCTTGAAGTTACAGGCATTTGAGAATTCATTTCGTTCTATAAACGGCAACTTTCATCGGATTTTCTTCTCGTTTTTTTTCAACCGAGTCTAAAACTATGTTAGCGACTGTGAAAAATGAAATGATATATCGAATTTAAAATAGATATCGACACATTGCCGTCGGTGTCATGTTGGGCGGTGTATGATACACCATGACGCGATTTTAAAAAATATATCTCTGCATTTTCCCGCGTGTGTGGAATGTTTGTGGAAAATTAAAGATTTCAAATAAACCTATTTAAAGTGTATGCGCACATAACTAATAAAAAAAACGAAGAAATATCTCTCGGTAATTTCCTGAAACATATTTTACTTCCGGCTAATATGTTGAATGAAATAAAAACGAAGAAATATATGTCGGCATCATTGTTGACGTTTTTGTGACGACTATCATCAAACGAAATAGTAATATATCATAACGGAAAAGCAAAAGCGAATTTTTAATATATATCGACACATTGCCGGCGGTGTCATGTTGGGCGGTGTATGATACACCATGACGCGATTTTAAAAAATATATCTCTGCATTTTCCCGCGTGTGTGGATTGTTCTCAATTATTGCTGACACCGAGTCTAAAAGTAAAACCATCGATAAAAATGAAATCATATGGTGAGTTAGATTGGAGATAAAGGCGTGAGAGAGACTCAATGGCCTTGAAGTTACAGGCCTTTGAGAATTCATTTCGTTCTATAAACGGCAACTTTCATCGGATTTTCTTCCCGTTTTTTTTCAACCGAGTCTAAAACTATGTTAGCGACTGTGAAAAATGAAATGATTTATCGAATTTGATTTGAAATAAAACTGGGGGAGAGCAAGACACCACGGGCCTACAAAACAGGACTCAAAGCTATGCGAGTTAATAAAATGGTGGATATTTGTTTATAGCCACTCCCAGAATGGGTGGAGCTATGGGTGGAGCTACTCTGCAAACCGAGTAAGCCACACCCCGGACAGACACCCAACAGATAGACAGACAGACAGACAGAATCATCTACGGCTATTATAATATAGATATATAACTGTAAGAAATAGTAGAAACTCCAAAGTACGAGCAGGGCGTCTCATTTGTATTGAATATATAATCGTTAGATTAAATAAGACGCGGACGTAGCTTCAGGACGTCGATCTTTGAGTATTTTGAGTAGGTCGACAATTAAAGATCGACGTCCTGAAGCTACGTCCGCGTCTTATTTAATCTAACGATTATATATATGTATATATATATATATATATATATATATATATATATATATATATATATATATATATATATATATATATATATACACACACATCATATGTATATTGTTACGGTTTTCAGAACCGGCACTTGTAAATAATAATCCATTGTAAAGAATTCCCTGTAAATATTCCCATTTTCCAAAGGTCAAAGGTCACACCCTAGTTAGTCCATATTGCAACACGTAGGACACCATAGGAACCTTTCAGTTATTTCATTAGTATGTGTTTCAGGTAAGGCTCTGTTTCCAATAGTTTGACTCTGCGTTGCATTAATCAAATAACATAGGCCCCTTTTCAATCCCGTTCATTTTGCGGCTTGGCCCCTCTCCAAATTGGTGTTCCTCGCTTTTGGTTGTTCGCTGCCTCGCTCCAAACACCATTAACCATGCAGTCAGAGCGGAGAAAAAGGGGGAGGAGTTATCAGAGCGAGGCTTAGCCCAGTTAAGGGCGGAGTCGGTGAGCCCTCGCGACCAACCAGGGCCGAGGCGAACTCACCGGTGGGTGTGTCCTAAAAGCACGCGGCTTGATACGCGAGCGCGTAATATAAGCGCTCGCGTGGGACTACTTAGAGAGTCGGCCGGCCGTAGAGAGTCGGAGTTGGAGGCCGAGTCTGCCGAGTCTGAGCCTGCCGAGTCTGAGAGTCTGCCTGGGAGAGTGGCACGAGGCACACGTCACGATTCCTCCAATTCACGGACGCAATTCCTCCCCGATATATGAACCCCCCCGCATGTGAGGTCCGCTCGCGCCGACAAAACCAACCGCGCTGCCTGCCGGGTTTCGCCGCTGAACCGGAGCGTGGACCGAAGTGGAGCGTGGACCAGAGTGGAGCGTTAACGGGGGCCGGAGCCAACGCTGGCCCATCTGCTTGGACCTTCCTTCCTGCTATTCCCCTTTCGTGTAAGTCTGTTTGTGTTGTCCTGGGCATGTTAATTAAGACTGTATAAGGTTGCCCTGTGTCTCCTTCTTCTTCTTCCCTTGTACATGCCCTTCTGTCGTTTCCTCTTCGGGTTTTTGTACGTAATTAATAAATCTCTGTTCTTCCTACCTTTTGGTTTCCTCTCCATCCGATCGTTTTAGTGATTTCTCCATTGAGTATACGTGGCACGATTAGAACCGCTCAGAATCGGGTTAGTCTCTTTGCTAACGCCTCGAATCGCGGATTGCTAAACCGCTCGGCAATTTCCACCTGTCCGTGGTTCGAGCGGGAGTTATTTCCATGCTTCGCGGAGGGATTGGCACGCAGGTATTTGGGAATCCATCTTGACCAATCACCCTGGCCAATCTCGACCGCGGAGGAGCGTTATAATTTCCAGGGCTGGGGGATCGGCCAGTTTAAAAGACAAGGGGATTAACCCCCTCACCCCCCCCCCCTTTGGTAAGGGGAGCGCCGACCCCCGGATCCGCAACAATATCTATATACAGTATATATATATATATATATATATATATATATATATATATATACACATACATACATACATACACACGTGCAGGGAGCCCAGGCAGGGAGATCAATGGAGTCTGTGGCCCAGGGAGAGATCGTCCTGCGAAAGCGCTTTTAACAGGCGGCAGAGAACAGGGGCAGAACGCAGACTACAGAGAGAGAGTTCGTGCTTCAACCACAGAGCGCAAAGCCAGAGAGAGCTGGGAGCTTGGCCACGGAGAGAGCGTTCGTGCTTTGGAGTCCTGGGCTAGAGAGAGTTCGGGGGCCAGGGGCCGGGTTTCATAGCCCCTCCCAGAGTCCCACCCGAATGTTCGAAGCATCTCCCCTGGCCGCCGTCGCTGGCCACTCCCCTTTAGCTCCCATTGGCTGCTTGCCGCTTACCGGCCACTCCCCTGTAGCTTCTCTCTCGGGCCTCCCAGACATGTTCCAGGCCCTAGCACATGGCATTCCAGCCCAATGAGGCCTACACTTACTGGCCTGCTTCAACGCATACTAACACAGGAAAGGAGACTATACTTAACATTGAATAAGACATAACTGAACTAAGCGAGGCTCCATGTTGTGGTGCAACTAACTAAAAGGGGGGTTTGCCTTTATTCTCAAAACTGCAACAATATATATATATATATACATGTGTGTGTGTATATATACATATATGTGTGTGTGTGTGTGTATATATAAATACAGTGAAACCTTGACTTACGAGTGCACCTACTTACGAGTTTTCCGAGATACGAACCGTCGCTCGGTCGGTTTTTTGCTTTGTGATGCGAGCCAAGATCTGAGTTATGAGCGAGCGAGCTTAGATATAAAACACGTAATCGTCGAAAAACATGAGCGAGGTGTGCGTGTTGTCGACTTGGCGAGGCAGTACGATCGTAGTACTTCTACGATATGTACGATTTTGAAGCAGAAGGAGTCGATAAAGGCTATAACGCCAGCCAAGGGCGTTAAGATTATTTCAAAGCTCCGGACCTCTGTCCATGAAGAGATGGAGAAGTTGTTGTTTGTGTGGTTGAAGCCTAGGTCACACATAGGCGGATTTGTCGGCGACTACTGGCGACTGAAAAAATCGCCACCACCCGCCGACAATCGTAATGAAACCGTAATGGACGGTCGCCTGTAGTCGTGGTTATCCTCCCCAGGTCGCCTGCAGTCGGCAAGAGCCGCAAAGGGGCAAAATAATTTTTTAAATGTTTAAAAACGGCGCGCTCAGTCGCAATCGAAAAAAATCCACCATGCTGTCGCGATGGAACCGCCATGCTGTCGTCGGTATCCGTAATAAGACCGTAAAGCGGCCTCAACCCAGTCGCTCATAGTCTTCCGCAATCGCCCCAGCATCGCCCCACCAGCCAGCACGGCAGAGATGCGAATGCCATATGGCCTTCCTGCGGCATCTTCCCGACTACGGGCCGACACTGTTGCGGCTGCGTATCGACTACAGAAGAACTGCCACGTCTCCCCTGCGGCTATGGGAGACTGACGACGACAGCAGTAGGACCAGTGGCGGCCGAGTTACGGCCATTGGCGACAGAGATATGACTGCCTGGCGACTGCATTACGACATACCACGATTCCATGGCAAGACAGGATGGTGTGAGGGTCTCCGTGGAGTGAGGTCCTGTGGTGCCGACAAGGATATGGCTTTATTGTTTGGACTTGGGACTTTTGGGAACTTTATTTTTGGGACTTTGGTCCTTTGGAAACTTTATTTATGGGACTTGGGACCAGTGGAAATAATTTGTTGGACTTTATTTCCATTCTCTCTCCCTGCAGAAAAGTTTGATTATTACATTACAATGATACATCTTTATTAACTTTCTTATTGTACATCAAACATCTTTATGCTTCATGTCACACATCATTGAAATAAATAAAGTGAAATGTAAAGAAATAAAGATTTAAAAAGTTGTGTGAATCGTCTCCAATCGCCGGCGGTCTTATTGGTCTTGCGGACGTCGGAGTAAACCGCCACCTGGCCCCAATGCAGTCGCCGCGATCCGCCATCGGTCGTAATCTAGCCGCCAGACTGTCGCCACGCTGCCGCCGTGCATCCGCAATGCAGTCGTCGTCGATCTTCAACAGTCGCCATCCCACTCGGGGCGTCGTCGCAATGCAGTCGCAATGTGGCCGCCTGCAGTCGCCATACTGCCGCCTGACCATATTTGACCACCCGAAATCGCCAGTAGTCGCCGAAAAATCTTGATCGCCGGCAGTCGCCAAAATATCCGCCAATGTGTGACCTAGGCATGACGGAGAAGCAGCTCGCAGGAGATACCGTGACCGAGAGCATCATCTGTGAGAAGGCACGAGACGTTTATGGGGATTTGGTGCAGCAGACGGCGGGAACATCAACGGATGAGGCATCGGAAGAGTCATTCAAAGCCAGTCGGGGATGGTT